>NW_012103032.1:2095761-2133329 GCF_000951045.1 Mandrillus leucophaeus
CGTCCCCGCCCCCGGGGACTCAGGTGCTGCTTGGAGATCCCCGGTCCGGCTGCTGCCCCCTCCAGGGGGTGGGAGCGACAGTGGCCTTTTTTTCAGAGTGACTTAGCACTGTCCCCCCAAAACTTTCTTCAGTAATCGCCCGATCTCCCTCCTTAAGACATCTCCACCCCAGCTGGGTTTAAAGGTCTAAACAAGTATGTCCTGTGAGGAAGTTGGGAGCGGGGCACGCACAGGGGTCCCGGGTCGCCCCCTTCCCCACTGCACGCAGGCCCAGCGCCCGGGCGCCGGTCTGGGGCATCTGCTTTTCTGTGTCTGGGGTCAAAGATGAAAGGGTTACAACCTCCCGGGATCGGGAGACCTGCTGGAGGTGTTGGGTCCTGATTTGTTGGACGCCTGGGCTGCGGGGAGTCGGGTTATCGGCTCATGGCCGGGAGCTATCTGTGTTTCTCCCCCGCCATATGTCAGAGCCAGGGTGCCTGTGGCTCTTATCTTGGGGCATCCCTTCCAAGCTACTGAAGGGAGTAAGATGAGTGAGGGTAGGGTCAGGACGGGTGGGTCGCCCGGGCGAGGGGTGGAGCAAAATCTGGAACCACTCCCCACCGTCGCCTACCTGGGGAATTGGAGGGGGGGCGCTGGTGAATAGGCCTCTGGGGAGGGAACCGTCAGCTCAGGCCGAGCCTGGAAACAGTCAACATGTTCAGTGGGGTGGGGGTTCCAGAGCAGACTCAGGGGTCCCCAAGACCCTGCATGAGGCAGAAGTAGGGAGGGGAAGAGCTGCTCACCCTCCCTCCCCCCACCCCCCACCCCCATGCCCTGGCCCTGGCTCCCTCCTCTAACTCATTGCCTGGTGGCCTGCCTGCTGTCAGCCTTCCCTTGCTGGACGCTGGGTGACAGGCAAATGAGGCTGTGCCTTCTCCCAGATGCATTTCCCAGTCTGTGCAGACAGCCCTGCAGGTCTGAGGGTGGGGGTTCAACGGAGGCACAGGCCGCAGAGGGTGCTGGCTCAGTTGGTAGCCCTCCATCTCCTTGACATCATTTCCCCTCTCCTGGCCAGTCATTAGGCTGTCTAGATCCTCCGCTTGGCCCCAAAGGGTCGCCTCCTAACAGTTCCTGAAAATGTTAGCTTCTCTCTCCTCCCTAGAGAAGGCTGGGGGGAGTTTGGAGGAGCTATAGGGTGGCGAGGGATCCATCCTTGTGAAGACACCTTGCTTAATTAGAGGAGGGCAGGGACACTGAGGGACGCTTCACACCAGGCGGGTGCCTGACTTCTCCATCTCTCCACCTGCCCCGCTCCCCGCTCCCCAAGCACAGGACTTCACAAAGCTGAGCTGAGCAGATGGGGGAGGGGGGAGAATGAGGAGACACAGTCTCTGGGGGCCATCTGGGGAGCCTGTGTTGGTGGTGGGTCCTTGGACCCCTGCCAACCTGGTTGGAGGGACATGGGTCTGTCTTTCCCCCAAGTGTGTGTCTATGGACCTCTTGGGGTGAGGTCCTGACCCCAATCTTCTGTTTAGCACGCTGATGGGGAGGAGCCCTGTGAATAATTCAGACCAGGGGAAAATCCACAAGTCAAATGGTGAGGTTCTGATGTGTATGTAAGACTTGTTTGCCCTGCTTGGATTTGTGGCTGTAACTGATTGGCAGAGTCTGACACTAAATGCCACTGGGAGTCCCTGAGTACCGGGATGTGGAGGGGGGACACCCACAGGTGGGCCAGAGAGGGTGTGCTGGTGGAGAAAGTGGAGGTGACTAGCAGAAATTTAGGGTAGCAGCACCCACCAGGGCTTACCCCTTACTGGGTGCCCAGGAACCCCAGTGTGTTTATACCTTCTTCCTGAGGTGGCTCAGCCTGTCTTTTATCCTGTGTGGGCAGGTTAAACCCAATCTAAGGACACTTGGCTAAGACCCTGGTTCCTCTCATTCCCCACCAGCAGGGGCATGAGGCTTGCCCCAGGGTAACAGCCTTGACCTCTGCCTGAGGCTGCCCAGGGCTAAAGAGCTGGTTCAGCCCTCAGGTCTGGCAGTGGGTATCTCAGAGTGGGTCACTATCTGAACCCCCACCCTAACCACCATGGCCAGAGCTGAGTCCTGTCCTTGGTCAGTGTCTAAGAGGAGAAGAACCTTAGATTGCTGAGGGGTGGGCCCACTGCCATCAGTGGTCCCCACTCTCCATGGGAGAAGCACAGTCCTGCCCTCAGGGATTTGGTCCAGCAGCCCCAGGGAACCTCTTCCTTCCCATTTTGTCCCTAGTGGGGCGTAGGATCCTGAGACCCTAAACTCTCCTTCCTCTCCTGGCTGTGGGACCTCTCTTGTGGGTGAGGGATGTCCCCACTTACAGCCAGACAGGAGGTGCAGGGAGCCCTTCTCCCATGCAAGGGTGGGTGGTGGGGGGCTACCTTTCCAAGAAAGCTGTGAAAGAAAGGGGTGCCCCCTGCTTAAAATGGGGGTGGAGAGAAAGAGCAGGTTGAGCCAGGGTTTCCGGCTGCTGCCTTAGCAACAGCAGAGGAGCGGTGGCTGCCCAGCCCCACCGGCCTGCTGCGATGGTGGGAACACCAGCCGGCGGGGCGCCAAGCTCTCGCCTCTCCCACGCCCATGCCCAAGGCTGGGTGTCTTCCAGCCCTTTCATGCCTTCCCCTGGGAGGCATGCAGGGTCAGGGACGGGGATGACAAGGCGACCTTTCCAGGCGTGCCAGAAGAGCCACGCTTACACCTGGGCCTGGGACATCCCTGATCTGCCGGGCAGGGAGAATCCCATAACCTTGGGGCAGAGGGATCAAGGGAAGGTGTCAGGGGTGTTGTGCATGAGGCCAAGAGCCATGCTGGCACAGTAGCAGTGGAGAGGCATTTGCCTGATGGGTGTTTAGCTTGTGCCCAGGGGCCGGGGTGCCTGGCCAGGCTGTGTGGGCAGGTCAGGATGGCCCCATGTTGGGTTTGGGCCTGGAGTCCTGCTTGCAGCTGGGGCTCTTCCCTTCTCGGGCTGGCAGTAAAGGGCAGGAGGGACTGCAACTGAGGCACTGGCCCCCTGGCCACTCCCACCTCCGGGACGGGGCAGATGAAGTGTGGGGACACAGAGCCATGGGGTTGCTCAGGCCTTATGCCTCCCATTTGCAAGGCAGAGGATGTCAGGGGGGCTGCGGCCATGTGGTCTGATGTTGGGCTAGGCAGAGGAGAGGGGTGACAATCCCAGCAGGCAGGGCTGGCGCACATTAACCCTGGAAAGCCACGGATGTGGTGGGCATGACTCACAGTGACATCTGGGGCTGACAGGCAGAGAGCTGGGTGAGATGGGCAGGAGCAGGTGCTCTCGGGGCCATCTCTGCCTTCTTCCTGGGAACACGGAGCCCTGGAAGGTGGCTTGGGTGGCCTTTGAGTGGGCGAGGGTTACTTATGGGAAAGGCAGGGGCGTTTCCTGAGCTTTGGGGTCATGATGTTTGGGGGCTGAGATTCATTTTTTTCATTACCTGCATGACTATGGACAAGTTACTTAACCTCTCGGAGCTGTAGTTTTCCTCATCTGTAAAAAGAGAATAACAATGGCATCTGCTGGCCTCCTAGGATTGTCGAGAGGGTGAAATAGAGGACTTCGCACAGTGTCTGGCACAGAGCAGATGCTCAGTAGCCACCCTCCACTGTGAGGAAGGGGATAAAGCTGGAGCTGATCTGGTCTTCTTCATCTCAGGGCCCATTCAGCGGAGGGAGCCCAGACCCTGCCTCTCCCCTCCCTCCACCTCCACTACCAAGAGCACCCAAGGTTGCTGTGCACTCCCCAGGAGCCCCAGATCCTTAGCTAGTGAGGGCCAGGCAACCTCCCCACCGTTATGCAGGTCACCAGCAGTGGGGCCCAGACTGAAAACTGCCTGGTGGCCGGAAACCGCCAGAGGGAGGGCCCACCTCTCCTGGAGGGTGGGGCAGCGGTGGTGCTAACGGTAGCAGTGTGTACATGGGAGGGGGAGGGGAGGCCTCCACTTCCCCCTGAGAGAGGGTGTGCTGGGGGGGGGTTCCCCAGTGAGTAAGAGCTCGGTGTGGGCAACAACAGGAAGCGTGGGGCGCTGGGTGGCAGGAAGTGGGGCTGGCTGTTCCTGGTTCCTCAGATGGGGGACGTGGGCCAGGCTGTCTGCAGAAGACCCCTGGGGGCCAGGACCCACATTTCCCATTCCCCGGGTGCTCCTTCTTTGGAGGAAGCTGGGTCTTCCTTGCTAGCTTGCCACCAAGGCCACCCTGGGCAAGCACCTTAACCTCCTCGAGCCTCAGCTTCCCATTTGTGAGATAGGGATTATAACAGTATCTGTTTTGTAGGCTTGTTGAGGTTTAAATGAGTTTTGATATAAAGCGCTTAGAACGGCACTTAGCACGGAATGTTTGGGGATTGAGAGATTAATTCTGAGTTGAAGAAAAGTGTCTGGGGAACATTTGTTACTGTTACTATTGTCGGTGTTGTTTTTCTCCTACCAGCCCGGATGACATAGGTAGTGGCTTCCACCCTGCTTGTCCTTTTCCCAGCTGTGGGGACCCTTGAACTCTGATGGGAGAAACTGTTAGCTCTTTGGGTCCTCAGCACCTGATCCTAGGGCTGGGTCTCCTCATAGCTCTCCTGTAAGCCTGGAATTGCTTATAAGAGCTCCAGAAAATCTATATGCCAAAGTTCAAACAAGTGGGTAAAATCAATTGTGTCTGGAGATGCGCTGAGAGCACTACAACTAAGGCTGAGACTGTATAGAGGTGGGCAGGTGGCAGGGAGATGGACGGGGGAGTGGGGGCTGGGGGACAGGCTCAGCTTCTGGGCCCATCGGGCTGAGGAACGCCTGTGGGACTGGCCTGAGATGGGATTGATGTCCAAGTTCAGGGGTACCCTAGGGCTTGAAGGGCTAGGCCATAGGGAGAGATGGGCAGGTGGATTGGGACATAGGCTCCACTCAAACTGAAAGTGAAACCCTAGGGTGTGGCTGCATCCAGATGTGGACGCAGCCCCTTCAGCCTCCTGGGACACTGTCTCAGAAGTCAGCACTGGTGTGGGGGAGGTGGGGGAAGGGCTCTTAGCAGGGTCTTTTGGGGGCTGGCCTTAGGTGAGCAGATGCTGGGGGTCCCCTCTCACACCCAGGGCAGGGAGGGAGGAGAATGGTCCCCACACATTCTAATAGAAAGATATGGGGAATCAGTTCCTTTTCTCGGCCAACCCTAAAAGATGAATCCTGTCTCTTTCCTCATCTGACCCAAAGCACTAAAGGCAGCAGGGAAAGTAGGCTGAAGGCTAGTTAAGGTTTGGCCAAAGCCTTGGAGACAAGCCCATGTTTCTGGATGTTTTCACAAACTTCTGCTCACTCTACCATCCCCCACCCTGGAGTCTTCCATGGACCCCTGCCCCTCCACCACTCCTGCCTCTGTGAAGTGCTTCTTCATATTGTTAGACCACTGAAGAGCTTTGTTAAATCCAAACTCAGCTTCTCACTGAGTGTTCCAGGAGCTCCGTGAGTGTGAGGCTCCGGGGAGGGAGTGCGCCCATTTGATGGAGGAGGAAGCTGAGGTCCAAAGGGGCAAAGAAGCTGTAGGGCTAGCTGGGCCCAGAGCCTGGGTCTTTGGAAGCCAGCTCCGGGTCCTCCATGTGGCAGCTCATCGCTGTCCCTCCCCACCCCCCTCAGGAGGCAGGTATCCTGCCCACCTGGACTGCCAGCCCCTCCCCTCCTACTTGAGCACTGTTAGCCAACTCTCCGTGTGTCCCCCAGCCCCCATCCCAGCTGCTTGCTGAAGGCCCTGGTCTGGGGGTCTGTCCCTGTTTTCAGGATGGCCTCACCCCACCCCGAGTGAGTGGCATCTGATGGCCCCTCTCCTACTCCCTGGAGTGCCCAGCTCCTCGGTGGGCACAGCCACAGCTGAGGAGCAGCTGCTAATTAGTGTTCGGCGCTGTCAGAGCTATTTTTGATTTCTGAGGCTAAATTTAGCCCGTCTGGCAGGCTGGCATGTGGGCCTGGGGGCCTGAGAAGGCCCAGGTGGGGAAGGGGCATGGGCGCTCTGCCCTCCACCACTGTTCAGACAGGTGCTCCAGGCCCCAGCAGAGGCTTCCCCTCCACAGTAACAACCAGGGGGCTCTCCTGGGGGAGTGGACCCGGGTGGTGGCTCAGAGTCAGCTCCAGGCTCAAAGCCAGCCCAGCTCTACTCTTACTGGCTTCATAACCTTGGGCAGGTCACTAAACTAATCTGTGCCTGCACCTGTGAGATGGGAATGTTAACGGTGCCAGTGATGGCAGTGAGGGTGGAAGGCGGTCGTCGGCACGCAGGGCTCGGAGCAGTGCCTTGCACAGTAGGCATTCTGGCGGAGCTGGCTACCTGACTGTTGGGGATGTCATTATGACTAGTTACTGCCTCTAGAAGTGCTGCTGGGGCCATTCCAGAACCAAAAAAGTCCCTGGGTGGGTGAGGGCCTGGGAGGATTCATGTGGGGAAGTGGCTGTCCCCTCTGTGACTCCGTGCTGGGCTCCGTCCCCTCACTCCCTGGCCGCCATCTCCGTCTTGTGTGCCCGCCATGGCTCCAGTTTCCCTGGCACTGCTGGCCCTGTCTCCCCTCTTTGTCCCTTTCTTCCACCTTGCTCCCACCTTGGCCCTGCCCCACCATTTGTCCCTGTGGGGTGGGGGTGACAGAGAGAGATCATCAGCAAGACGGATCAGAGAGAGAGACAGACAGATGGACAGAGACAGAGAGACAGAGAATGACCCCGCCTCCTTGGTACTCCTGGGCGATCTCCCCCTGCCCGCCCCCGCCCCCCCGCCCTGCCCCTGTGGTAGCTGGAGCTGTCCTGGCCCTTGGAGGGCGGGGGGGAGGGCGGCCGATGAGACAGCGGTGGTTTCCTCAATCCAGGCTCACTTTCGCAATGGGGGAGAGGATGACGTACTCCCACCCCTCCAGCCGCTGGGGGCGGGGGGCCTGTTGGAGGGGCAGTTTCACCTCTCCAGTGGGGCCTGGCCGGAAAGCTTAAGCAATGGAGGCTGAGCGCACCCAGCTTCCTGTTGTCTGGGCCTGACCCGAGACAGTGATTTTGGGGGTAAGGTCTGGCTGGATCCCCAGAACGAGGCCTGGCACCCTGGAGAGGAAGCTGGCTGGGGAGCCTCAGGTGGGTGTGGCTCCCTGAGTGCTCCAGCTGTGGCCTCTCCTCAGAGCCACATGACTGAGGGTGTGGAGCGTGAACCACCATGGCTGGCAACAGGAGCCCTCGGGGGCTCCCACATCCCCGATGGAGACCCTTATTCAACTCAGAGCTCCTTGAGGGCAGGAATTGTCTGTTTGGGCTAGACATACAGAAGGCTCTCAATAACCTGGGGTTTACTAAATTGAAGGGAACTGGCCTCATCTTTTGGGTCTGTCAGGCAGACAAGCCAAGTCCGGGGGTCCAGAAGGCCCCTGGTGCTATTGACACCTGGTTGATTCTGCAGCCCGGGGCTGACTGTAACCTGCTCTGTGGTGGCAGAGGCACCACACCCTTGTCGTCTGTGGCCAGGGGAGGAGGAGGACCCACGCGGAGCTCTGTTGACCTTTCTCAGCTCCTGGGGGAGTCCCAGCTGGGCGGCCCACACCACAGACCCAGGGCATTGACTCTTCTCCCCAGTGCTGTGGTGGAGTGACCTTCCCCCCAAATCTCCCCACCCCTGAAGCTGTGATCTGGAACTCCCTGCCTGCTGACATGGCTGCCGTCAGCTCCCCCAGGCCTCTCCCTCCTTTCTCAGCTTTCTCCCCGAGATGGGAGGGGCTGGAGAGGGATGAGGAGAAGGCTGCTGTCCACCCTCCTTGCAGGAGGGTTTCTGGCATTCGTGAGGCACTGGTGCCCTAGGCCTGGTTTGTACACACGTGGGATCTGGTGGCACGTGGAGGTGGGACACTGGCAATAGGCCACACTTCGGCCTGACTGGTGATGGCTCCCCTGTTAGTTTCCCACCAGAATAGGGGAAGCGCTGATGTCCCAACAGGGAAACTGGAGCCCAGAAGTGTCTCAGGTCCCCAGAGAGGTAGGCTGACAACCCACGCACCTGTCTCCACACCAGGCAGGCCAGGGAGGCGGTGTAGGGGGTGACACAGCGCAGGCAGACTCAAATTCAAATCCTGCTGTCCCTTCTAGCTGGCGTGCCCCGGGAAAGGTGCTCTGTCTCTCTTGGCTTTGGCTTTCTCTTTGGATAACACTACTTATCTCCTAGGGTCAGAGGATTCGGGGGGTGATGTACCTCCTGGGGAGCCAAGTGGGTTCCCCCAAATGCCCATTCTCCTCTCCCGACTTGTTGGGGCCCCAGGCTCAGGGGTCTTACTTTGTCCTCCCTCTCCCCAGAACTGCATGAACTTGCCCCCGGACAAAGTCCAGCTGCTGAGCCAGTATGACAACGAGAAGAAGTGGGAGCTCATCTGTGATCAGGTAGGTGCCAGCACTGCCCAGCCACCCCTTCCCGCCCACTGTCAGCACCCAGCCCTGACCAGGCTGGGGCTATGGGGAGAGGGGCACCGCCATACTGCCCATAGGACCAAGACTCTGCTCAGTGGCCAATGTAGCACCTGGGGAGGGTACTGGGGTCTGCAGGACTCCCGAATCCCCTTCTCTTGAACTCCCCAAAAGAACTTGTGAGTCATGAGCAGGGCCGGGTCAGCTTCAGGGGAGCTGGCAGAGCTGGTTCAGGGGCACTGGCCGGGGCAGCTGGGGCCTTGGCACTGTCACTGTCCTCCTTCTGAGCTTCCTGATAAACCTCTCTGGACTGGGAAAGGGAGAGGGCAACCCTGGGGTTGGACATCTTCACCTGACCCCATGGGAGGGAGGGGGGAAGGGGCGGGAATTCCTGCCCTTTTACCTTGGGTCCAGAGGAGCTGCAGTCCACCAGCAACTCCCCAAGGCCAGCCACTTTGGACCCCTGCTTTGGTGCTCCGTCCAGGCGCCTGGGCTCACGGGTCACTCAGCTGCCCCTGCCTCTCCAGCTTCAAGGGCTGTGGTCACCCATGGGCAGACCCTCTCCCAGAGCCAGGCTGGGTGGGGCTCGGCTACTGCAGGGATCCTGTGAAGGAGGGAGCTGCAGAGGCTGGGGGTGGGGAGGGAGCTGAGAGCCTCCCCTGGGAGCCAAGGCTGGGCCTTCGCCTCCTGCTAATGAAGCAGATGGCCTGGGCTGGCTGGGCAGCAGTCCAGGGGTAAGGGCTGGGCAGTGGGAAGAGGGTGGGGAGCTGCCCCTGGAGGCTCTGGGGCTGTGATAGGGGTCCCCTCGGAGCAGCTCGGCCTGGCATCTCAGAGGTTGGGGGCTCAAAGGGCTGGAAGAAGTGAAAGTCTGAGGGGTGGCTTGGTGAATCTGAGGGGTTTGGGTTGGAAGGGTGGGGGCCCCTCTGGGGAGGGGGTCTTTGCCGTGGTCCCTGCCTCTTTGTGTCAGTGGCCGCTGGAGCCTGCAGTGGGGTGGGGGAGTTAGGAATTGCATCGCTGAGCACAGGAGAGGAGCACACAGGGTCCTGCCAACGCAGGACTAACCCTGCATAGTCCACCCTATAGCTGTGTCAGGGCTGTGGCCTGGGAGGCCATCCGGGAAGGGCAGACTAGGCCTAGGCTGGGGGTCTTTAAAGTGGCCCGATGCTAGCTGGGCGTGGTGGTGCACACCTGTAGTCTCAGCTACCCGGGAGGCTGAGGTAGGAGGATCGTTTGAGCTGGGGAGTAGGAGGCTGCAGTGAACTATGATGGTGCCACAGCACTCCAGCCTGGACCACAGGGCAAGAAAAGAGAAAGATAACATAAAAGCAAAGAAAGTGGCTTGGTGGACTGTTTGGGTTTATACCTTTGGTATTTCAGAGGCGTCTTAAGCAAGCCTGGGACCTCAGATCAGAGCTGAGAATGGAACATTGGGACGAGAACTGGTCATTTGCCCTGGGGTAGCTCTGGTTGGTTTTCTGTACACCCCATTCCATCTCCCCAGGAGCGGTTTCAAGTCAAGAACCCCCCTGCAGCCTACATCCAGAAGCTGAAGAGTTATGTGGATACTGGTGGGGTCAGCCGAAAGGTAGCAGCTGATTGGATGTCCAACCTGGGGGTACATGTCTCCCCTCTTTTCTCTGTCCCTTTCCCCCACCTTTTCCAAGCTCTGGACAGCTGGAGTAACTGTGTGAACAGACTTTTCTATGTGCATGTGTGAGTGCATGTATGAGCATGTGTGTGTGTGTTCGTGTGTGTCTGTGTATTTATAGGAGGCTAAGAGTGCCCTGGGCGTGCCCTTTAGACATTCCCCTGTGCATCCTGTGTGTGCTTACATGGACACATTTTGTGTACTTATACTGTGTGTATACATATGTGCAGCCCATATGTCCATACGTAGGTGTGTGTGTATACTATGTGTGTATTTTGTCCACTTATGGATGTGTGTGTGTGTGTGCACCCTTGAGTCCGTATACAGGAGAGAGAGAGAATGTGTGTGTGTCCATGTAGGGATGTGTGGACGTCCTATGTTTGTATTTAGAGTGCATGTATATGGATGTTCATGTAGTGTGTGTGTGTGCACGCACACCCTGCCTCTTTGAGTGTGTGCATGTATCAGGGGTGTGTGTACCCTGTGTGTCTGTGTATGGGGGAGCACACGCAGCCTGTGAGTTCTTATTCTGCTAGGCAGGTGTGTGGAGGTGGTGGGGGAGGCTGAGCATGAAAGGCCACTTGTGCCAGTCGGAGGAGGGTGGGCGCTGCTGCCTGCTGCCTCAGGACTTGGTGGGCCTGTGGGAGGCTGGGCTCCACCTACCAGCCTTCCCTCTTCTCGGTCCCCAGTTTAAGAGGCGAGTTCAGGAGTCCACCCAGGTGCTTCGGGAGCTGGAGACCTCCCTGAGGACAAACCACATTGGGTGAGTGAGGGCTCAGATCTTCCTCTCTGGGACTAGGAAGGCTCTGCTTCCAGGCAGCCCCTGGAGCTTCCCCTTCCTACTCCCCCTGCCCCCCACACAGGGCTGTGTTTGTGGACCACCTCCTGGGGGTGTCCAGGACAGCTTCCCCTCCCTCTCCTGCCCATGCTCTGACTGGTACCTTGAGGCATGGCTGGGCTGTGGGACCCACCTAAGTCTCCCAGAATCCCCTGGTATCATTGGGTCTTTGGGGGTTGAAAGGGCACGCCAGGGGCCCTTGCTGTCCCTGTTCTGTGCCCATCGGGGGCAGGACCTCCTTCCTCGCTGGAGCTCAGGGAGCCCTGTGCCCACAGGTGGGTGCAGGAGTTCCTCAACGAAGAGAACCGCGGCCTGGATGTGCTCCTCGAGTACCTGGCCTTTGCCCAGTGCTCTGTCACGTAAGCCTCCTGCCCCTAGGCCTCATGCCACTCCTCAGAGCTTTGACCCCCGTCTCCCTGCGTCTCACCCACTCCCCTGGCCAGTTCCAAGCCGGGCAGCCCGAGTCTACCCTGGAACCCTGCATTTGGCCTTGAGCGATGCCCCTTCCAGAAGCCTTTCCCTGACAGGGAGGGGTGGCCTCTCTTCCACCACAATGTTCAGCACAGTGCCAAGAACACAGCCTCCTCCTCCTGCTCCTTAGTCTCACCTGCAGGTCTGTCTCTCCTTGCGTTTCTTCTGCCCCCTCTTAAGTGGTCCTTGCAGTGTTGGCCTCCAGCCCCATTGCATCCTGTCCCCAGGTATGACATGGAGAGCACAGACAATGGGGCTTCCAACTCAGAGAAAAACAAGCCCCTGGAGCAGTCGGTGGAAGACCTCAGCAAGGGTCCGCCCTCCTCTGTGCCCAAAAGCCGCCACCTGACCATCAAGTATGTGGGCCACAAGGTGGGGTCGTGGGAGAACAGAGAATTCAGCCCCCACACTGCTGCATCTAGCCAGCCCACCCAGGGCCCTTGGGGTTGGTGAGAGGGGTAGCCAAGCATTAGGGGTCAGAGTAAGGGACTCATACAGAGTTTGGGGCACCAGTATGTTAAGAAGCCATCAGGGGTGGGGCTGGGTGCCGTGGCTCATGCCTATAATCCCAGCACTTTGGGAGGCTGAGGTAGGCAGATCATTTGAGGACAGGAGTTTGAGACCAGCCTAGCCAACATGATGAAACCCCATCTCTACTAAAATACAAAAATTAGCCGGGTGTGGTGGCGCACGCCTGTAATCCCAGCTACTCAGGAGGCTGAGGTGGGAGAATCGCTGAAGCCCAGGGGATGAATGACGCAGTGAGCCGAGATCGCGTCACTGCACTCCAGCCTGGGTGACGGAGTGAGACCCTGTCTAAAAAAAAAAAAAAAAAAAAAAAGGAAAGAAAAAGAAAAAAGAAGCCATCAGGGGTGGGCACCTAGAAGTTGGAGTCTGGATGGGTCTGGGATAAGAAGGGAGCTTCTGGGTTGGTGGGACCCCTCTTGTATGCATCTAATCCCCTGTTTTCTCCCATGCGGCCTCCAGGTGTCCCCCTTCTCCCCGGTACGTAGCCACCTAGGGGCAGGTGCATGCCTGGCTGACTCCTTCCCAGGGTGGTGGCGGGGTAGGATGAGGTATTCAGCTGATGTCCCTGGGTTCAGTACTGTGGCTGGGTTCCTCCATCCTAACATGGGCATCTTGCTGGGAGGCAGGAAGCAGACAGTAGATTGACCCTAGAGCATCTTGTGGATCCCCAGCTTCCTACTTTGGGTCTAGGGGGTTGATTGCATATTAAGCCTCAAACTTTCACAATATGTTATTTGTCCATTCATGCAATTATGCATTCAACAAACATTTATTTTTTAGCACTTAGTATGTATGAGATGTGTGGCAGGTGCCCAGGAGACAGGTTACTCTGCCCTCAGGGACCCACAGTCTAAGTGGGGGACAATTTAGTGTGACAGGCTGTCATGGAATTGTGCCTGGGAGCTCTGAGAAGGGAGGTGGCCACCACTTGGGGCATCAGGAAGGCTTCCCAGAAAAGGTGACACTGGCACTATGTCTCACAGACAGATACAGGCTTTATAGGCAGCCATGGGAACAGGGAAGGGCATTCCAGGCAGAAGGAACAGCATGAACAAAAACTCTGACATATTAGCACAATGACGGGAAAGGGTGATGTGGCAGGAGCAGGTGAAGGCAGGGCCTCCCGCTGTTACTGGGAATGTGATAGAATCGTCAGGGAGACTGACATGTGGAAGTCCGGGTCGGCAGTTCTGCAACAATGAAAACATCACACATTTGTTGGCGAAGAATAAGGGAGTACAGTCATATAGCACTTACTATGTGCCAGGCACTGTTCTAAGCCCATTTCATAGTCCCAACAACTCTGACAGGAAGCTACTATTATTAGCATTCCTATTCTAGAAGCGAGGAAAGTGAGGGACAGGGAGATTAAGTGACTCGTCTAGTAAATGGTGAGCTGGGATGCTCCTGAACCCTGACGGCGTGAATTCAGATCCGCCTCTCACATTGGAAGATGAGCCCAAGTGGCCATGAGCGCCACCTTGTGGTGATCCTTCCCATGTTTCTTCCTTCTGTAGGCTCTCGCCCTACCAAGCCCCTGGGAAGTGTCTTTGCTTCCCGTGACCCCCATCCTCCAAGCATGCCAGACCCCAGGTCTAGCTTCCGTGACCCCCATCCTCCAAGCATGCCAGACTCCAGGTCTAGCTTCCGTGTCCCCCATCCTCCAAGCATGCCAGACCCCAGGTCTAGCTTCCGTGTCCCCCATCCTCCAAGCATGCCAGACTCCAGGTCTGGCTTCCGTGTCCCTGCTCCTCCAAGCATGCCAGACCCCAGGTCTAAGGACTGAGGAAGCCTGCCTCCCCTCAGCCAGCCTCTTTGGTTGGGTAGACGGGATGTGGTGCCGTCAGGTTCCATATGTACCTCCTCTTACCCCAGAGGCCATCTGAGTGGTGGGGGAACAGGAAGCTGGGGCTCACTCTGACCCCTGCTGCCTCCTCCACACCCCGCCCAGGCTGACCCCCGCCCACAGCAGGAAGGCCCTGCGGAATTCCCGCATCGTTAGCCAGAAGGACGATGTCCACGTCTGCATTATGTGCCTGCGTGCCATCATGAACTACCAGGTCAGCCGGGGGGTGTGGGACTGGGGGACTAGAGAGCCCAGCCTGTCCTCACTGGGGGCTACACAAGCTGCCGAGGCTCTGGGATCCACTGTCCCTTTACCCTGTGCTGTGCTGGGGAACTTGTGCATCTGGGCTGTTGGCTCGGACTTTTAAGGCTGATGCGTCTTGAGGGGAAGCCCATGTTTTTGCTGCCTCTGTCAGGTTCTCTGAGTACCCCTGCCCATGGCTGGGACATGAAGGAGCCTCACATAGGGACAGGGCACACCTACCAAGAAGGGCTGGACAGAGGGCCAGGGGAGAACAGTCTCAGGTCAATTCATTTGGAGGTCTGATGGGTGAAGCCGGGCCCTCCTTTACTTAGCCAGCCTTTAAGACAGCTTCACGGTGTCCAAGGTGTGTGATGCTGGCTTTTGGAAACACAAAGGTATTTTAAAAAGAGGCCAGGTGCAGTGGCTCATGTCTGTAATCCCAGCACTTTGGGAGGCCAAAGCGGGAGGATTGCTTGAACCCAGGAATTCGAGATCAGCCTGGGCAACATACCGAAACCCCATCTCTATGAAAATAAAACAATAAAAAATAAATAAAGAGAGGCCAGGTGTGGTGGCTCATGTCTGTAATCCCAGCACTTCGGGAGGCCGAGGCGGGCAGATCACCTGAGGTCAGGAGTTTGAGAACAGCCTGGCCAATATGGCGAAACCCCGTCTCTACTGAAAAAAATACAAAAAAAATTAGCTGGGGGTGTGGCAGGTGCCTGTAATCCCACCTACATGGGAAGCTGAGGCAGGAGAATCACTTGAACCTGGGAGGCAGAGGTTGTGGTGAGCTGAGATGGCACCACTGCACTCCAGCCTGGGTGACAGAGGGAAACTCCATCTTGGGAAAAAAAAAAAAAAAAAGAGAGAGAGAGAAACAAGGCCAGGTTTTGGTGGCCACAGAAGAAGTTGCAGTTGGATATGAAGAACTTCCTAAACTCGAGGGCAGTTAAAGATCAGTGTGGCGTGGCACTGACTCTGCTGGGGTGCCTGAAGTCCTGGGGTCCCTTCCTGGAGACACTGACTTCTCCTCTCTCCCCAGTCTGGCTTCAGCCTTGTCATGAACCACCCAGCCTGTGTCAATGAGATTGCTCTGAGCCTCAACAACAAGAACCCCAGGTGAGGTCCAGGCCCCAAACCTTTCCCATATCTAGAATCTTCTCCCACTTAGCCCTTGCTTACTCTGTCCTCCAGGTCTCAGAGGCTCATTCCGCACCCGCTATGCTCCTCCTAGCCAGGCCTGTGCCCACCCTTGCTGCGGGTCCTGCCTGTTCTTAAGGGACAACCTGCCCCTTCTCTCTCTAGAACCAAGGCTCTGGTGCTGGAGCTGCTGGCGGCCGTGTGCTTGGTGCGGGGAGGACATGACATCATCCTTGCAGCCTTTGACAACTTCAAGGAGGTACCGGAGTCCCTCACCCAAACATGCACTTCCCCCTGTGGTGTTGCTTGGAGTCCTGTTGTTGGCAGCTGTGGCCTTTGGTGGAGGCAGCTGGGGACACTGGGTGGGCATTTGGGGAACGCCCAAAAGTTGAAGTTGAGCCACATCACTGGCTTAACAATCTGGGATGGGGAAGTTCTGAATGGAAGGTGCAGGGTCAGGTAAAGGCACCACCTGGGTGGGGGCAGGGACGACTACAGGGACCTGCTGAACCTCTGACTCAGCCTTGCCAGATTCAAACTAGCCTTGGTTCATACCTTCAGGAGTTGTGGACTCTGGCTAACAGGCTTGCAAGAAGTAGATGTGTGGGGATGCATAAGATGCAGAAGATATCTTCATTCATTCATTCGTTTAATGAATATTTATTGAGTGCCTAGTATGTGTCAGGAACAGGGCACCTGGGGCACATCAGTGAACAAAGGAAACCAGACAGGAAAGGACAGAAACGATGTAAATTACATAGTATGTTAGGAAATGATAAATGCTGTGAGAAAAAAGCCAGCAATGTTGCAGAGGGAGGGGGACAACATACCGAAACCCCATCTCTATGAAAATAATAAAATAAAAAATAAATAAAGAGAGGCCAGGTGTGGTGGCTCATGTCTGCAATCCCAGCACCCTGGTTGCAGGGTGGTCAGGGAAGGCCTCACTGAGAAGTGAGATTTGAGCAAAGCTGTGAAGGAAGCAAGGTACTTGGTGTGGAAGTGAGGGCTCTCCAGGGAGTTGGAACAGTAAGTGCAAAGGCCCTGGGGTGGGAATGTGCCAGGATGCCAGTGTGGCTGGAGTGGAAAAAGTGAGGGGGAGTGGGAGATTGAGAGAGAGCGGAGGTTTTGAGCAGAAGAGTGACGTGGCTCAACTTCGAATTAACTGGAAAGGAGCCTGTTGAATTAACTGGAACAGGTGTGGCAGCCAGAAGGTAGCTTAGGACGTGTGTCACTGGGCCTCAGTGAGAGCCATTCCCTTTACCCAGGTGTGTGGGGAGCAGCACCGCTTTGAAAAGCTGATGGAATATTTCCGGAATGAGGACAGCAACATCGACTTCATGGTGAGCTGAGGAGCCCAGCAGCCTGAGGCCTGGGCCAGGCCCTCTTGGGTGCACGGAGCAGCTAGGGTCCTGGGTGCTGGGCAATGGGCTCTGCCCCAGCAAAGCATAAAGACTGAGCGGTCAGTAGGGGAAGGATGGATGTTGGCAGGGGGCTGGATTGAGGGAACATGGAGGTGAAATGTTGGGCAGGCCAAGGCTGGGAGTTAGTGGAGTGAGAACTGTGGAGAAGGAGGGAGGCTTGGGGTAAGTGGAGGTGGAAGGCACTGAGCAATGCCACCTAGAGGATCATAGATCTGCCCATGTCCCTGGCTCCCAGGTGGCCTGCATGCAGTTCATCAACATTGTGGTACACTCGGTGGAGAACATGAACTTCCGTGTCTTCCTGCAATATGAGTTCACCCACTTGGGCCTGGACCTGTACTTGGAGGTAAGCCCTGTACTGCCCCCCAGACTTAACTGCCTGCCCACTGCAGAATATGGCTGAGTGGTTAGCGGCATGGGTGCTGGAGTCAGGCAGACCTGGGTTTAAATCCTGGCCCTGCCATTTCCTGCCATGTGACCTTGGATAGGTCTCTTCCTCTCTCTGAGTATCAGTTTTGCCATCTGTCAAATAGGAGAATCATAGAAGATAATCTTGACTCTAAATGCATAGACCAGTGCCTGGCACATACCAGGCCCCCAGTCTGTGGAATTATTTTTGCAGGCACCAGAATAGGTCAAGGTGGCCCAGGGTCTGGGTCTGGGAGCACCAGCCTCAGACAGGTGCTCAGACTCCAGGACGTAATGGGGAATCCAGAGATACAGGGTGGAAGCAGGAGTTGGCTCATGCTGGATGGGCCCAGGACATGGAGAAGTTCCTTGCCCTGGGGAAGGTGGGCAGAGCAGCTTGGTGCTTCCTGGCCCAGCCTGAGCAGAGAAGCTGCAGCTCCTTCTCTGCTTCTTTTAGGAGGTTTCCTGGAGGAGCGGGGCTTTCGGGGTTGGATTTTTGAAAGCCAGGATTAAGAAAAAGTAGAGAGCAGACTGGCGGGGGGTCTATCCATACAATGGAATATTATTCAGCTACAAGAAGGAATGAAGTATTGACACATGCTACAACATGGGTGAGCCTTGCAAACATGCTAGGTGAAAGAAGCCAGACACAAAAGGTCACACACTGTATGATTGCTGCTTCTTTTTTTTTTTTTTTTTTTTGAGACAGAGTCTTGCTCTGTCACCCAGGTTAGAGTGCAGTGACACGATCTTGGCTCACTGCAATCTCCACCTCCCAGGTTCAAGTGATTTTTCCAGTCTCCCGAGTAGCTGGGATTACAGGCACCTGCCACCATACCTGGTTAATTTTTGTATTTTTGGTAGAGACAGGGGTTTCACCATGTTGGCCAGGTTTGTCTTGAACTCCTGACCTTAGGTGATCCGCCTGCCTCAGCCTCCCACAGTGCTGGGATTACAGGTGTGAGCCACCTCGCCCGGCTTTCTATGATTGCTTCATATGAAATGTCCAGAATGGGTAAATCCATAAAGATGGAAAGTAGATTAGTGGTTGCCAGGGACTGGGGGAGGAGAGAATGGCAAGTTACTGCTGACGCCTGTGGGGTTTCTTTTTGGGCTGATGACAATGTTCTGGAATTAGATAATGGTGATGGTTGCACAACCTTGTGGCTATACTAAGAATGACTGAATTGTATACTTTAAAATGGATTTTATGATATGTGAATTATATCTTAAAAAATAAAGAAAAAGTGGGCTAGGGCTCAGGCCCCTTCCTCTGGGTGGCAGTGGTGGTGGGGGGTTTGGAAAGACTCCCTCCACACGCACACCAGGCCTCACCCTGCTCCTTCCATCTGGGGGACAGAGGCTTCGGCTTACCGAGAGTGACAAGCTGCAGGTGCAGATCCAGGCGTACCTGGACAATGTTTTTGATGTGGGGGCACTACTGGAGGACACAGAGACCAAGAACGCTGTGCTGGAGCACATGGAGGAACTGCAGGAGCAGGTGGCGCTGGTGAGAGTGGGTCCTGACCCCAGCCTGGCACATCAGAGGCCCACAGGGCACACGCAGGCATGGGCACTGGGCAGCAGACAGTGTTCTAGTTGTGCATTGGACGTGCTGCCTGCCTGGCCCCAGAGCCTGGCCTGAATCCAAAGCCTGAATCTGTTGGGTGTCTTTCTCAATGAGTGTGGGTGAGTGCCCTCACTGACAGGCCCCTCCTCTACCCAGGCTCAGTCCCCAGATGAACTGAACTGGGTGCCTGGGGCCCCTCCCAGCTCAGTCTCCTCCTCTCCCTCCACCTCCCGCATCACTGGTACCTTGGTTTCCTCTCCTTATTTGCTTGGGTTCGAGTGCCAGGCTCGGCCCACCCTTGGCACCTGGCTGAGCGGATCTGGGAGCCTCCCCCAGTCTTCTAGGCAGGCATGCCTGATGCCGCCCCCTCACCGGCGGTGCCAGTGCCGGGCTGCGGGTCGGGGCTCACCATGTGCCGGTGCTACAGCTGACAGAGCGGCTTCGGGACGCGGAGAACGAATCCATGGCCAAGATTGCAGAACTGGAAAAACAGCTAAGCCAGGCGCGCAAGGAGTTGGAGACCCTGCGGGTGAGGCTGGGGCGGGTGGTGGGCCGGGCACCCAAGAACAGGCCAGCTTCGGCTTCTAGGCTTGACATCTCCCTCCACCCCTGGAAGAGGATGGGGATTTGGTGCCAAGGAGCCTGCTGGTGGGCACTGACCCCTCCCGTGGGGTTCGCAGGAGCGCTTCAGCGAATCGACCGCCATGGGCGCCTCCAGGCGTCCCCCCGAGCCTGAGAAAGCACCTCCCGCTGCCCCGATGCGGCCCTCGGCCCTGGAGCTGAAGGTGGAGGAGCTGGAGGAGAAGGGGTTAATCCGTATCCTGCGGGGGCCGGGGGATGCTGTCTCCATCGAGATCCTCCCCGTCGCTGTGGCAACTCCAAGCGGCGGTGATGCTCCGACTCCGGGGGTGCCGACCGGCTCCCCCAGCCCAGGTGCGCAGGAGTTTCAGGCTGGCGGGGATGCGGGGCATGGTCTGGGGGGGAGCCCAGGGGCATCTGTGGCGGGCAGAGTTGGGCGAGGGAGGTTTGGATTGTAGGCTCGGCTCAGGTAGGAGCGCATGCGTAGAGCGGGGAGGCGGAGAGGACCCCACCCAAGTCAAGGAGCTGACTCGCGCCTCCCCCCGCCCCGCCCTCGCTGGTTCAGATCTCGCACCTGCAGCGGAGCCGGCTCCCGGAGCAGCGCCGCCGCCGCCGCCCCCACTGCCCGGCCTCCCCTCCCCGCAGGAAGCCCCGCCCTCGGCGCCCCCACAGGCCCCGCCTCTCCCTGGCAGCCCAGAGCCCCCGCCGGCGCCGCCGCTGCCCGGAGACCTTCCGCCCCCACCCCCGCCACCGCCACCACCTCCGGGCACTGACGGGCCGGTGCCTCCGCCGCCGCCGCCTCCGGGAGGTCCTCCTGATGCCTTAGGAAGACGCGACTCAGAATTGGGCCCAGGTAAGTGGAGTGGACCACCTTGGGCCCGGGGCTTGGGGGAGATGGAGGGAGGGACCTGGGCCTCAGTGTCCTCCAAAGTCTTCTGCCTAGGGGCTCCTGCTGCCTCCTGGCTGGCCCATCAGCCCTCCCTGGGCCCAGGTTCCCTCCAGTACCCCTAGTGCTCACCACTCCTCCCAAACCCCCGCCCGTCCCAGGAGTGAAGGCCAAGAAGCCCATCCAGACCAAGTTCCGAATGCCCCTCTTGAACTGGGTGGCACTGAAACCCAGCCAGATCACCGGCACCGTCTTCACAGAGCTCAATGATGAGAAGGTGCTGCAGGTGAGTGGCCCTGCCTGGCTCCGCATATGGGCACTGGAGTAAGAGGGGAGTTGCCTGGATCAGGCTGGGCACTGGGGGTAGTCGTTTTCTCCAAGTCATTTCACAGATGAGCTGGGGGAGGCCCAGGGATGGGCATTAAGCCAGACTGGACCCATACCTCTAACAGGCAGAATCCTGCCTTCCCAAACGCCTTCCCCTCCATCCCTGCAGAGGGGTGCATCCCCCCCATCCCACTCCTTCTGCCTCCAGGCCTCTTTCCTCCCACTTTCCCACAGGCAGCCAAGGCTTCAGCCCTCCTGATTCCACTTCCAGTTTTCCAAAAGGATGTGTTCTCTTGCCTGTAGGCCATTGTTGCCATTGTTCCATTCTGTTCCCTCTGCTGGAATGTCCTTTCCTTTCTCCTTTTTACCACTGGCCAGTTCAGCTCTTCCTTTAGCTGTCCTGGCCCCAAGTCTGGGTGCCCCCGGTTAGGCGGCCCTCCTCCTCCAGGATCCCTGTGCTTCCCCTGTGCCTCCCATCAGGGCCTGTGGTCAGGCTGGGTTACTGGTTCTTTGCTGGTGGCCTGGTCAGGGCCAGATGGGTGGCTCTAGCACTGTGCTCAGCCAGGAGAGTGCCAGACCCCGCCCCACCCAGCCCCACCTCCTCACCGTGTACCCTCAGGAGCTGGACATGAGCGACTTTGAGGAACAGTTCAAGACCAAGTCCCAAGGCCCCAGCCTGGACCTCAGCACTCTCAAGAGTAAGGCAGCCCAGAAGGCCCCCAGCAAGGCAACACTCATTGAGGCAAACCGGGCCAAGAACTTGGCCATCACCCTGCGGAAGGGCAACCTGGGGGCCGAGCGCATCTGCCAAGCCATTGAGGCGTGAGTGTCCCTGCCCCGGACTTGTGGGCAGTCTGGCCCCTCTGCTAGGCTGGGGTTGTCAGGCAGATCCTAGTACAAGAGCCTCAATGGTGAACTCTTTCATCAAGCTTCATACCAACCTGGTCCAGGAACCTTGTCCCCATTTTAAGGTGGAGAAAACTGAGTCCATGCCTAAATTAGGATGTCCCACTTCCTCCCTGCCTCTTTGCCTAGCTGTGAGTACCCAGGCTATGGGATTTACAGCTGGGCGTCTTCCACTGATGTATGATGGGGACCCCGGCTCTCCGGTTCCCAGTTTCTCTGGATTCCTACCTCTTGCTCTCTGAAGCTGTTGGCAAATAGAAAATACTGAAATTCATTTATTCAATCAAGGCAGGGGTAGCCCTGCTCCCAGGGACTGGTGGGTATGGATGATGCCCACCCTCCCCTCTCCTCCCTCCCACAGGTACGACCTGCAGGCTCTGGGCCTGGACTTCCTGGAGCTGCTGATGCGCTTCCTGCCCACAGAGTATGAGCGCAGCCTCATCGCCCGCTTTGAGCGGGAGCAGCAGCCGATGGAGGAGCTGTCGGAGGAGGACCGCTTCATGCTACACTTCAGCCGCATCCCGCGCCTGCCGGAGCGCATGACCACACTCACCTTCCTGGGCAACTTCCCAGACACAGCCCAGCTGCTCATGCCGGTGTGGGCGGAGCGGGCAGGGCGGTGTGGCTTGGGTGGGGATGGGCAGAAGGCACCTCTCAGCCTGGGCTGCAGCAGGGAATCTGGGAGTACTTGAGCCTCCAGATGGAGGAGGCCCCAACTTATCTTACCTCCCCCATCCTACCCCTAGCAACTGAATGCCATCATTGCAGCCTCAATGTCCATCAAGTCCTCTGACAAACTCCGCCAGATCCTGGAGGTGAGGGGCCAGGAGGTGGGGCCCACCCTTG
This sequence comes from Mandrillus leucophaeus, assembly GCF_000951045.1. Lineage (NCBI taxonomy): Eukaryota > Metazoa > Chordata > Mammalia > Primates > Cercopithecidae > Mandrillus > Mandrillus leucophaeus. Next base: position 2,117,839 of record NW_012103032.1, read on the forward strand.
CCTGTTCTGGATAGTGTGAGGGGGAGACCCAGGCCCTGCCCACCTGCAATGCAACAAAGATAACGTTCCCACTTCTCATGTACATGCTGAGAAGGACAGATCTAAGGGGGGTGGTGAATGGGAAGGGGAACAGCAGCCATGTCTGTAGCAGCTCACCTGGGACCCTGCCGGAGGGCTCAGTCCCCTTTAGCGTTGATCTGTGAGCAATGTCACCTGCTCAGTGGAGGGCCCAGGAACCAGTAGAAATGGCTGGTGGAAAGGCAGTGACCACACAGCCTAGGAGGGGATGCTGGCAACAAGTTTTGGGTTGGACTAGCAGAGGACAAAATTGGGTGTGCCCATGGTGTTAACTCTGCACATGTGTGAGACCTGTGTGTACACACGTACATGCGCTGTGAATCTGAGGGGCCTGTGCAGGAGTACAGTAGGGGCTGAGTGTGTGGGGCCTGCTCCTTGCCACCTCTTCTCCTCCTTGTGCAATATATTTAAGCAGTGTCCTCAGCCCTGGCATTCTGCTGAGCCTTTCCCCTGCCTCTCCTAGATCGTCCTGGCCTTTGGCAACTACATGAACAGTAGCAAGCGTGGCGCAGCTTATGGCTTCAGGCTCCAGAGCCTGGATGCGGTGAGGAGGGGACCCTGGCTTGGGGGCTGGGGCTGGGGACTGGCTGGTGGCCTGTGGCTTACAACAGGTCCTTGTGCAGCTGTTGGAGATGAAGTCGACTGACCGCAAGCAGACGCTGCTGCACTACCTGGTGAAGGTCATTGCTGAGAAGTACCCGCAACTCACAGGCTTCCACAGCGACCTGCACTTCCTGGACAAGGCAGGCTCAGGTAGGGGGTATATAGGTCCTTGGGTGCGGGGAGGGGCCGTGGGCTGGGGTAGGTTGGGAGAAAGCTAGGTGGCCACAGGATATAATTGGTGGGAGGACTGCCTCTCCGATTCACTGACCTGATACTGCCCCATCCCTGGCCCAGTGTCCCTGGACAGTGTCCTGGCAGACGTGCGCTCCCTGCAGCGAGGCCTAGAGTTGACACAGAGGGAGTTTGTGCGGCAGGATGACTGCGTGGTGCTCAAGGAGTTCCTGAGGGCCAACTCGCCCACCATGGACAAGCTGCTAGCAGACAGCAAGACGGCTCAGGTGTGCCAGGGCTGGCCTCACCTGGAGGTGGGGGATGTAGGAGCACTAGGTAGCCCAGCCTGGAGGGGTGTGGCTGTAGCTGGGACCCCTTGGGGGGATGCAGCAGGAACGAGGGGCCACCCTGCCTGGGAGAAGCTGAGATCAGGTGGCCAGTGTCCTGGGGGGCACAGGCTGTGAGAGGTCTAAGCTGGGGGGCTGACAGGCTGTGCCCGCAGGAGGCCTTTGAGTCCGTGGTGGAATACTTCGGAGAGAACCCCAAGACCACATCCCCGGGCCTGTTCTTCTCCCTCTTTAGCCGCTTCGTTAAGGCCTACAAGGTATTCGGGACTGGGGCAGGCTGGGAACCCTGTAGGGCACTGAAGCCTTTCCACTGGGCAGCGGAGGGGTGGGACTGCTTCTGTTTAGGGGGTGGGTAGGGCAGTAGGGAGGGCCACCCTCATGGAGACTGCCTTGGCCCGCAGAAAGCTGAGCAGGAGGTGGAACAGTGGAAAAAAGAAGCCGCTGCCCAGGAGGCAGGCGTTGATACCCTGGGCAAAGGGGAGCCCCCAGCACACAAGGTAGGCCGCTGCTCCTGGGCTTGGTACTGGGCTGCAGGGATGCATGGCATCTCATCACCCTCTGGTGTCACCCCCACACCCTCACTGTTACAGACGGACCCTGCCCCAGGAGCCTGGGATGCGAAAGGGTTCTTTCTGCTCAAGCCAGCTGTCCTTGCTGTGGGGGACCAGGCAGATATTCCAGGGTTTTGGTGGTGGGGAGGCCTCCTGGAGCTGGAGCTATAAATTCCCCCTAGTCACCGCCAAAGGCCCGGCGGGCACAGATGGACCTAATCTCTGAGCTGAAACGGAAGCAGCAGAAGGAGCCACTCATTTATGAGAGCGACCGTGACGGGGCCATTGAAGACATCATCACAGGTAAGGGCTTGGCCAGGCCTTGGTCTTATTCTCAGCCTATCCTTCTATGCTGTCTTCTGACCCAATCCCCTACCCTCTGGGGGACTGGCTGCCACACTGCTTCTCGCTACCTTTTCTGTTTTTCTTTCCTTTTTCCTTTCTCTACTCTCCTTCACCCGCCCCACCCCCACTCAGTGATCAAGACGGTGCCCTTCACGGCCCGTACCGGCAAGCGGACATCCCGGCTCCTCTGTGAGGCCAGCCTGGGAGAAGAGATGCCCCTCTAGCCCCTCAGGTACCCAGATGACCTGGCCTCCGATCCCACGCTGCCCACAGCCCCCGGGACCCTTGGGGGAACTGAGGCATGCTGCCTTCTCCTGGGCCAGTGGATGGCTGGGATGTGATTTGCCGTTGGGGGCGGGGGCGGGTCTGGCATACATAAACGGTACCCCTGCCATGTGCACACAATCTGAGTCCTTAGGAGGCTATGGTTGTGCCCTGGAGCCATGCTCCCAGCTCTGGGCAGACTCCTAAAGGGTAAATGTGTCTCCTTCGGCTGCCAGATCTGCGGAACCAGCCCTACATCCGCGCAGACACAGGCCGCCGCAGTGCCCGCCGGCGTCCCCCAGGCCCCCCACTGCAGGTCACGTCCGACCTCTCGCTGTAGCCGCTATTTCTGCAGGTGGATTCTGCAAGGGTGTGGGGCCGTGGACAGGCTGAGGCTCAAGGAAGGTGGTCCTCAGCTCGGCTGGCCGGGCAGCCCCTCCTCCGCTGTGGCCCGCCTCAAACGGGCTGGTGCATCCTCCTCTTGCCACAGAGGGCAAATGCTGCTTGCAGCACCCACCCCAAAGCCCCCTCCAAATAGCCATACTTAGCCTCAGCAGGAGCCTGGCCTGTAACTTATAAAGTGCACCTCGCCCCCGCAAGCCCCAGCGCCGAGGACCGTCCATGGACCTTATTTTTATACGAGATTAATAAAGATGTTTGCAAAAGATACGCGTTGGCTCAATGCTCGCCGCAGCCTGTTTGGCTCAGCAAACGCTTTACTTGTACAAGCTCTTCATAGCAGGCCTCTGCAAACCAGCGGGCGCCTGGGAGAAAGGCTGCTTCTTTACTAGAGTTGGCGGCGAGGGAGCCCGGTTTGAGGGGACGGAGGCTCTCGTGGCTGGCCCGGGATCCCTGCGGGAGGCCGGAGGGGGCCAGCGCAAGGGCGAGTGGGCAGCTGGGGTCAGACCCGCCCGGCCAGCCCCGCAGCAGTTCTCCTTCCGGCTGCCCCGCCCCATTTGCGCCAGTCCTGCCGCCTACCTGGGCATCTGGTCCCTTTTCCTTTCGCCTTACCCAGTGCGTAGTGACGCCATGAGTGACCTCGCGTTACATCTCCGCGTGTGCCGCCTCCGTCTCCCCCTGCCGGGGCCCCATTTCTTCCGGGCCTGCCCACGCTCCTCGCCTGCCTCTCCCCTCCGCCAGCCGGTATTGCCCCATCTGTCTGTCCCGCCTCCGCGCACCTGTCCCGCCCCTCACTGCGTATCCCTCCCCCGCCCGCCGGCTCTCACCTAGGCCGAGCCACGCCCCGGGTTGGGCGGGAACTTGGGGCTGCAGGGCTAGTAGGGCTGGCTCAGGCGGAAGCCGGGGCCCGCGGCTGGGCTTCGTGTCCTGCGTTCCGGGAGCGCCGACTCCTCCAGGTTAGGAATCTGAGAGTAGGGGTTGCGCGCACCTAGGGTGGGTGCCCGGGAGGAGGTAGAGGAGGAGACGGTTCTCAGAGCGGGTCCTGGGGGTAGGAGGCGAGGGCGGGGGTTGTGAGTGGCTGGGAGAGGTCCCTCCCGCAGGTACCCGCGCACCCCGCCCCGTAGTAGGGGCCTCACCTACTTCGTGCAGTCTGTGCAGCGAGCGCGCCAGCTCCTAGTTGGAGAGGCTGCTGATGCGCGCCGCGTGGCAGAAGGTGAGGCCCGCGTGGAGCGCCCCCCAACCCCCGCAGCCTGGGCTGAGCCCCAGAGCCCACTGCTTCTTGAAGTAGTAGCTTGGAGAAGAGAGGCGGGGAGGCCGCCTCAGACACCCCCAGCCCCAGCCCTCTCTGTCTCACAGGTGCGGAAGCCAAAGCAGGACCGGGAGCCACTGCTTTGTCCTGGGGCGACTTGGGGCCCAGGAAACAGACCCAGAATTCAAGGCTCCCGTCTCTAGGGCAGGAACATCAGGGGTCCCGTGGAGCTGATATGGTTGTGCCCACCTCATCACCTCCTGTGCCAACTTGGAGGGCACAAAGCCCCGGCCCAGCAGCTTGAATAGCATTTCCAAGAACAGGGTCTGCAGTCCCTGGGGGTCACAGACCTGGCTGTTCGTCACCGGCTTGGGACAAAAAAGGTGAAGGAGCGTGAGGAGGGGGCTCCCCCTAGGCCAGGCCCACCCCTCCTCCACCAGCCTTGTCCCTCACCCATGCACTGAGCCAAGCGGTGGTTGTCATTGAAGACACCCAGGAAGTCACTGAAGCTTACGATTCCAACACCTGGGGAGAGAGGAGAGGGGGCGCTGTGGGTGCCTGCCCCTGCAGAAGGCCTGCCTTACAGATGCCTGCTGGCAGTTCCAGGTGTTAGAGAATCTAGTCCTGCCTCTAGCCAAGGGCAGACCCTAGTTTGAATGGGGGAGAAATGACCCGTGCCTTGGGGGTTCCCAAATCAGGATTAGGATTAACACAGTAGCAACGTTTACAGGCCATGAGATAGGTGTGTTGGTCAGGGCAGGCTTCCTGTAAGAGGGAACTTTAAAATAGGACCAGGCTAGGATTTTGTGGGAAGGGGAGGTAGTCTTTAGAAGGATGCCTGGAGGTGGGAGGGGACAAGAGGACAGGGATGGGGCACCCACCATCCAAGTCCACCTGCGGCAGAGCCTCGAATGTCTCCTGTGGACTCAGTTGGATACCCACATTGCCTAGGGCGCCTTTCATGCTGTGCATGTCCACGGTACCCGTTGGGCTGGAGCTGAAGAGTTTGAAGATATCCTGGAAGGCTGAGGGTAGAGGGGGACAGGTGGCAAGATAAACCACCCACACAGGAACCCTGAGAGCTGCCCACTCTAACTCAGGTGGAACTGATGACTTGGCTCATTCTAACTCCCTCCTGGGTGTTTTAAATTTTTATTTATTTATTTATTTCTGAGACAGAGTCTCACTCTTTGCCCAGGCTGGAGTGCAGTGGTGAGATCTCGGCTCACTGCAACCTCAACTTCCCAAGGCTCAAACGATCCTCTCACCTCAGCCTCCTGAGTAGGTGGCATCACAGGTACGTGCCACCACACCTGGCTAATTGTTTAATTTGTTGTAGAGATGGGGTTTCACCGTGTTGCTCAGGCTGGTCTCGAAGTCCTGGGCTCAAGTAACCCTCCCGCCTTGGCCTCCCAAACTGTTGGGATTACAGACATCAACCTCCACACCTGGCCTGTAACTTTTAATATAAAGAGTAGCAGTGGCTGTTGTGTGTTGGTACATGTTATGTGCCCATCCAGTCCTTATGTCCAAAACTCGTATTTGAAAAACATTCAAAATTCATGTCCAAGGTCACATCTAGCAGTCTGGCTCTGAAGCTACAGTGCCTTGGAGCCCTGCTGGTGCCTGGCATGTCGTAGGCACTGAACATTGTTGATGATCAATAAAGTGATTCTGCTTTGAGGGGCCCTTGCCAATATCAGGACATGTTGTTTGGGGGAGCATGGGGCTGTGGTTTCTTTTGCCTTTACCCTTATGGTCCTAGGCCCCATGAGGCAGGGGAACTCAGATTTTTCCCCTCATTTTTTCTCCTCCTTTACCTTCTCCCTTCTTTTCCATCCTGTTCATCATCTATCTATCCATCCATCTAAATACCTGCATTCACCTATATACCAATCCATTGAGTTTTCTTTTCCTTTCCTCCCTCCTTCACACACACATGCATACACACACACACACACACACACACACTCTGTGAGCTCTAGGGTTGTAGAGATGAGCAAATCAGACAAGCATGGAGGGATGGTTGCAAACACTGCTTCTTGCAGTGACCCCAGCTTCAGGGCAGGCAATCCCTTGTAGTTCTTCCCTGAGCACCGCCTAATTTTCTTCCTTACTCCCAGTCCTGGGGCCCTCACCTGCCAGCTGCTGGGGTGTCTCACCTGTCAAGCTGCCCCAGGAGATAGAAAGAGGTTGGAAAGGTCTTTGCACCTGTTGCATAGAAATGCCAGGGCCAGCCAGGCCTTACCCCAAACCCAGCCCCCAAGGCCTGGCCCCTGGTGCCTGCCTTCACCTCTCAGACCCAGCATCTGGACCTGACTCTGCTGGATGGGCAGCCACAAGGCCCTGGATTTCTGTTGCCCTCCTCATGGTGTGTTCAGCCTTTGTGGCCATGGCTAGTGCTAGCTCCGTCTGGGTCAGCCGGGCAGTGTGCAGCTGCAGCCTCCCTTTCTGCATCCTGCCTGCCTGCTCCTCTGCTGGATCTCATATGAGCAGCCTTTGAGGCTGCTGTGGAGGCCTTAGAGGCAGGAAGGAGAGAGGCAGAGGGGTCCAGCCCACTCAGGTACTCAGACTCCTGAGTAGGTACTCAGACCTGGGACCAGGCCTGTGGGTATACGGTTCCACCTCCTCCCAGGATCCTCCACATGAAACTGTACCACAGCCCTCTATGCAGGGGATTCTGGGGAAAGGGCTAGGGCAGTGATTCCCCCCACCCTGGGTGAGGGAAAAGGACCCTCCTCCAGACCTGGTCACCTGTTTGTTCTCAGTGATGACTCGATCTCTTGGTCTTCTGCCCTCTGCAAATTACTCCTAAAACTCAACAGTGAGGCCAGGCATGGTGCTCAGGACTGTAATCCCGGCACTTTGGATGGCCGAGGAGGGAGGATTGCTTGAGCCTAGAAGTTCAAGGCTGCAGTGAGCCGTGATGGCACCATTGTACTCCAGCCTGGGTGATGGAGAGAGAACTTGTCTCAAAAACCAAAAAAACAAAACCCCTCAACAGTAAGAAAATGAACAGCCCGATTTTTTTTTTTAAAAAAAGGGCAAAAGTCAAGTGTGGTGGCTTACATCTTGAATCCCAGCACTTTGGGAAGCTGAGGTGGAAGGATCACTTGAGGCCAGGAGTTTGAAATCAGCCTGGGCAACACAGCAAGATCCCATCTCTACAAAAAATAAAAAGCTTAGCCAGGCATGGTGGTGCACACCTTTAATCCCAGCTTTTTGGGAACCTGAGATGGGAGGATCACTTGAGCCCAGGAGTTCAAGGCTGCAATTAGCCATGATCGAGCCACTGCACTCTGCCTGGGTGACAGAATGAGGCCTTGTCAAAAAAAAAAAAAAAACTTTTATATGATCAAGTTGTCTATAATTAAAAGGAAATTATAGTGATCTTTCTAGAGATTGGGCTTATTTTAGAGCAACATTTCCACTCTCCACCCGGCTGAAAAAAAAAAAAAAAAACAAAAAAAAAAAAAAAAAAAAAAAAAAAATCTAAACAGGCACCTCGCCAAAGGATACATACAAATGAAAGTAAGCATATGAAAAAATGTTCAACATCATATGTTATCAGCAAATTGCAAATTAAAACAATGAGATACTATTATGTACCTATTCAGATACCAAAATCCAAAACACTACCACCACCAAATGCTGGTGAGGATGTGGAACAATAGGAACTGATTAATTGCTGGTGGGAATGCAAAATGGTGCAGCCAATCTGGAAGACAAGTTTGGCAGTTTCTTACAAAATGAAACACACCCTTATCACATGATCCAGCAATTGTGCTCCTTGGTATTTATCCAAATGTTTTGAAAACTCATATCCACACAAAAACCTGCACATGGATGTTTATGGCAGCTGTATTCATAATTGCCAAAACCTGGCAACAACCCAGATGTCCTTCAGTAGGTGAATGGATAAATAAACAGTCATACACCCAGACAATGGAATAGTATTCACCACTAAAAATAAATGAGCTATCAAGCCAGGAAAAGACATGGAGGAACCTTAAACGTGTATTACCAGGTGAAAGAAGCCAACCCAAACAAACTGCATACCGTTTGATTCCAAATCATTCTGGAAAAGGCAAAACTGTGGCAATAGTAAAAGGACCAGTTGTTGACAGGAGTTGAAGGGGCCAGGTAGAGCACAGAACTTTTAGGGCAATGAAACGACTCTGTATCACACTACAATCAAAACCCATAGAACGGGCCTGGCGCGGTGGCTCACATCTGTAATCCCAGCACTTTGGGAGGCTGAGGTGGGTGGATCACCTAGAGTCAGGAGTTCAAGACCAGCCTGGCCAACATGGTAAAACCCTGTCTCTACAAAAATACAAAAATTAGATGGGCATGGTGGCGGGTGCCTGTAGTCCCAGCTACTTGGAAGGCTGAGGCAGGAGAATCGCTTAAACCCAGGAGGTGAACAGAGGTTGCAGTGAGCTGAGATCACACTATTGCACTCCAGCCTGGGTGACAGGGCACGACTCCGTCTCAAAAACAACAAACCCCCATAGAATGTAGAACACCAATAGTGAACCCCAATGTGAACTGTGGACTTTTGGTGATGATGATGAGTCAGTGTAGGTTTATCAGTTGTAACAAATGTACCACTGCAGGATGTCCAGAACCAGGGAGGTTGTATGTGGGTGGGGACAGGGGTACATGGGAACTCTCTGTACTTTCCACTCAGTTTTGCTGCAAACCTAAAACTGCTCTAAAAAATAAAGTCTATTAATTTAAAAAAACCTATGGAAAGATTAGTCCTGAGAGCCCAGTGATTCTGGCTCAGTCCCCCACCGCCCCCAAGATACCCACCTCTGCAGCTACTCCTTGTCCCTCCTTCCAGTCTCTCGCCCGCTTCTCTTCCTGGCCCTGACCCATTCTGAACTGCTCACCCCTTCCTAATCACACCCTCCAGGCCCTAGGCATCTCTCTCCTTGGACCCTCCGAAAGCTGGGCAGGCTCTTGAAGATCCACAAGGCTGGGCTTTCACTTAGCAGGGAACCTGAGGCCGGGCCATGGCGCAGCCTCCCCTTCTCCTTCCCCGAGGCTTCCCTGTCCACATCCCTGTCCATCCATGCACTCCGAATCCCCTTCCTTCCTTTGCTGCCATCTCAACTCTGCCAGGAGTCAGTCTATACTGCTTGCCCTCTCGGCCTCCAAGGCCAAACCCTGGGTGGGAGGCGTGTGCATTTGTGTGCATTTTTTTTTCTTCTTCTTTGAGATGGAGTCTCGCTCTGTTGGGCAGGCTGGAGTGCAGTGGTGCAATCTCAGCTCACTGCAACCTCTGCCTCCCGGACTCGAGAGATCCTCCTGCCTCAGCCTCCCCAGTAGCTGGGACTATAGGCGCATGTCACCACGCCCAGCTAATTTTTGTATTTTTAGTAGAGATGGAGTTTCACTGTGTTAGCCAGACTGGTCTCGCACTCCTGACCTCAAGTGATCTGCTGGCTTCTGCCTCCCAAAGTGCTGGAATTACAGGCATGAGACACCACACCCGGCCTTGTGTGCATATTTGGTACATGTGACTGTCAGGCACATGTGTACATGGGCATGGGTGTCGTATGCTGCTTCCTCTGTGTGTGGGTGCTGTATGTGTGATGTGCTGGGCAGCTGGTGATGTCTGTGTGCACACGTCTGGGTGATGTATGGCTCTCTCCTGCATTTCAAGGTACTTCTAGCTCCGGCCTGTTACCCGTGGAGGACCAGTCCTTCGGCCTCATTTTCCTCCCCTTCAAACTCCTGGATACCATCCCTTCCCCATGCCAGGCCTTCCCCATGAAGAGTGCAGGAAGATACCCCTCAGACCCACTTTCTCACCTGCCCAGTCCATGCCCAGGAGGCCATCTCCTCAGATGATCCCAACACTTCCCTGGCCTCAGGCCAAGAGGAAGCCTCATTTCACAGTCTAAGAAATGGAAGCCTCAGAGGACACCGAGGCCTCCCCAAGACCAGCCACAAGTCTTTCTGCTGGCCTAGAGGGCTGGCCAGGAGGGAGTGAAGGGAACTGACCCTGGGGAGTGGACAGGTGAGAGATGGGTGGCCAGGACAAGGGTGGCGTTGCCCTCTGGGGGCAGGTGGAGCTGGGGCAGCTAAAAAATGGGGTGGCAGACCAGGACACAGCAGCCAGGTGAGCTCCCTGGCCCAGGGGCATTTGCACAAAAGTCTGAGCCGACGGCCAGTACTGGAGGCTTTATTGGTTCTGTCTAGTCATTTCTCTGGGGTTGTGGGGGCTGACAGCTTAAAATGGATTTTCACCAATAACGGATTCTGTTTCTCTTTTCCTGGTGGCACTGAGCTGCAACACAAAAGAGAGAGTGTCACTTGGGCCCCAGAGGGTGGTCGAAGAAGAGGGTTGAGCCCAGAGGCCCCTCTGAAGAGGTCACTGGGGGTAAGGGGTCTTCTGCTGCTGCCTGTGTCTGGGCAGCTAAGGTTACGTTCTGTTTCCATTCACCACCAGAAAGCAAGGTGTACTGGAGTGCCCTGCATCCTCATTCTCCCCTCAAGAAAAGTGTCCTGGACTCCAGGGTTGGGGCCAACCTGTTCTCAACAGGGCAGACCCCAGCCTGAGCATTTCTGACCTCGGTGAGGCCCAACCCCCAGGGTGGGAAGCCACCTAATGCCAGCGTGGTCCTTCCCAGTTTGAACCCAGGCCCCTGTGCCCACCCTCCTTGGTCCCCAGGCTTCCTCCAGCCCTTGCCTTGGCTCTGCACCTCAGTCCACTGGAACCTTGTTCCAACAGCCTTTATGAGGTCACTGAGGTGGAGGCGTCACAGCCCACCGCATCCTGCTCCCAGGTCCTCATTCCAGTGTTCCCCACCCCTAGCCGGCTGTGTGAGGACCCCCCTATGTTCTAGCACAGCCCCTCTATGGGAGCTGTGGGGCTGGCCTCACTCACTCTTCCTTGCCTCCCTGCAGCACAGGGGACGTGGCTGGTGGCTGGAGAAGCTGCATTTGCCCTTCGATGGTGGCCCTCTTGATCCCTGGCTTGCTGAAGTCAAAGTAAGATTGAGTGAAGTTCTTGTCTTCCTGACTCCAAGATTTCAGGGGTGCCCTGGCTTCACGTGGTTTCTCTGGTAGGGCCTCTGCGTGCTTTTCTGGCTTTTGCTCCTCCGCAGTGATCAGGAGGGGCTCTGTGGAAGGCTCCAGAGCCTCCTGAGGTGGAGCTTTTATCATGTGTTCCAAACTGGGCATGTCCGTCCTGCTGGAGGAGGCCATGGCCAGGGAAGATGCAAAGGTGATTAGCTCTGCCAGGCCAATGGGTGGCGGGAGATCTGAGGACAGGAGGGGGCTTGGCTCCTGGAAGCTTGTGGCCGGAGGAGCTGAGCAGGCATCGGGGCTCTGGAGCTGCTCCTTGGAGCACAGGGCGTCAGTGGGGATGGCCTCCCGGAGCCGGGAACTGATGGGCTGGCCTGCGCTGCCATTGTTGAGCTGCATGTTGATGGCCTGCTGCAGGCTGTGCTCTGAGGCCTGGATGAGCTTGTTTGCCCAGAAGAGGTGCTTGGAGGTCTGTGCACTGATGGAGTGACGGCAGGCGGACACGTGGTTCTCCTCCGTGAAACTCTCGTAGTTTGAATTCAGACTCCATGGTCTGAAGGTCTGCGGTGTGGGCGGCGCCATGTTGGAGTGGACGGACTCTATCTGGCACACCAGCTGCAGGGGCTCTTCGAGGTCAGACTCCTCGTTCCAGCTGGCTTTTGTGTCCAGCTCAGTTTCAAGCTTGAGGGCTGGGTACAGCTCTGACTCCAGTAAAGCCGGCACCTGTCCGATCTCCAGTTCTGGGTCTGGGTCTGGAGCCAGGTCCACTTTGAGTTGGGGCTTCTGCTCTGGCATGTCTGCCTCCCGCTGAAATGTTTCAACTCAAAGCTGAGGAGGCAGGAGCGGGAGGTCCTGCCCCTGAGGCCCTCCCTGGCACCGAGTCCCTGCCCCACCCCTGCCCCGGGTCCTGCTCTCTTCCCCCCGCCCCCCAACCCCATGCCTGTCTCCTCTCAGAGACCTGCCTGGTGAGGGGGTGTGTGTGTGAGTGTACCCACACTGGCCTGGTACTAGGGTCCCAGGATTGTCAAGGGTAGGGGCTGATGGAGACTTAGGGAAGAGCCCTGCCACTTGCCTGCCACCTCCCCATAAGAGGACACCCCCTTTTTACCTCCTGTTCCTCTTGTATCTGGTGTTGACTTAAGTCATCTCTAAGACAGAAGGAGACAGAGTGGGTGATGGGGATCTGTGGGGTGGGTGGTGGCTTCAGCGGGAAGGGGGTTTCTGGGGCCCTCAAAGCCCTCTGCCTTGTAACAGAGGCTGGCAAGATGCACCTCCCCCCGACCACCCCGCCACCAGCTGATCCCCTCCCCTGGCTGTCCCACTCCACTGCCACCAGGAAGCCTGGAGTTGTATTCTGAAACCTGAGTGAGTTTAGGAAACTCCTTGCCAACTTATGCCCCCCCACCCCGCAAAAGAGGAATCCAGTTGGTTGGAGGTAAGGCCCAGGAATCTCATTTTTATCAAGCATTGCAGGTGAGCTGGGACAACTCACGTCGCGAATTAGTGCCCAGAACACTAGTCCCCAGCAGGGGAGCCCCAGAGCAATGTCCTCCCACCCACCTGCCCACTCTTTCTTCAAGTGCCTGCCCACCCCCGCCTTGAGCAGCTCTGTCCTCAGGAAGCCAGGCAGCTCTGAGGGGTCAGCTCCTATTCTGTCCCTGGGTGTGCCTCACCACCCCTCAGTCTTCCTCTGCCAGGGGCTGAGGGCATAAACAGAAGTGGGAGGGTAGATACCCCACGCCCTCCCCAGTCTTTTGGCCTGGACACGGCACCAGGGAGGTTTTGAAAATGGCAGAAGGGAGGAAGATCCTAGGTTGGGGGATTGGTGGTGTCAGGGGCGAGGCTGGAGGTCCCGGAGGGCTCGGGGGAGGCCTGTGATGATCGGGGATGGTTCTCACCGCATCTCTGCAACCTCCACTGACCCTTTGCTGCAGCATGGAAATCCATGGGTACCTGGCAGGGGAAAGGAGGTGAGGGCAGGGAGCTGCAGGGTAGAGGACAGTCCCGGAGGGATTCCAGAGCCAGCCACCTCCTCCTGCCCTTCTTTTTCTCTGTTCCCAGCTGCATTCCCTCACCCACCTGCCCCGCCCTCCTTGTTCCCTAGCCGGTAGCCATTCCTATCCTCCAGTCCTGCTCCCTCCACTGTCTGTGCCTTGCCTCCTCGGAGGCTCCCTGTTCCATCTCCTTCCCCCAAAACTGTGACTGCTAACAGTACCCCGACCATGACGGGGCACTTCCATAGCCTGGGCACTTTACCTGCTTTATCTCATGGATTCAACACAAAAAATTAGGACAGGTCCATTTGCCCAAGGCCCCCCAGCTGATCATAGCTGAAGTGGTGACTTGAATGCGGTTTTGACTCAGGAAACTCTTAACTCCCTGGCCCCCGGCTACTCCCAGGAGCCTGTAACTGCATGGAGTCCCCATCACGCCCCACGCGAACCTTCCCCATCTCCCCATTCCTGCTCTTCTGCTGGCTTCCTTTACTCTCTCTGGATCATCCATCACTGACTCCAGGCCAAGTCCTCCACCCGGGGTGTGTGATCTGAGGTGGTGCTAGCACCTAGCCGACGATTTAGGAGCTCAGATCCCCCTCTGCAGGAGAGACTGACTCCTTGGGAACGTCCCCAACCCCACACCCTTCCCTGGAAGCTTGTATCTTTTACTGCAGAATGTTTCTTCACCCTGTGGGGGTGGGAAGCACCAGGCTGCCCTGTTCTCTGCTACCCAGGACCATGCGTAGGGGTTGATGGTGGGGCCATAATGACGACCCTGCCATCATGCAAGGTGGGTCCCCATCAGCCTGGGGTGTGGCAGGAAGTGACAGCCCTGGCTCTGACTGGGAAGAATCGCTCCCAGGAAGCGACTGAAAGGATGAGAATCTACTGCAGTCTATTCCTAGAGATGTAGCGGCTGGAGGGAGGGGTCCTTGCATGGCTGGTCCTGGGATTGGGACCATCTGCTTTAGCCTGGTCTTGGGGGATGTATCCCCCAACCCTCCACCTCCTTGATCACTACGCTTCCCTGGCTTCCTCACGTGTCTCTCTTCTCCCTCTCCAACTCCCCCTGCCCCAGGTCCTGCTGTTCGCCAGGCTTCTGACCTCAGGGCCTTTGCTCCCTTTACAAAATTTCACTGGGCAGTTTAATCAACACCCACAGCCTCAACCCCTCCATAAATGGCAGCTGGGTATGGACAGGAGAAGAAATTACTGTTGTGTGAGCCTCTTAATAGCACTGGGGCTGGGAGAAAAAGTCAGATGTTGACTCAGCTTGAGATCTCTGTGCCTGACTTGAGAATGTTCTATTCGGGATTCAAATAATATTCTGCAGTATATGAAATAATTGAAAAAAATTTTTTTTTTTTGAGACGGGAGTCTCACTCTGACCCCCAGGCTGGAGTGCAGTGGCGCGATCTCGGCTCACTGCAAGCTCCGCCTCCTGGGTTCACGCCATTCTCCCGCCTCAGCCTCCAGAGTAGCTGGGGCTGCAGGCGCCCGCCACAACGCCCGGCTAATTTTTTTTTTGTATTTTTAGTAGAGATGGGGTTTCACCGTGTTAGCCAGGATGGTCTCGATCTCCTGACCTCGTGATCTGCCTGTCTCCGCCTCCCAAAGTGCTGGGATTACAGGCTTGAGCCACCGTGCCTGGCCCCGGCTCACTCTTTGTATTTTTATTAGAGATGGGGTTTCACCATTTTGGCCAGGCGGTCTCAAACTCCTGGCCTCAAATGATCTGCCTGCCTCGGCCTCCTAAAGTGCTGGGATTACAGGCATGAGCCACTGTGCCTGGCCAAAAGAATTTCTATTTCCAGTGGTTTGTTGCTAGCACACAGAAATAGATCCATCTTTTGTATCCTGGAGCCATACTAAAATCTCATGTGTTCTCATAGCTTTTTTTTTTTCCTTTTAGATTCTATCGGATTTTCTACATAGACAATAATGTGTGTGAGTCAGGACACTTTTACTTCTTCCTTTCCAATCTTGTTCCTCTTATTTCCTTTTCTTGCCTAATTGCACTGGGGACAATCTCCATACAATGTTGAGTAGGAGTGTGTGTGTACGTCCTCCCTTCGTTCTGAGCTTAGGGGAAAGTGTTTAGCCTTTCACCATTAAGGCTGATGCTAGCTGTAGGTTTCTTCATGATGCCTTTTATTAGCTTGGGCATCTTCATGAAGTTTCCTCTCCTAGTTTGCTTAGTTTTAATTAGGAATGGATGCTGGATTTTGCCTAATGCTTTTTCTGCATTTATTGGGAATTTTGCCTATTGCTTTTTCTGCATTTATTGAGATGATCATATGGTTTTTCTTTAATATTATATATGTATACATAACATACATTATAATTAACATATGAGTAATGTTATATTATTTGGGTGATAATTCTTTTATATTTTTATATTCTGCTTATGGTAAAATACATTGGTTTTTTTTTTTTTTTTTTTTTT
>NW_012103032.1:2133644-2153215 GCF_000951045.1 Mandrillus leucophaeus
CACCGGGTTAGCCAGGATGGTCTCGATCTCCTGACCTCGTGATCCGCCTGTCTCGGCCTCCCAAAGTGCTGGGATTACAGGCTTGAGCCACCGCGCCGGGCCACATCGATTTTTTTTGAGACAGGGTCTCACTCTGTTACCCAGGCTGGAGTTCAGTGGCACAGTTATGGCAATCTCAACCTCCCTGTCTCAAGTGATCCTCCCACCTCACCTCTGGAGTAGCTGGGACTACAGGTGTTCACCAACATATCCAGCTAATTTTTGTATTTTTTGTAGAGATAGGTCTTGTTATATTGCCCAGGCTGGTCTTGAACTCCTGGGCTCAAGCTATCCACCTGCATTGGCTTCCCAAAGTGCTAGATTATTGGTGTGAGCCACCGTGCCCAGCTATAAATTGATTTTTTTAAATGTTAAATCAGCCTTGCATTACTGGGATAAACCTCATTTGGTCATGACGTATTACCCTTTTAATATGTTGTTGAATCTGATTGGCTTTTTTTCAGCATTTTCACATGCATATCCATGAGGGATATTGGTGTATAATTTTCTTTTCTTTATAATGTCTTTGTTAGGTTTTGATAGGGAGGATGGCTTGAGCCCGGGAGGCGGAGGTTGCAGTGAGCCGAGATGGTGCCATTGCAGTCTAGCCTGGGCGACAGAGCAAGACTCTGTCTCAAAAACAACAACAACAACAACAACAACAAAAAACCAAAAAAAAGAGATGAGGACTCACTATGTTGCCCAGGCTGGTCTCAAACTCCTGAGCTCAAGCAATCTTCCCACCTTGGCCTCCCAAAGTGTTGGGATTACAGGCATGAGCCACTGTGCCTGGCCTAATTTCTTACCTCAAATTTACACCCTGTATGTCCAGACTCTTAAGTGTGGCCACCACGGCTCTGCCTGTCTGACTCCTGTCTCCCTTTCTAGTCTGTCATCTCTCCATATCCCACACTCCTCACCCCATTCATCCTTCATCCTTTCACCCAAATGAGAAACCTGGGTCATTTGTGACTCCTCCTCACTCCGAAGCTCCTGCCCTCCTACCCCTGATGCTCTCCTTATCTCCCAGTACCAGAGCCAACACAAACCCACGTCTTCCTACCCTTTGGCACTTGGTGCTAAGTGCTTTGCACATTCAATCTTCATACCTACCCTATGCCCAGTTGGCCACAGCTCTCCTCTCACAGATGAGGAAACGTGTATGAGGTCATGCAGCTATTAAGAGTAGCACACGACCCAAAGGCAGGTCTGGCTGACTTCAGACTCTGGGATGCTACTCACTGCACTGTCTTAAATCTCTTTAGTCCTCCAGTGGGACCACTGCAACCATGTCCCCCTCCAACCTGGATTTTCAATGACCCCAGAGTGAGCCTGCTACATTTCACTTGCCTCTGGTCACCCCCAAACTCCATGTGGCCTCTTGATCTGATGTCTACCTTCATTTTTCATCTCTTGGCATCCATCTTCCTGTTCCTCACCCTAAGCCAAAGCTACCCCCAGAGTACGGCAGGCTCTTCTGCACCCAATGCCTTTGCAAATGCTATTTCTCATACCTGGAAAGCCTTCTTCTGGCAAAGTCCTACTCATGCCTGAAAGCCCAATTCAAATAATCAGTGTAATCCTCTCCATGACAGACCTGGCTGTCCAATCTACGTTTTTCCTTACAGGCGTGAGCCACTGCACCCGACCTCTGGTTAATTTTTTTTTTTGACAGGGTCTTGCTCTGTGGCCCAGGCTGGAGTGGCGCCATCATAGCTCACTGCAACTCCTGGGCTCCAGTGAGCCTCCCAAGTAGCTGGGACTACAGGCTCATGCCACCACACCTGTCTAATTTTAAACATTTCCTGTAGAGGACAAAGTCTCGCTATGTTGCCTAGGCTGGTCTTGAACTCCTGGCCTTATGTGATCCTCTCACCTCTGCCTCCCAAAGTGTTGGGATTACAGGCGTTGAGCCATCATGCCCACCTAATTTTTGATCATTTTTAATGCTGGCCCATGCCCTTCTGGGAGAGAGGATCCCCAAAAGAAAGCCACCATTTCAGTGGGGGATCTGACGCTCCTATGGGAAGGGGAGACTCGGGGCACTAGGGGCAAACATCTTTGCTCATTGGTTCAGAGAAGAGTACAAGACACCAAGGAGGCGCTCAATGAAAATCTGCTCAAGACTGCCGCTCCTCCCTGCAAAGCCTCGAGCATCAAGCAGGGACAACTGGATGTGATTTTTTGGATCTGCAGTTCAGGATAATTCATGAGTCGTTGCCTGTGCACAAGGCCATTGCTCCTTCTGTGGTCTCAGAACCCCTTCAAGAACCACTGACGCTGCAGTCCCTACCACAAGGCGCGCATGCGTGTCCGTGCGCGCACGCGGATGTGCACCACGGAGGGGCTGAGGCTGGGAGCCATAGTCAGGGGCACCGGGTGGGCTTTGGCGGGGGATCGACCTGCCTTTCAGGTGCCGGGGGTTTGGGAGCAGGGGAACGGGCCCCGGGCCGATTCCTGACCGCCCCCTCCGCGCCCCGCCCCCACTCTCTGTCGCTTTCCCCGCCCGCCCGAACACCCGCCCCCGGGCGCCCGCCCGCTCCCACCTGTCACCCCCATGCAGACCGGGGCTCTGTCCTGGAGGCGGGGAGCGGGCTGGTAGATGCTGCCTCTCAGCCTCCAGTGTGCTCTTTGGCTGGGAGACTGGGAGGCGCTGGAAATATTGGAGGCGCTGGTGCCTGTGATGTCGCCGCCTCTGTGACGTCCCTGCCGCGACCCCGCAGGCAGGGAGCCGCATTTAGGTTCCGGGCGGGCGAGTGGGCGGGCAGGCGGGGGACGGCCCGAGTGAGGTGTCCTCCGAAGGCTGCGGGCCCGAAGCCAGAACCCCTCTCCAAAGACCTCGGGAGTAGGGCTCGCGCTTCCGCTGCGGGCCCAGAGCAAGAGGCAGGCGGCAGGTAAGTTTGACTCTACTGGACCGGACTTGCACCCGCTCTGCACGCCAGGGGCTCAGGGCTGCCGCCCCTTTCGTGGTCCCAGGGCCCTTCCAAGAACCGGCTAAACCAACCCAAGCTGCGCGCACACACATTTGTGCACACAGGGAGTGTGGAGCCAGATTCGATAAGGCATCACGTGTGTCCCAGCTCCATGACCAAGGAACTCAGCCACAAGGGCATCCCTGGCCCCATGCAGGGCTCAGGAGGCAGCAGAAAGGGTTGAGTCCAGGCCTCAAGGACAGGAGGGGAAGGTGGAGGGCCTGTGGTGTGCATCCAGCATCCCTAGCGGGTCAGGGCCCAGAACCCATCCCTATTTCCCTTCTGGTGGTAGAGGGCTGCCTGACTTGGGCAGTGGCACAAAGCATGCAGGCTTTGTCGTCCGCCTCCTCCACCCTTCAGCCTGGCAGTGTTTGGCAAGGGACTTCCCTGATGCCACTGGGCAAGGCATCTTGCCTAACTGGTCTGAATGAATAGCCCAGAGGTGGGACTAGAAGCACCCACTGGGAGGAGTGGTGGGAAAGCAACCCCACTCAAGGGCTGAAACAGTCCTTGTCCAAAACAAGGGGGACTTGAAAAGATCTCACCAAGAAGGCAGAGGGGCAGTTGTTAGTGTCGTGAGGTTCAGCAAGCCGGCAGGCAAGAGAGAGGACACCAATGGCCTGGAAACATTTGTCATCACCCCAAACTTTATTGCTTACAAAGAGTTCTCTACAACCCACACTGCAGTACCAACGCTGCAGTTCTTTATGTGCTGGGGGCCGGGGCTGTCTCCCCGGGAGCAGTCTGGCTCGCTGTGGACAGCTGGACAAAGGCTGTCTTGGCAAGACGTGGGGATGAGCTTCTCCCAAGGAGTCTCAGCGTCCCCCACCCCAGGAGGCTGAGGCTAGCTGACACCCCCCTGACAATTCACAGCTGACTTAATGCTACATGAGTCCTGAGTAGCTCCCCTGGGAGAAGAGGCTAAGCTGGGGCAGTGGGGAAGTGGTTGCTATTAGAGAAATCTGGAGGAGGTTTGAGGAGTCATATGCATGTAGACAGCTCAAGACTGTCCCTTCACCCCATCTCCTGGCCTGCTATGCTCCTACAGAGTCACTGACCTGCCCTGCCAGAGGGCAGCCATGAAAGTGCTTTGAGGTCATCAGAGTGCAAAGTGCCGTCAGCAGTACCCTCCGGCCCGGGGCAGGGCAGGGTGAGTGTTCGTGTGAGCTGTGCTCTGGGGGGCCCGCACCCTGGACGCTGACAGTGGGGCTGGGGTGCCGGAGCGTCTCTGTCTGCTGCTTTCCTTAGTATTGATCATGTCCATCTACAGACCGTTCCTGTCAGGCACATCCTGCATCACCCTTCACCTTTATAGATGAGGGAAGAGCGCCAGTGAGTCTGGGGCAGTGTTGGGCCTGAAGGGGCTCAGGGTCTGCTGCGCTGGGGAAGAGTGATAGCCAGCAGCAAAGGGGCACGTGTCTGGGGACTGAGAACCACTTCACTTACACACCTTCTTTGGTCGTTGGCTGAACCAGAAGTCAACTCAGGACCTGTGTTACAACAATCTGAAAAGCGTGGTGTATTCTACCAGGGAGCCTTCTGGGATCAGGCATTCCTTTCCCCTACACCCGAAAGGGATGAGCTGGCCAGGTGAGGCCGGGCAAGGGGGTCAGAGGCCTCCCGTTAACCTACGGGTGGGCATACCTGCTGACCTGGTTCTGCACTGAGCCTGAGTGTGGGCCCTTACTCACTCGACACCCTCACACCAGCCTGGAGGGTGAGGGGCCGAGGGGCTCGCCCATCCCTTCTGACCCAGGCTGGAAGCTGCTCTCTCCTGTCTGCCAGCAAATGGTCACTGATCCAAGCGGGCCAGGCCAACTCGACTGGAGCAGGGCAGAGAAGATCCTGTTTGTTTCCCGAGGGAACTCCTGCCGTCCTCCTCTGTCTCCTCACGTGGCAGAGTGTTTTCTCAGCAGGGTGGGGCAGGACTCAGGTGGGAAATCCTGGGAGGCGTTCTGCTTGCCCCCACCTTGCTGCTGCCAGGCCCTGGTCCCACTGCTGAGCCGGGGGCTGGCAGATCCCTGGGAGCGGCTGAGCCTGTGTTTCAGGGCAGCGTTGTGCGCCGAGCAGGAAGGCTGCTTCCGGCAGCGTGGAGCCGGCAGTGGAGGGTGGGGTTAGGGCCTGTTCTCCAGCTGGCCATGCTTGACCCTCCAGCTCCAGGCGAAGCTGCCATCAGGGGCCAGCGTGCACTGCAGGTCGATGCCCGAGTCTGGCACCTCCATGTCATAGCGAACAGGCTGCCCATCTTTGGTCACCAAGCTGAAGGCTGCGGCTGGGATCTAAGGGTGGAGCAAACCAGTGGGCTGAGATCATGGCATGGGGCTCAGAAGCCACGTAGAAAGGTAAAGACATCTCCCTCCAGCCAGACTGGCAGCCCTAAGGGCACTGTCTGTTTGTCATTCCACAGGACTCAGAGAATCCCACCCAGCCCAAGTGTGGGTCTGGAGGACCTCTCCGTCCCCACTGCCAGTCTTACTTTGAGGCCCTGGGGGACGTCGAAGGCCAATTCCACGTATTCCCTAGAGTGCCATTCTACTTCTTTGAAAGCCTTCCTCCTGGAGGGTGGGGCCAGGTGCACTGGCTTCTGGGACTCTGCTGGTCAAGAGAGTACCTGCGCCCCTTACCTGGCTGCTGATGCCAGTGGCGATGTCTCCCACTTTGACCCGGTGGAACTCCCGGATGTGCAGGTGTTCACCATTGAGAGACTGTATTTGGACTTTCACACCTAGAAGGCGGGCAAGGTGACAGTCAGGAGAGCAGCTGCTGGCTCTCCAAGGACCAGGGTCCTGGCAGGGGCTGAGGGAATGTTTTTGTTAAAAGTCACTCTGCCCTTAATGTAGAGGGGAGCAGGTCTGGTGTGATGAAGCAGCAGAGATAAAATTTAGGCTGGTCTAAGCACAGCTGCATTTTTGTTTGTTTTTGAGACAGAGTCTTACTGTGTCGCCCTGGCTGTAGTGCAATGGAGCAATCTCAGCTCACTGCAACCTCTATCTCCCGGGTTCAAGTGATTCTCCTGCCTCAGCCTCTCGAGTAGCTGGGATTACAGGCATGTGCCACTACACCCAGCTAATTTTTATATTTTTAGTAAAGATGGGGTTACACCATGTTGGTCAGGCTGGTCTCGAATTCCTGACCTCATGTAATCCACCTGCCTTGGCCTCCCTAAGTGCTGGGATTACAGGCGTGAGCCACCACACCCAGTCACAAAGTTGCATTTTATAAGAAAAATAAAAAATTCAGGCTGGAACAGCCCTCATGTTATATACACCTGCTAGTTCTTTCTGGCCGCCAGCACCTGGGATCTGGCCTGTGCGTTGCTAAGAGCTGGGGTTGGCTCCTATGGGGAAGTAGTATTTCAACTTGGATGCAAAGCAGAAAGGAACTGAACACAAAGATCCTTAAATTAGATTATGGGC
This sequence comes from Mandrillus leucophaeus, assembly GCF_000951045.1. NCBI lineage: Eukaryota > Metazoa > Chordata > Mammalia > Primates > Cercopithecidae > Mandrillus > Mandrillus leucophaeus. Next base: position 2,140,072 of record NW_012103032.1, read on the forward strand.
AATTTAGATTGTTCCCCGAGTTGAAGTGGCCTCTGGCCTGCTGCCATGAGTCACACTTGCCCTGGAGAGCAGGGCACTCCGATCTGAATATGCCCTTGTTCTAGCAAAGCCACATCATAACCTATGCAATCAAGCTTGAAAACGAAGGAATTTTATGTTGTCTTTCTCATTTGACCTCAGATCTCAGAGGGGGCTCCTTTTGCTGAGTTTCTGATTAAAATGCTCATGGGTCCTGTTCCTTTCCCTTTAGAAGAGATTAATTGCTCAGTTTCCTGACTCCAGGTCAAGAGAGACTGCTCTCCTCCCCAAGCTAGGGGAACCTTCTGGGACTCCATCAGCCGCCAATGAGGGGATAATGGTCCCTCACTGCCCAATCAGGAGAGGCTCGTGGGTGATGGGGACCTTTGCTCGAAACCCAACTTATTGGCCAGGAACCTCAAGTTCTGGGACCAGGCGCCTTCCTCCCTCCCACTGTGCCAGGGGAGGGGAGACACAATCCCTCAATGGCTGTCTAGCTCCAGGCAGATCGGCTGCCATGGGGGCTGCTGAGCAGGTGGGAATTGGACTGTACCATTGAAATAGCTTGGGGTGTCGGTGGGCCGCCCCCGGGCCAGCACCATGTTCCAGCTGGAGCTTCGAGCCTCGGCCTGGCTGCTCCAGGAGTGTACGCCTGAGCTCAGGGTGTCCCGCGAGCTTTGAGAGGCCTTTGATGGGTTCTGAAACAACAGGATTGGGTACGGACTCAGGGCCCTGGGCTCCAGGATCCATCTCTGGCTTGGGTCTCATTTGAGGCAAAGGGCCACTGCTCATGCCCTCAGCTGGAGGAGGGTAAGGGTTGCCTCCACGGGGGACCAAGGCCTGCCTCCCCATTATCTCTGGTGGCAAAACACATTCCCTAATCCCAGAAGGGTAGATTCCCATGGTTTCTCTCATTCTGAACCATGACCACCTCCCCCGACCTAGTGAGGACCCCTACCAGAAGGAAGGGGTGACCCCCATCACCCTCCCTTTACCCACTACTTGCAGAGTCCATTCACTAGCTGGACGCAAAGCTATTTGCTCTGTGCCAGGACCGGGAGAACCACACCCCTGGAGCCATGGCTGCGGGGCCACAATTGACTCACCTTCTCGCTGTCATCCGACAGGGAGAGGCTGTCGATGCTGAGGCACGAGAGAATTTGCTCCTGCTCCTCCAGAGAAAATGGCTGGGACAGGCTGTTCAGGAATAATTCTGCAGGGAAAAGTGGAAGAAAATGGCTGTGAAAGACTGGGAGGAGGCTGGCTGTGTTTTCAGGGGTTCTTCCTGCACAGTCTGTAGAAGCTGAGCTGCTGGGGAAGGGGCTGGAAGAAAGCCCACACCGCAGGTAAGGAGAAGCGCCGGCCTCCCTCCGCGGCCAGTGCTCGGGGCCCCAGCTGCAGCCATGGTTGCCCGTACCTATTTCCAGCTGCTGCAGTTCCTGCTCCGGGAAGGTTGCTTTCCGCTCTGGTGAGCTGGGGTTTCTGGCAGGGGCTGGCTCCAGGGAAGACAGAGGTAAGGGTTCCCACATCCCAGACTCCTCCTTGCTCAAAGTCAAGGGAGGAGACTTGTTTGGCTCTGGGGGCTCTGGTGGGAGAGGAGGCTGGAGCTTAGGGGCTCTGCCTGTTGTCTCCTCAACTGGCCGAGGCTCTGGGGCCCTTGGCGAAAGCTCCCTCGGCTGGGCATGGAGGGTCTGGTGATAATTGGCTTGATTTGGTGGTGGATGTCTTGGTTCTTTATATTCTCCCCTCCAAGGGCTCTTCAGACCTCCCACTAGAAAACAGAGAGGACAATGGTGAGGGGAAGCGTGCTGTGCACAGGCTATCCAGGCAGGAGAGGCCTCTCCTGAGTGCAGAAGGGCTAGAGGCGAACAGAGGGGAGGACCTTCCCCAGGCCACCATGGGAGGTGACTTCAGAGGGCAGCGTGGTGGTCTCCACAGGAGACTTCCTCAGTAAGATGGTCCCAATATAACAGGGATAGGACTGGATTTCTGTCTTTAATTCCGTTTTCATTCTAGGTGTCAGTAGCAAATTGAAAAACTACAGAATCAGTTCCAGAGGACTTTGTTAACAAGAAAGAGAAGATTGAAAAAAGCCCTGGGGCTACACCAACTCAAGAGCTCCTAGGCAAAGTGGCGTCCTGGACCCACCATCTCTCCTACCCTGTCCTCAGTCAGTACTTCCCCAGGCACCGTTGGTTCTGGTGCGGGGCGAGTTCAACCCTGGGACCACCCTCATCCTTATAACTACCAGCTGTCTTTGGTGAGGTGCAAGATCTCTCTGGTTTTATTTCATTTTCATTCCTATAATCACGGCCTTTTTGTGCCCATCCCTCAGGTGACGTTCTATTGTGTTTGATGTATCATTTTTGATTGGGTTGTGTTCTTGCAAAATGTGTGTTGTTTTATTTATCGATTTTTATTTTTGTATTTTTTGTTTTTTAAAGAGACGAGGTCTCACCATGTTGCCCAGGCTGGACTCCAACTCCTGGGCTCAAGCGATCCTTCCACCTCAGCCTCCTGAGTGGCTGGGACTACAGATGTGCGCCACCATACCTGGCTATTGATCAGTTTTTAGTTTACCAAACATTACCATCTGGGTTCCATTCTGTGTCGGGTTCTCTTTCCACTCGGCACCATGGCTTTAGGATCCGTCCATGCTGCTCTGTGAACACCGAGTTGCTTTGACTGCTTGGTGCTCCATGCGGCATCCTTTTTTGTCTCTGTCCTCCCAATGGGGGACCCCACTGTACCCGACTCCCCTCCCACAAAGGAAGCTGTAGCGCGCATCCTCAGGCGTGTTCCTATATGGATCTGTTGGCATTCCTTTGTCAGTGCACCCAGGGGTAGCGGTCCTGGGTCTCAGTCTGCAGACATCTGCCTGAGTGCAGCCAGGCGCTCTCGAGTGGGCAGCCTTGTCCACATGCCCATCAGCAGCACCCGAGGGGTCCCAACAGCCCCACATCCCACCAACTTTCTGCTTTTTTCCAGTCAAATGGCTCTCGAGTGTTACCTGGCTTCATTTTTTTTTTTTTGAGTCAGGGTCTCTGCTGCCCAGGCTGGAGTGCAGTGGTACAATCGTGGCTCACTGCAGCCTCGACCTCCCAGGCTCAAACAATCCTCCCACCTCCTGAGTAGCTGGGACTACAGGCACATGCCACCATGTCTGGTTAATTTTTAAATTTTTTTTGCAGAGAAAGGGTCTTGCTATGTTGCTCAGGCTGATCTTGAACTCCTGGCCTCAAGTGATCCTCCTGCCCCAGCCTCCCAAAGTGCTGGGATTACAGGTATGTGCCACTGCTCCCGGCCTCTCTTTATTTTGTATTCTTGGATTCCCAGCGAGTTTCAGCCCCCTTTACACATCATAACCCTTGTGATATTAGTAAACATATATTTCATCTTTAACCCCATTTCTGGCACATAACTCCTAAAAGCCTTACTCTCCAAAGTGATCTCTTTCTATGTACTAATGGATTGACTGAAGGCTGGCAGCCCCTAGGTAGCTTCAGGATGGAGGCTGGTCATCCGGGAGACACATGCAGGATTAGAGGGCTGGGACTTTCATCCTACCATCCCACATACTGGGAGGGAAGGGGGCTAAAGGTTAAGCTGTTCGCCAATGGCCAATGGTTTCATCAGTCATGACTTTGTAATGAAGCCTCCACAAAAACCCAAGAAGACAGGGTTCAGAGAGCTTCTGGTAGCTGGGCACGTGGAGGTTCCTGGAGTGTGCCAAGCCCTAGAACCTCCGCGCTCCCTCCCACATGCCTTGCCCTATGCATCTCATTTGTATCCTTTGTAATATCCTTTCTAATAAACTGGTAAATGTAAGGTTTCTCTGAGTTCTGTGAGCCACTCCAGCAAATTAATCGATCCCAAGGAGGGGGTCGTGGGGTCCCTGATTTATAGCCAGTTGGTCAGAAGCACAGGTAAACACGTGGGCCTGAGACTGGCATGGGTAGGGGGCACAGTCTTGGGGATCAAGCCCTCCTGTTGCGGGCTCTGATGCTGCCTCCAGGTAGATAGTGTTAGAACAGAACTGAATTAGAGGACACCCAGCTCGTGTCTGCTGCGAACTGATTGCTGGCTTGGTGGGGTGGAAATCCCCACACATGTGGTCACAGGAGTCTTCGGGTTGATTGTAGTTGAGTGGGAGAATGGAAAAAGCACTTCGAGTTCGTGTGTGAATTTTCTCTTTCCCATCTCCTGAGCGCTGCCTCTGCGTCAAGGCGTGGTACTGCCACAATCTCCCAACAACCCCGAGGCTGCTGCACCCCCTACTCCAGAGGGGGAAACTAAGGCGGCTCTGAGGGGTACCTTGCTCTGGACCTGTGGCCACCTGTCTCCTCTGTCCACCTCTGGCCTCTGCCCCCCGGGTCAGCCAGCGCGCGGCTCCTCTTACCTTGCTGTAGTGCCTGGTTCACCTTCCCTGCCAGCTCCGCTGCAGACGCGCGGTGGACGGGCTCTTTCTTCAGCCCCTCTTGGATGGCCTGGGCTGTGAGAGGGGCACAGGAGGCTGGGATCTCCCTCACAGGCGGAGGCTCGCTGGCAATCTGGGGCACAAAAGACAACAGGTGAGGCCTGCCTTCCCTCATTTCCTGATACCCGGCTGTTACTGCTCTCTGTGCAACTCCCGCTGGCCCCTGCTGCCACTGTGCTGGGGTCTATCACAAGGAATGGAGGGGTCTGGGCTACAGTGAGGGCACTTTTCCCAGGACAGGGACACATGGAGCCCGTAAAACAGGCCAGAGCCAGGCAGCAAGATGCCCATAGCTTCCAGGCCCGGCCCGTTAGGAGGCAGATGGATGGGGCCCAGGGTATGGACAGAAGAGAGTTCTCACCTGCCATGAACTTGGTGAGCCTCCGCAGCTGGATCTCCCTTTGTACCCCCAGATTTGGGTGGCAAGTATTTGAATTAGGATCCCACATGGATGACCAGGCCTCCCCTTGCTCCAACTGCCACCGCAGAGCAGCCCCTCAAGCCTGTGGCCCGGGCCCCAGGGCCCTGCAGCTCCCCATGTTGGCCATGCCGGGTGCCGTCACCGACCTTGAGGCAGAGCGGCCCTCGGAAGAACTGAGTCCAGGGGTGGCAGCCGTTGAGCATGTGCAGCATCATGCAGCAGCTGCTCCAGACGTCCACCTTGGCGTCGCAGCGCCTGCCCAACACCACCTCCGGAGCCATGTGGGTCTCTGTGCCAGGGATGTAGTCCCCTGAGAAGGCGGATAAGACATAAAGTCACCTGGAATGCTGATGGGCAGGAGCCTAGGCAATGGTCACCCCAGTTAATCCTCGGGGTATCTTAAATTTGTCACTGTTAAAGTACGTTTTATTTTATTATCTTTTTCGTTCTTTGAGACAGAGTCTCGCTCTGTCAACCCAGGCTGGAGTACGGTGGTGCGATCTTGGCTCACTGCAACCTCCGCTTCCTGGGTTCAAGCGATTCTCCTGCCTCAGCCTCCTGAGTAGCTGGAATTACAGGCATGAGCCACCACGCCCAGCTAATTTTTATATTTTTAGTAGAGATCGGGTTTCACCATGCTGGCTAGGCTGGTTTCAAACTCCTGATCTCAGGTGAGCCACCCACTTCGGCCTCCCAAAGTGCTGAGATTACAGGCATGAGCCACTGTATCCGGCCATGTTAAAGTACTTTAAATACAGAAATAACATCTCCAAGTCAAACTTGTAGGGAGGAGCTAGGCGGGGACTCTGCTGGGAACTTGTACCAAGCAACAGAGCACCCATGATATGGACTCTGCCCTTTGGACCAAACCCTTAAAGTGTTTTTTGAAAATAGGGCAGGGGCTGGACATTACAAATTAGGTTGTAGAAGGTTAATTACTGGTACGATGTTCCTGAAATACTAGTAAGTGAAATTTAAAAATCATAATAGAAAACTTATTTGCATAAAAGACTGAAAGAATAGATGGCAGATGTGAACAGTGGTTTTTTTCCTGGTGATCTGTATTTGTAATTTTTGCTTAGCTCTACTTTCTTCAAAAGATATTAGAAAAAAGGGTCAGGCAGTGGCTCATGCCTGTAATCCCAGCACTTTGGGAGACTGAGGTGGGAGGACCGCTTAAATCCAGGAATTTGAGACCAGCCCGGGCAACATATTGAGACCCCACGTATAGCTACAAAAAATAAAAAAAATGAGCCAGACATGGTGGTGCATGCCTGTGGTCCCAGCTACTCATACTCAGGAAGCTGAGGCGGCAGGATCACTTGAGCCAAGGAGCTTGAGGCTGCAGTGAGCTATGAGTGAGCCACTGCACTCCAGCCTGGGTGACAGAGCAAGACTCTGTCTCTAAAAAATAAAAGTTAAAAAAAATTAGAAAAGATACTTTTTTTTTTTTTTTTTTTGTAACAAGAAAAAGCCCACTAAAGTTATTTTAAAATAGCTTAAAACAACACGGGTGGAGGTCAAGTGTCCACATTCAATTTACATCTTCAAAATTGTCAACACAGTCCTTCAACAACACACAATCATATACTTCCCAAAGATTCTTTTTCTGTTGGTCAGAATGAAATCATTTTATCCTTAATGCTATAAATGAAAAAAGCAGGGCACAAAATTGTGTTATAATGGCGCTAACTAGACACAGGAAAAACAACAGCCTGGAAGGAGTTATCTAAAAGATTCATGATTCGGTCGGGCGCAGAGGCTCACGCCTGTAATCCCAGCACTTTGGGAGGCTGAGTGGGGCAGATCACCTGAGGTCTGGAGTTTGAGACTGGCCTGGCCAACATGGCAAAACCCCGTCTCTATTAAAAATACAAAAATTAGCTGGGCATGGTGGCAGGTGCCTATAATCCCAGCTACTCAGGAGGCTGAGGAAGGAGAATTGCTTGAACCTAGGAGGCGGAGGTTGCAGTGAGCCGAGATTGTGCCACTGCACTCCAGCCTGGGTGACAGAGTGAAACTCCGTCTTAACAAAAAAAACAAAAAAATTTGTGATTCTCTCTCTGGGTAAGAGGAATGGTGAGAATTCTGTTCTCCACCTCTTTTATATGCTTAACTCTATACTTCACAGTGGGCATGGATTATTTCAATAATCAGAGGAGTTAAAGAAAGATATTTCACTGGCTTTAGAGACCAGGCCCCTTGGTCAGCCTGCCCACTGTGCTTCCAGCCAACTGTGTCAGAGGCGCAGGAGAGCTGGGGTCACAGGCTGGCAGTGCACTCCCCTAAAAAGGCCAGACAAGAGGCGGGGGGAGCCATGGGGCCTCCAAGGCAGAAGGCCTGGGACCTAGCGAGAGTCAACAGCCTTTCCCTCTCTTCCCTGTGTACAGGAGCATCTGTGTACAGCGATGAGCACCTGACATCCATGATCGCATTTCCGCCTAACAAAGAAACCCCGATAATCATCCAGACGGGGTGCGGGGCTTAAACATACAGGTGGACCTAAGTGTTCACATCTCAATTCCCATTCTGGAAAGCATGGAAGGCATTTGGCGAATGAATGCACTGGGGGGCACAGCAGTTGGTGGGGGGCCTTACCTGTGAGCAAGGACTTCCCCAGGCCATCAGGTTGAAGACACACAGCATGGCCAAAGTCGCAGAGGGCTGCATGGCTCCCATCGCTGGACAGGAGCACGTTGTCAGCTGCCAGGCCGCCCCGGGGAGGAAGAGGAACAGGTGAGTCATGCCGGGTCCCAGCCCACCCTGGCTCGGTTTGGCCTGCCTTCCAGTGATGTAATTTTCTGGCTGACCCTACGTGGCAGCTGCTGCTTCTGATTAGTTTCATCAGTTGTGGAGGAAGGGAGGAGGGTATCAGTTCAGGCTAGAGGCAGACAGGATCTCTGAGGGCAAGGGGACAGGAGCAGGGTTTACTCTGGGGGAACGCTGCCACTCTGCTCGCCTGCCCCAACCCCGTACCAGGGGTCACCACTGGATGGGAGCTTGACCTTCAGTTCTCTGTGGCCACCATCTACCAGAAACTATAGTGCTTGGCTAAGGGGTTGGAGAACATCATTCCCCTTCCTACAGGCAGAGTCCTGTCAGCCTGACTCAGGGCCTGCTACTGGAGATGACCAGGCTAGCCCAGAACTGAGAGGAGATCAGGCAGGATGGTGTGAGAGAAGAGCCTGCTGGGGAGCAGGGCCGTGGGGCCTGGGCCTTACCTTTGACGTCCCCATGCAGAATCCTTCGTGAGTGGAGGTATTCCAGCCCCTCCAGGGCCTGGCCCAGGTAGTAGAGGGCCCGGTCCTCTGGGAGACAGCCCTGCTCCTTGACCAGCTGGCCCAGGGAGCCACCTAGGAGAACAAAGGCCAGGCTATACCTGGGACTTGCTCGAGCCTCCATGCCAGCCAAGGGCAAGAGCACAGGGCAGGTGGTGGAAAGCAGGGTCATAGGGTCAAGAGGTTAAAGGTGGAAAGCAGGTCACTGGTCCAATGGATGGATCAGTGACTAAGGCCAACTTGGGCAAGACTCAGGAAGGAACCCTTGGCACTGAATTTGGAGAAAGAGTGGGACCTGGCTCCTTACCTTCCAGCAGCTCCATGAAGATGTTGACCCAAGGCCCTTCCCTCACAGCTCCATACAAAGGGACAATTCTGGGTGAAGTCAATCCTGCACATGCCATCAGTTCCTCCGCCCGAAATACTTCCAGCCGCACCTGCAAGGGCCCAGAGGCAGCTGTGAGACAGGAAGAGGGGACCAGAGCTGGGTCCCTGACATCCTGTCAGGACCCCGGTGCTCCACACACAGAGGCTGCTGTTTCCAGTGGCTATGCAGGGGCCCGGGGGGCCTGCTGGACCCTCAGAGCCTAAATATCCCGTGCCCTTGGTATCAGAAGCAACTTCCTGAACTTAATTAAAGTTCTGGAGTGCTGCCTATGTGCAAAAACAGCCGCATAAAAACTACATTCTGGGCCGGGCGCGGTGGCTCACGCCTGTAATCCCAGCACTTTGGGAGGCCAAGGCGGGCGGATCATGACGTCAGGAGATCAACACCATCCTGGCTAACACGGTGAAACCCCGTCTCTACTAAAAAATACAAAAAAAAATGAGCCAGGCAAGGTGGCGGGCACCTGTAGTCCCAGCTATTGGGAGGCTGAGGCAGGAGAATGGTGTGAACCCGGGAGGCGGAGCTTGCAGTGAGCTGAGATCACGCCACTGCACTGCAGCCTGGGCGACAGAGCGAGACTCCATCTCAAAAAAAACAAAAACAAAAACAAAAAAACTACATTCCGGCCGGGCGCGGTGGCTCATGCCTGTAATCTCAGCACTTTGGGAGGCTGAGGTGGGTGGATCAAGGAGATCAAGGTCAGGAGATCAAGACCATCCTGGCCAAAACCCTGTCTCTACTAAAAATATAAAAATTAGCTGGGCATGGTGGCATGAGGCTGTAATCCCAGCTACTCGGGAGGCTGAGGCAGGAGAATCGCTTGAACTCGGGAGTCAGAGGTTGCAATGACCCGAGACTGCGCCACTGCACTCCAGTCTGGCGACAGAGTGAGACTCCATCTCAAAAAAAAAAAAAAAACAAAAACCACCCCCGCCCCCCAAAAAAACCAAAACCCTACATTCCTCATCCAGGCTGCTGGCACGCTGTCCGCCCTCAAATCTGCCAAACGTAGAACATTTTTTCCTCCAGCTAAATGGGCGATTTCTAGGATGTGGGTCCTTTTGCTAATCACCATCCATGTCTACTGTCAGAAGCCAGGCTTCTGACTTATCTGATGGTCAGGAACCAAGATTTGGACTCCATCGGGTGCATTTTGTTTTTCTTTTCTTTTTTTTTTTTTGAGACAGAGTCTCGCTGTGTCCCCCAGGCTGGCATACAGTGACGTGATCTTGGTTCACTGCAACCTCCGCCTCCCAGGTTCAAGCGATTCTCCTACCTCAGCCTCCCGAGTAGCTGGGACTACAGGTGTGTGCCACCATGCCCAGATACTTTTTGTATTTTTAGTAGAAACAGGGTTTCACCATGCTGGCCAGGCTGGTCTCAAACTCCTGACCTTGTGATTCACCCACGTCGGCCTCCCAAAGTGTTAGGATTACAGGCGTGAGCCACCGTGCCCGGCCTCAACACTTTTCTTAACTCTTGTAATTATTTGTTTCTTTCCCAGAGGACTAAAACATCCACATAGACAGAGCAGTGTGTATTCTGTTTGCAGCTGTCTCCCAGCATCTGGGAACATAAGGAGGCTTCTGCGGAGGGGTTTGGCCAACTGCCGACTGGCAGGTCTAGGATCATCCACTCCTTTCTAAAGGGACCAGCAACTTGGTGGGAGGAAATAGGCCTTGGATATAAACATTGTGGGCTTAGATCCTGGCTCAGCCTTTTAAAACAAGGCAGCAGACTTCCCGTCCATGTGTTTCCATATGCAAACAGCAGGGACAGTGGTATCTGCTCCTGGGTAGAGCAAGGATTTGGAAGGATGGTAACCGACACCAGGCCTGGCAACCAGTGGGCACTCAGGAAGTGCTAGCTCCCCAATTCCTCCAGCTCACATCAGAGAAGCTGATACTTAGACCTTTTTTTTTGAGACAGAGTCTCGCTGTGTCGCCCAGGCTGGAGTGCAGCGGTGCAACCTCAGCTAATTACAACCTCCGCCTCCCGGGTTCAAGCAATTCTCCTGCCTCAGCCTCCCGAGTTGCTGGGAGTACAGGCACCTACCACTATGCCCAGCTAATTTTTCATATTTTTAGTAGAGACAGGGTTTCACCATGTTGGTCAGGCTGGTCTTAAACTCCTGACTTCAGGTGATCCACCCGCCTCGGCCTCCCAAAGGGCTGGGATTACAGGCGTGAGCCACTGTGCCCGGTCTCTTAGACCTTTTTTTTTTTTTTTTGAGATGGAGTCTCGCTCTGTCACCAGGCTGGAGTGCAGTGGAGTGATATCTCAGCTCACTGCAACCTCCGCCTCCTGGGTTCAAGGGATTCTCATGCCTCAGCCTCCCGAGTAGCTGGGACTACAGGCACGTGTCACCATACCCAGCTAATTTTTGTATTTTTAGTAGAGACAGGGTTTCACCATGTGGTCTTGAACTCCTGGCCTCATGATCCACCCGCCTCGGCCTCCAAAAGTGCTGAGATGACAGGCGTGAGCCACTGCGCCCGGCCTCTTAGACTTCTTAATAGACTTGCCCTCCTTCCCGGCTGCTGATGGTTCTCAAGTACGCCTTGAGTGGCATCGCCAGGGGGCGCTGGCAGTAACAGAACCAGCTTGGAAGCGATCTCCACAGACTTGCTGACTTGGCAAACAGCTCTGACACTGGGGTTTTTGGACTTTTGCCTATCAGTGGAAAATATCACCCTTCTGGTTCCCTAATATCTGGTTTGATTAATCACCTCCCATGAACTTTGACTCTGCCAGTGTTTCCAGCTCTAAAAAGCCTCTGAACCTGAGTTGGAACTAATTCAACAACAGGACTTGTTAGCAAATGTCTTCAGCCTAACCAACCCCAAACTGAGCTTGAGGCACCCTGGGGCACTGCAGAGAACTCAGAAGGGTGCCAAATGGATATCTGACATTTGAGGGAAACAGCCACCGCAACGTCTGCTGGACACCGTGTGAACGACTTGCTCGAGACAGTTCAGCTTCAAAGTTCAATCACACGACATTCCCTTTGATAATGTATCTCTATGAAGCTAGGTTTTTGGAGGTCACTGTGATTAAAAGTACTTCAAGGAGGAAATGTGGGAAATGAAGGTGGTGGTGTCCTATCTGATTTCAAGGGTTGAGATGTGCAGCAAGGCATACATCTCATTAATAATCTGGCTGTTTGGAAATGGAAGGACCCTTTTTCTTTCAACTTATGTGTCGCTTTTCAAATGGCTACTAAGTTGTTACGATAAAGACTTATTATTTGACCTCATTGCTTCATACACAGATCTGTTGGGTATTTGTTTTGGCCTGGGTTGCCCTGAAACAATGACTGAGATATTAACAGGGCTGTGATCCAAAAGAGTTGGGGAAACTTGGCTTTAACTCTGCAGAAATCTGTAAGTCCTCCTAGAGTGTCCCGTCCATGCTAAAAATATTTCCAGTCACCCAGACCAAAGAGGGTGGGAGGAGATACTTCAAAACACAAGGTGCTTTAGAAGTCTGTGCCAGCGGGGAAAGCAGCCCAGCCTTCCAGGCCAAGCTGGCTGCCCGTGTGGCCACCCCTCCTCTCTGAACTTCCATGTTCCTCATCTGTAAAATGAGGGGGCTGGACTGTGATGAGGATATTCATGAGAATTACGATCTAATGCCCACTTATCATTTCCCAAGCACTGGTAAAGCCCTTTCTAATCATTAGTTATTCAGATCTTACAATAGCCTGTAAGCTGGTGGGATCATTATCCCCATTTTATAGATGAAGAAGCTGAAGCCTGGGCAAATAATCTGCCCAAGGTCACTGTGTATAAGAGATCACAGCCGGGCTTTTGCTCGGGTAAGCCTGACTCCAGAGCTGCCAGCTACTCTGCCTCCCGAAGGCCTTTCCATGCTGAACTTTTTTTTTTTTTTTTTTTTTTTTTTTTTTTTTTTTGAGACAAGGTCTCCTCCCTCGGTTGGCCAGGCTGGAGTGCAGTGGCACAATCACAGCTCACTGCAGCCTCGACCTTCTCGGGCTCAAGTGATCCTCCCATCTCAGCCTCCCAAGCAGCTGACACTATAGGCGCCATGCCCAGCTAATTTTTGTATTTTTTGTAGAGATGGCGTTTTGCCATACTGCCCAGGCTAGTCTTGAACTCCTAGGCTCAAGTGATTCTCCCACCTTGGCCTCGAACATGTTGAGATTACAGGCGTGAGCCACTGTGCCTGGCATCCATGCTAATGTTTTAAAATACATTCAGGAGCGAGCATCCCCAGGGGGAAGCACTGTCAGCAATGAGCCCACTGCCCAATCCAGAAGCCACTTCCCTCCACTCAACTGCCTGCACGCTGGACGCTGGGAATCACTTTTTCCTCCTTGAACTTTCCTCTTGTTTTCCTTGGTAATCTTTTTTTTTTTTTTTTTTTTTTTTTTGAGATGGAGTCTCACTGTGTCGCCCAGGCTGGAGTGCAGTAGTGCAATCTCAGCTCACTGCAACCTCTGCCTCCCAGGTTCAAGCGATTCTCCTGCCTCGGCCTCCCGAGTAGCTGGGACTATAGACGCCCGCCACCACGCTCGGCTACTTTTTTAGTATTTTTAGTCG
>NW_012103032.1:2154370-2171914 GCF_000951045.1 Mandrillus leucophaeus
CTCCCAGAACTTCACACTTGAGCCAGATATCCTAAAAGGAGTGATTCTTAACCCTTTTTGGGCTACAGACCCCTTTGAGGATCTGGTAAATGATATGAATTATTCTTCAAAAATGTGTGATTGCCCATACATGCAACACACAAACACTTTTTTTTTTGAGACAGAGTCTTGCTCTGTCGCCCACACTGGAGTACAGTGGCATGATCTTGGATCACTGCAACCTCTGCCTCCCAGGTTCAAGCAATTCTCCTGCCTCAGCCTCCCGAGTAGTTAGGATTACAGGCATGTACCACCACATGCAGCTAATTTTTTATATTTGTGGTAGAGATGGGGTTTCACCATGTTGGCCAGGCTGGTCTCGAACTCCTGACCTCAAGTGATCTGCCCACCTTGGCCTTCCAAAGTGCTGGGATGACAGGCGTGAGCTACTGCACCTGACCGACAAACATTCTTTTGAATGAAGTTCCTAGAGTTCATGGATCCTATCAATCCACCACTGACTAGGATAAGAACTTCTACATGGCCGTTAAAAAGCGTAAGATGGTTGTATATGTGCCAATAAGGAAATCTGTTGTGATATATTATTGCATGACAAAAACATGGTACAGAATAATCACTAGAGTAGGATCCCATTTTTTGTGGGGTTGGGGGACAGGGTCTCACTCTGTTGTCCAGGCTGGAGTGCAGTGGCATGATCTTGGCTCACTGCAGCCTCTACTTCCTGGGCTCAAGTGATCCTCTCACCTCAGTTGCCCAAGTAGGTGGGACCACAGGTGTATGCCACCATGCCTGGCTATTTTTTTTTGTACAGACAGGGTCTCTACAAAGAAATGCTAGAATTGTAGGCATGAGCCCCACACTGGCTGATCTATTTTTTTTTTTTTTTTTGAGGTGGAGTCTCACTCTGTCGCCAGGCTGGAGTACAGTGGCACAATCTCGGCTCACTGCAAGCTCCGCCTCCTGGGTTCACGCCATTCTCCTGCCTCAGCCTCCGGACTAGCTGGGACTACAGGCACCCGCCACCACGCCCAGCTAATTTTTGTATTTGTAGTAGAGACGGGGTTTCACTATGTTGGCCAGGATGGTCTCGATCTCCTGACCTCGTGATCCGCCCCCCTTGGCCTCCCAAAGTGCTGGCTGGGATTACAGGCATGAGCCATAGGCCCGGCCTAATCTTACTTTTTTTTGAGACGGAGTCTCACTCTGTCACCCAGGCTGGAGTGTTGTGGTATGATCTTGGCTCACTGCAACCTCCGCCTCCCTGGTTCAAGCAATTCTCTGCCTCAGCCTCTCGAATAGCTGGGATTACAGGTGCCTGCCACCATGCCCAGCTAGTATTTGTATTTTTAGTAGAGACGGGGTTTCACCATCTTGGCCAGAGGCTGGTCTTGAACTCCTGACCTCGTGATTCACCTGCCTCAGCCTCCCAAAGTGCTGGGATTACAGGCGTGAGCCACCGTGCTTGGCCCTGATCTTACTTTTAATTGCAAGCAAATATAGGCTCATTATAAAAGAATTCAAATGATACCAAAAAAAGCAAAAGTCCCCATTTCCCAGTCCTATTCTCAGAGGTAAATGCCCTTTGACAGAAATCTTTTCAGACTTTTAAAATTTCTTTTTTATTTCTATTTTTAACTTTTTGGTAGACATGTGATCTTGCTATGTTGCCCAGGCTGGTCTCCAACTCCTGGCCTCAAGCAGTCCTCCCACCTCAGCCTCCCAAAGTACTGGGATTACAAGCATGAGCTACTGTACCCAGCATGGACTTTTTATGTGTGTATAAACAGGTAGTTGTTTCTTCTATTAAAATGGGATCCTGGTGGGGCAAAGTGGCTCACACCTATAATCCCAGCACTTTGGGAGGCTGCCCGGGAGTTTGAGTCCAGCCTGGGCAACACAGTGAGATCCTGTTTCTACAAAAAATAAAAAATTAGCTGGGTGTGGTGGTGCGTGCCTGAAGTCCCAGCTACTTGGGAAGCTGAGGCAGCAGGGTTGTTTGGGTCTGCAGGGCTGAGGCTGCAGTGAGCTGTGATCATGCCACTGCAAACCAGCCTGGACAACAGAGCAAGATCCTGTCTCAAAAAAAAAAAAAAAGATCAAACAAAAACCTTAAAAAAAAAAACTGCATCAAACTCTGGACCCATGGCCAATCAGCATCCAGATCAGGATGTTCTAGAAGGAGGACGAAGGGAGTGCTGGCACCACCACGTGACACCTCACATACTGGATTCTCCCCAAGAAGCATTGTGGGGGCACAGACTTATTCTGACCCGGTGTGCGGCCTGACCTCTGATGCCGGGCCCACCTCCCGGTCCCCATCCCCTCATCAGAGAACTGTTTCTCCTGCTCTTCCAGCTGAAAACCCTAAAGGACACCACTGCCTTGACGGAAAGGAGGGGCTGTCTGCCCAACCAATGGCAGCTGTGCGGGCTGCCAAAGAGTCATCCCCACTGTATTCTCTGGGGTGGGAAGGAAGTGGTTCTGTGAGTGGCCAGCTCTGGTGGGCTTGAGCTGCAGCTCTGGTGCTGAGAAGTCCACATCTTGTGCTTGGAGCTTTTCCAACTGCCTTGCAGTGGATGGGAGGGGCGAAACATGGAGTATTTATCCTCTTCCACTATATTAGGGTTGTTTACCTTGTTGCCTGGGAAGACTCTGAGGCGCTCAGCAGGGGAACAGCTGAGAAGCCCAGTGACTAAGCTCCCAGCGCTGGGTGCGCGTTTCTTCACACTCTCACACTCTCCTCCCACCACCTCTCAGGAGGGACAGCTGAGCCTTCTCCGGTAGCCTGGAGAGGGGAACTGCAGCTGAGCAGGTCAGGCATGTGGCCTTGGCCTCCAAGTGGAAGACGATGATCCACATTGGCAAGAACTCGGCAAGAACTCAGCACGCACTCAGCACGTGCTGCCAGTCGGGGGTGGTGAGAGCAGAGTTTTCGTATTTGACACAGTGTGTCTCAAGTTTGGGGTGGTACCTGCAGATAGTCCCCTCACCCGTCTCACCATCCAGCCCAAGGACACACCAGGGAAGCTGGGTTCATTCACATCCCAGTTGTCTCCTCTCCCCTTAAGGCCACAGGCACCCCGGACGGTGGTGGCCGTGTCTGCTCTGAATGGGGCCAGTGTGTGCCGGGCTTTTGTGCTCTGGCTACAGTGAGCATTTCCTGTGTCAGGTTGGTGCTCCAAAAGTTTTGGACTTTGGAGCACTTCAGATTTTGGGTTTTCAGATTGCGGATGCTCTACCTGTATTTGTTGCTTTCCTTTTGGAGATGGGAGCGTCTCTGACATAAGCCACTTGAAACAAGGTCTCTCTCTGAGCTTACTTCACCCTGCCCAAAGGGCCAAGGGGATGGTCCACAGACACGCGCCTTAGGTCCTGGTGCTGGCTTTGAGGCTGAGAGCTTTGACTGGCGACAAGGTGGCTTCCAATCAAGGTGATCCAAGAGTCAGGGGTGGGGGAAAGGTTGGTGACGGGGAGAAGGACTGACACCCGTGAGGCCTGTGGGTCTGCAGCCGCCACTGATGCTCCCTCTGGGCCCGGACAGTGTAATCTGACAGGAGGAGGCCTCAGCTCCAGGCCCAGCACGCCACACCGTCCTCTCTGCTCTCCACTTCTAACACCAGTGAGATGAAGGGGTGGGAGAGGTGATTCCTGTCTTCTGTCTCTACTCAAAACTCTAGGACAACAAGTCTATCTTCTTTCCTCTTCTTCCTGAAGAGTGGCTGAAAGCCGAACTCTCAGGTCAGACAGACCTGGTCTGAATCAGGGCTCTGCCACCAGGCCATTGACTTCCTGTCTTGCCAAGCTTGATTTCCCCACCAAGTCTGTCTTGTAGGACTGCGGCACACCTGGCCAACAGGGCAGAGCTCCGACTCCCACTGAGACTGGCCTCCCGCTGGAAGCGCCTGACAGGTGGAGACTACTGCTTTCCCCATCATCTGGCCCAGGTCGGGGGCGGCCCCGTATGTGGTTCAGGGGTTTTACCTCAGTGTGAATTTCATGACGCTCCAACCATCTTCCATGTTGGGACTTGCCCCTCAGGGCCCTGGCTATATTGAGACACCGAGGCCGCGTGCGTCCTCTCACACTGCCTCTCACATACACACATGCCAAGGGCAGCGGCCAGGCCAGGACACGTGACAGGCTGCTCCCTTCCAGTTCCAGCCGACCTCAGGTGGCCAGTGACAGCCAAATTCTGTTCACAAGTCAGACCCACAGTCACCCTGCGACTGTCCTTGACAGAAAGCAGAAGGAACACACCAGGCCCCCTTCCTGGCTTCCCTCTTCACTCAGCCCCTGAGCCCTGGCATACCTTTTTGACAGCGCACTGGAAGCCAGTCTGCTTGTCCTCCATCCTGTGCACCTCTCCGAAGGAGCCTCTGCCCAGGCGGGGCTGGTGTGTGGCCCAGTGGACTTCTTCTCGGTACTCATAATCCACTGGCTTGAGTTTCTGGGGTTGGCAGGAGAGAGAGGCCAGTTTTAGTGGCCAGGGCAGCAGAGGGCTACAGGGCTACAATGAGGAAGGCCCTCCAGCTAGTGACCTTGCCAGGGCTGCTGAGCTGAGCCCTCACAACCAGGCAGCCCTGGGGCGAAGACGGGGATCTGGGCTGGGCAGCCCCAGAGAGGGGGTAGAGGAATGAGGTGAAGGCGAGGGAGGGGTTCATGGGCTGCAGCCACTGATCCTTGTGATGAAAAACATCCCAGACTTGTGATGGTGAAACAGAAACAGAACTGCCAATCACCTTGACAATGAAAAAACAAAACTCAGGAGCTAGGTGGAGGGAAGGGAGGAACAGTGAAGAGGGGCCGGGGTCAAGGATGATGTTAAAAGAGGATGGAGGGGCCGGGCATGGTGGCTCACACCTGTAATCCCAGCACTTTGGGAGGCCAAGGTGGGCGGATCACTCAAGGTCAGGAGTTTGAGACCAGCCTGGCCAACATGGTGAAACCCTGTCTCTACCAAAAAATACAAAATTAGCCCAGCATGGTGGTGCATACCTGTAGTCCCAGCTACTCGGGAGGCTGAAGTGGGAGAATCACTTGAACCCGGAAGGGGGAGGATGCAGTAAGCTGATATAGTGCCACTACACTCCAGCCTGGGCGACAGAGTAAGACTCTGTCTCAAAACAAAACAAAACAAAAAATTAAAAAATTAAAAAGTGGATGGAATAAGACGGTGCAGTGGCTCACACCTATAATCCCAGCACTTCTGGAGGCCAATGTGTGAGGACTGCTTTAGCCCAGGAGTTTGAGACCAGCCTGGGCAACACAGCAAGACCTCATCTCTACTAAAAAAAGAAAATAGCTGGGCGTGGTGGTACGCGCTTGTAGTCCCAGCTACTCGGGGGGCTGAGGCAGGAGGATTGCTTGAACCCAGGAGATGGAGGCTGTAGTGAGCTATGATTGTACCACTGTACTCTAGCCTGGGTGACAGAGTGAGACTCTGTCTCAAAAAACAATTTATTAAAGAAAAAAAAAAAAAAAGTGGATGGATGGAATAAAACCCAGAAATCAAAGTGTGATAAAATCATTCAAAGTTATACACTTATTTGGGAAGTGAACAAGAGGAAAAAGGGAAGGAGGTGGGTGGTGAAAACAGGTCCTATCCTCATCTTCCGTCTCTGGGGGCCATGATAACATCTCCAGTGGCTCCCAGCTGATTCCCCTTGTCCTCAGCATGTGTATTATTCATGCAGTGCCCGCATTCAGCAAGCAGGAGGTGACCAACCAGAAGAACTCAGAAGACGCTAAAAAGGCTGTGAAAAGTGAGGTTGGCAGCGTAACAGATGACACTTTTCATCCACAGTGAGCACTATCCTACTGTTTGATTTGTCACCACAGATAAGAGTGACTCTGACTCTGATAAAGAGAGAAAAGCATCCCCCAGGTTGCTGGTGGAGGGACGTATACAGGTGCTGGGGGATTAGTTACCTCAGTGAGCAGGACGCCCTCATTGTCCTCAGTTTTGGGGCTGGGCTCCCGGGGTCTGGAGCCCCCTGCTGCCCAGGTCTTGGCCAGGCTGGTCAGGCTGTGGGCCTGGCCTGAGCTCACGCTGCCTTGCAGAGCATGCACCAGGTATTCCTCCACAGAAAACTTCTCATGGGCACCACGAGACGGGCAGCTGGGCTCCAGGTGTGGGCCAGGCAGGGGCTTTGGACTGTCTACACAGGCCAGTTTGCTCAGGTGTGGGTGAGGCAAGGGTTGCTGGCTGTCTACACAGGCCAGTTTGCCCAGGAAGGACTCTAGAGGGTGAGGTTTCCAGGGCTGGAGAGGGTGGAATGGGAAGGGATGAGGCAGTCTGCTATAGGGGAAGGGGTGCGTGGGCAGGGGCAGGGGGCCTCCGTCCTGGGGGTGGTGCAGTTTCCACACGTGGTTCAGACATTGCAAGGGGCTGATCAGTTTGTGGAGTTCCGATCGAGGCAGAGCTGGTCGCAGGCCCTCGCCAAGCTGCTTAAAACAGAGTTGACCAAGGCCTGGTTCCTTCAGAGGCTTGGTGAACTGCGGGGTGTTTCTCACATATGGGGCGCCGAGTGGAGACTCATCCTCCTGTGGAGAGAAACACAGCTGTCAGCACAGAGGGCCAGGGCCAAGGCACAGGCTCCAATTCCAAGGCCCCATGAACCTGCGGTCTGGGCAGTGGGTGGAGGGTCTCACCTGCACTGGGATGGTGCAGCTCTCCTGCTCAGGGGTCCTGGGGAGGGGTTTGGCCAAGGCCACTCCTGCATGAGCCAGGGACTTTGAGCTCTTCTTCTTCCGTTTCTTCCGGGCTTTGCTACGACGCTTTCCCTTCCAACACACACGGGCCATTTTGCCCTCGGTAGCATGGGCCACATTGTTGGGGATCTGATCAAGACTCTCAGACTGGCTGTCAAAAAAGGGACAGATTTGCATATTGAGCACAAGGAGGCAGGAAGAGGCAATGGCCCAGACACTTGTATCTGGACTCCTGCAGATCCAAGGTCAAATCCCAGCTTGCCATTACTTGTGTGAATGCGGCCAAGTTTCTAAATCCCAAGGAACCTCAGTTTTCTCACTTATAAAATGGGTTTGGTATTTTCTGCCATGCAGGGTGGAAATGAGGTTTCAATAATTTAGTTCATTTAAAAAGCCCAGCTCAGTGTCTGGTCCCAAGGCAAGTTGCCAAGAAGCTGTGCTTGTTACTATGGTGATGGGGTACAGACTCAGCACTTCTTGGGGAGAGTTGGGGGAGGAGACACGGTTTGCTCACTGCTCTCCAAGGTCAGCTGCCCCTGGAGAGTTCCCAGGAGGGGGCCAGGCTCATGGCAGGCCTCTCAGCTCTGATTGAGCAGAGCTTGTTTCTGTTGCCTCCGGATGGAGGAACAGGTAAGGCTGGTCACCTCCACTCTCACGGTTCCTGGGGGTCCCTGGCTGCTGCTGAAGGTGACACCCTGGGCTGCTGCCTGGTACCGGGGAGCCTGCCCTTCTCTGCTGGCCTCAGGGCTCATCACTGCCATGGCTCTAACTGGACTGGGGTCCCTGCCAAGTATGAAAGGACCTGGCAACAGATGGGTTGCTGCAACAGCTGTGGAGGAGATCATGGCCTCAGCCACCCTCCCTTGGCCTCATCTTCTGTCCCCACAGAGGAGGCAGACTCATGGTAGTCCTGGGGACCACTGGAAGCCTACAGGCTTCTCTTGGACAGCTGAAAGAAGTATGTCTATCAAAGGCTCCTACCCTGGGCCAAAAGGCACCCAGGACAGCAGAAGGAATCCCACCAGATTCTAAGCCTTTCCTGGTTCCAAGGCAGCTGCCCTCCCCACAATCTTATCACTAGCAGGTTCCAAACTCCAGTGATACAAAAACCCGCCTGGTGATAGGGGAGGGAGCTTGAACTCTTTTTTCTTTTTTTTTTTCCCAGACAGAATCTCACTCTGTCACCAGGCTGGAGTGCAGTGGTGTGATCTCGGCTCACTGCAACCTCCAACTCCCGGATTCAAGTGATTCTCCTCCCTCAGCCTCCCAAGTAGCTCAGATTACAGGCATGCACTATCATGCCCAGCTAATTTTTGTATTTTTAGTAGAGATGGAGTTTCACCATGTTGGTCAGGATGGTCTCGATCTCCTGACCTCGTGATCCACCCGCCTCAGCCTCCCAAAGTGCTGGGATTACAGGCGAGAGCCATCACGCCCGGCGCTTGAACTCGTTTCAAAAAATCATCTGTGGGGGAATGCAGAACCTGGGAACAGACTGAGCCCCACCCTGGCTTCCTTTCTACTGGGCCACCAAGTCTATCTGTCCCCTCCTTTTCTACCGCCCGCATCCCTACTTGGTGCATCTCCCAGGAGAAAAGGCACCAGCAGGTTTCTCACATAGAGGACAGTAAAAGGCCCCCTGACCAACCCGAACTGCGCTCACAGTCACGCAAGAGTGGGAAGCAGCTTCTGTTCCCAGTACCCTCCCTGTTGATGGGAAACGAGGAGGTGCATTAAGGACTCTGAGGAGAATAAAAATAAAACGTCAAGTTGATGTGGCCCAGAGGCAGTCAGCCACAAGCTGTGAAAAGCCTTTGAAAAGCTTATTTGGCTGAGAGAGCGGCTCAGCCAGGAAAGCCTGGGCGAGTTCCAGGAGCTGAACCACAGGTGCTGAGGGAGGGAGCCCGGGGTCAGCAGGAGCGGCCCAGGCAAGCGCTGGGGACGAGGACGCTGGGTCCAGTCCCCGCCTTCCCACTCAGGCTTGTCTCCCCTGCTTACCTGTACTGTTTGGACCCAGCGATGAAAATGCGTTCTGAAAAGGTGGGGCTGAACTCCTGGCTATTCTCACCTAAAGCAAAAGGAGTTAGATTAGCAGAGAGGAGAAAAAATAGGAATTCAGCACTTAGGGGAGAGACATTTTACAGAGATCCCCTCTGGCGCCTCTCCTTCCCCTCCATTCCAGACAACCCCTGTCTGGCAGTCACCTCCCCACCAATGCCTCCTTCCCGCACTGTCTCCCCAGCTTCTCAGCTTATGGTCAAGAGCAGACCATGGCCTCAGCCACCTGCTCTGAAATAGCCATGCCTATAATATGGGGATCATAGGGCGCCTGCCTCACGTCCTGTGAAGCTGAAGTGAGGTGATCTACAGAAAACGCTCAACACAGTGCCTGGCTCATAGGAAAAACAGCTCAGTAAATACCAGCTATTAGGTATTTATATACGTATGTACATATAAGTGTGGATATATGTGTGTGTATTTTTTTTTTAAATTATGTCACTCACTGCATTTTAGTTTTTATTCTCTCATGTCTCCTCAAAAACCAACCAGGAGGAAGTGGGAGACAAGGGCAGGATGTGTGCGTGTGGAGAAACGCCAGCACGGCTGTCTAGCTCTCCAGGTTCCACCACAAGAAGCCTACTGGGTTGAGGGAAGGTGTTGGAGAGAGAGGACTCCCGGCCCTACCCAGGCCTCGTGGGAGTTTCTGTCTCCAAGGGAAGCCACCATTACTAGTCATCATAAGGTATCATAAGTAGAAGCAGAAAGGACCAGACCAGGCCTCACCCTGCCATGGCCTGCCGCCCCAGGACTGGCCCAGCAGGCTCAAGAGCACGGTGCTCATTCCTGGGGGTGGGGCCATCTCTAGGTGGAAGATGGTGAAGGCCCTACAGGCCCCAGTGGGGCTTTCCAGGAGACCTGGCCTTTCCTGTCTGGAGCCTCTCCAGATACTCGGGCTGCTCAAGGTCACAGCAGAAGGTTGATGGACTGCTTGATGATTCTGCAGAGAGTCCCGAGCGCTGTCTGTTACCTCTCTTCCCCTGCTCCAGTCATGATGGACACAGCCTCCCCTTGCCACATTCACCATCTGTGCACTTTTACAACCCCACGTTCCATGATTCTCGGCATAGACCTCTGGTTGTGTCTTGTGAGAATCTTATCTAGCAGTGGCACGGACCTGTCTCCTCCATAGGGAACCCCTGGGCCCAGTTACCCACCTGCAGGCCCACCCACCTGCCCCGTGCCCACAAAAACCCCAGGCCCCTACACTCAGCCTGGGCGATGATAGAGATGGCAGCTGGCCCTGCCTCGGAGCCTTCCTTGGCTGTGCCCTTGGTAATCACGTCGTTCAGGATCTCCCACTTTCCGCAGAACACAGGGCTCTTCTCCACGGCCTCAAGCTTGTAGACGGAGCTCTGTTTCTTCCCCAGTGGCGGCGTCTTCTCCTTGGCTTTGGGGAGTTCCTTCTGCTGCCCCACTGCTGAGCCAGGGGCGCCTGGGCAGGCCATTTCCATCACTGCCATCTCCCAGGCTTGTGCTCACCCTGAGAGAGACCAAACACAGAGCAGGTCACTTAGAATCCCAGACCTGGGAGAACACAGGTCAGCCTTGGGTGGGGGAGAAAGGCAGGGGCAAAGGCTCTCTGCCTCTTTATGTATGCCTCTGCCACCCATACTCACCCTCCAAACATTCTCAGTGGTAAGACTCAACCTCTCAACATCTACACATGTTCCACATGGCACAGGCCCCCGGTCCTCCCAGCACCACAACATAAACAGCTTCTTCCACTGCGTCCAGCAAGGATGCCAGCCAACTCCCTCTAGGACAGCTGTGGCACAAATGTCTGGGTCGGCTCTTTCTTGCCTTTATGGTGGCTGAATCTTTTTCTGTTGTTTGTTTTATGGCAAACTTTGCTTCCCCAGGACAGGGTGGTGAATCCCAAACTCCAAAACCATGGCCTCACCGACCCCACATAAGCCTTTGGAGAGGGCCTGTTGACATACACCATCCACAGTGACTTTTCTCCAAGGGAGAGAAGCAAGGTTCTATTCTGTTCCCTAGTGGGAGGTAGATATGTGTGTGTGTGTGTGTGTCCTACAAAGTCTAAAACTCAGCATGCAAATGGTGCTCAGCACGTGGTTCCTTGCCCAATGCGTCTGTTTGCGGCTCTCCAGAAGGAACTAACATGCTTCCTCCTCTAACGTCCAGACTCATTGGCTGAAAACTTCTAGGTATCATTTTTCGTTCAGGCAACATCAGGAGTAGAATTTATACTAAAGGCCCTAACACCAACCTATACCTCTAGAAATAAAGAACAAAGCACAAGAATTCACCTCTCTCTGGGTTCTGTCTTGGCCAGCCCTAGGAAGCTGCAAAGAAGAGCAAACCAGAGTTGCCAACAATCTGTGCAAACAGCCTGCAGACTGGAATTGGCAAAAAAGAGAAGAGCACTGATTTGAGACTGTTACCATTTGGAAACCTTTTTAAAGACTGGGAGTTTTTAAAGGGCAGGGCCCCTCTCAGGCATGACTTGCCTTAGAAACAGCCTGAGAAGGTCCCAAATGCAGAGAGATTTTTAATAACTGCTCTCTGATGGTAGGTTTGTCTTAAAGCTGCTACTAACAGAAATCATCTTCCTTGCGGTAACTCTCTGAACCCTGGATCACGACTCTGCTTCTGGGGCAGACAGGCACACCACCTGAAGCTGAACTCTAAGGCCTCTGGCCTTTTGCCCTGTGAGGCCTGAGGACTGAATGAGATGGTGGGAAACTGAGGTACTAAATTGAACCCTTTCTCCTTCTGAATCTGCCTCACTGGTCTTCCCACCTTGATGGCTCTGAAAGGCTCTGCCAGCTTGGCTGGGGTGTGTGGTGGGGTTTGTTGTTCGCCATTGATTAGTCCCTTGCATCTCTGTCTTCAAGGGTCTCCTAGCTCTGAACTCGGAGTAGTTCCAGCTTCCTGCAAGGATGCCTGGATTTGGTTCCAAACGCCAGATGCTGAGGAGGCCGAATGGGTGGCCTCACTGTTACCTGAGGATCTTAAGAAGTCTGAGGGGGCTGGGCACGGTGGCCCATGCCTAAAATCCCAGCACTTTGGGAGAATGAGGCAGGAGGATTACTGGAGCCCAGGAGTTCAAGATCAGCCTGGGCAACATGGTGGAACCCCGTCTCTACAAAAAATACAAAAAATCAGCTGGGGTGGTGGCATGTGCCGTAGTCCCAGCAACTCTAGAGGCTGCAGTGGGAGGAATGCTTGAACCCAGGAGGCTGAGGCTGCAGTGAGTTGAGATTGCACCATTGCATTCTCCAGCCTGAGTGACAGAACAAGACCCTGTCTCTAAAAGAAAAAAAAAAAAGTCTAAAGGGTGTTCTGAATCCAATTAGGCAAAAGCCCTTCAAGGCCGGCTATACCTCTTGTAACAGTACTTTCATCCCACCTCACATCTCCCCACCCCACTCGACCTCCAGAAAAGAAACTGACCTAAGCCCAGAGCCGATCCCACCTTTCTCAGCCTCTTTACCAGGGGAAACGAGATCTTAAGAACAGACCAAAAAGTCTCCAAACCTAACAGCAGTAGGGAGCGCTCACAGGGAGCTCGATGTGACCTTGACCTCCTCCTTTCTATCTGAAGAAGCTGAGGCCTAATTCAGTGGAGACTTGTCCAAGGTCACCCAACCCACGTGTGACAGGGCATGGCCAGGACCCAGACCCTAGGATCTTTAGGCTATGATGCCCACTCCCCAAGCTCCTGCGTTACAGGCGAATGCAGAAGGGGACACAAAGGTCCTCCCTGGTCAAGAAGCCCTGGGGCTTCTTGCTGGAGTGAAGAGGCTCCTGAGGGCAGAGGTGAGGCCCTGCACACAGTGCCTCCCCAGTGTATAGCACAGGGGCCACAGACTAGGCAACTGACGCTGGCTGAATGAGGGACTCAAAGGACAAAGATTGCTTTTCCATAACCTTTGGAGACAGGATGATCCTGAATGCTGAGGAGGAAGAGAGAGTCCTGCCTGATGAATGAGAAAAATGAGGCCAGGTGGTATAGCTGCTGCTCTGAGGGTGCGTGGCTATTAGAGATCTGGCTGTGTGGGGGCTCTGATAGCCTGTCCCTGCCTGGCATGGCCCAATGGAGGCTTCTGGATAGGTCATCCTGAGCTAGAACTCCTCCAAAGAGGGTGCAGGGCATCCCGAGTCCCAGAGCTGTCCTTTCATATTGGTGTTGGGGAGGCAGCTGTCCAGGGCCCCAGTCGCCCCTCTGTGGGCACACCAGGCTCCCCTCTTCCCAGAGAAGTGGAAGCTGAGGCTGAAGCAGCCATGCTCAGAGCCTCCTCTGCAGTTCCCCGATGACTCATCCAACAGCCTGGCAGGCAGACAGTAACAAGGAGGCTGTTGAGAAGCTGACCCAGCAGATGGCAGCTGAACTTGTGAAGGGCATGGGGAAAACAGGCTGACCCTCACCTCCCAGGGGCACAAATCACGGCCTGGGAGCTGTAAAGCTCCTCCTGTGGCTGGCTTTTCTGTGCCACATCACCATGACTCAGACCCTCACTGACAGCCTCCAAGTTCAAGAGGCTATTCTTGGGACACTCTGGCCTGACAGTGGCTCTCCCCAAACACCTCCCACACAGACACACATGCACACATACACATGCACACACAGACACATACACATACATATGCACTTGCTCCCTCCCTCCTTCCCTAATTCTATCTGGGCTCTCGTCTACAAAAATCATGGTTCTGTATTAAGCCCAGGACTACTGGCTAGGGGGCCTTCCCAGCCCTGGACTTTGGCCTCTGGCTGTCACCCCAGCTCATGGCCCTGCTGCTATGCCCCTTCTCCCTCCTGCAGTGTGTGGGGAGGACGAAGTGGGAGCTAGTTATGTCTCTGCCTTTGAAGGCAAGTCCAACTCCTGATCCATTCCTCAGCCTAGACACTCTCCCCAGCTTCATTCAGGCCCCAAATGTATTGGGTCCTCTGCTCTCTGCATAAGAGTTAAGGACAAGAGTAGTGGCAACAGTCAAACCCACATGGCTCACCCATAAGCCCATGAAATCAGAAGAGGAAAGGAAAGGAGCAGAATTCACTCCATATTCTTTGAGGCCTGATGCACAGACACTGTTGGTTCTTTCTTCTGTGATGCCTCAGTGACCTCCTGGCAAAGCCTGGGGGATAGGAATGATCTGGATGGTACCAGATCAACCCCTGGGCATAGCTGTATGAGGAGTTCTTAATCTGGGTTCAAGGATGGATTCAGGGAGGAAAATATAATTTGCATTTTTCCAGGGAAGACTTGGTCCACAGCTTTCAACAGATTCTCCAAGGATCTGCCATTCCCCAGAAGGTTGCTCTAGTCTCCCTAGAAGATCAGGGCCAGGCTAAATGCCTGATTCTGGCTCTATTCTTCCACTCCAAGGAACAGCTCTCCAATGCAGCAGTTTCCAATCTGACCACAGATTAGAATAACCAGATAAGTTATTTAAATGCATTCCTCCTAGGCCTGCTGAACCAGAGTCACTGGGCATTAGGCCCAGAATCTGTACTTTGGACAAGTTCTCTGGATGATTCTGATGCCAAAGGACCAGGGACTGCCACCTGACCCCTGCTCTGTACTCAAGGCGACACTGTCCAAAGTGGTAGCCACTAGCACCCTGTGGCTATTTACATTTAATTGAAATGAGGTAAAATTTGAAAATCAGTTCCTCTGTTACACTAGCTACCACACTCAACAGTGCAGACAGAGAACACGTCCATCATTGCAGAAAGTTCTATTGGACGGTGCTGTTCTGAAGTGATAAGAGCGGTGTTTTCTCTGACAGCAAAATTTCTGTTCCTAGGATTCTAGGGCAGGAATGGGGTTTACAGTAAACAAATTTTTGATTCACTGGAAGGTACAAAAGCAATGTTTTAAATGTTAATCTTCAAAGATGATAATCTTTTAAAGAATATATCATATTTCAGTTCCCTGTTTTAGCAAGTACAGCATAGTAAAAATGCCAGACTGGGAACCAGAAGTTATGGGTTCTAGCCTTAACGATTTTTTTTTTTTTAAGAAGAGCAGTGGGACCATTTTTGTCAAATGAAATCATACCTCAACTCCCAATAACTAAAAGAACCAGATGCATGGAACTGGCATGTAACCCACATTTGCAACTGCTGCCCTGGCTGAAGGAGCTCCACATGCTCAGTGTCCCTTCATCCACCGAGGACCTCTACAAAATCCTAGTTCTCCAAGAAAAGAGTTTGGAAACCAGCGGCCTAGGATATCTTTTGAGGTTCCTTCTAGTTCTGAGAATGTAGCCCATCTGTCAGGATTCTCTGAGGGCCAGACAACTCCAATTCAGAACACTAACTGTCGCTATTTACAAATCACCTACCGTCATCTCATTTTCAGACATGAAGATATGGCTTAGGGAAGTTTAGTAGCACACCAAAAATTACGCAGTTGCAGGTTGCAGAGGTGGGGTTGAACCCAGACTGCTGCCTCCTAAGCCGACATCTAAACCTTGAGCTAGCCACTTAACTTCTCTGAGTTTCTTCTCTTAGCTTCTTCAGCGCTGTTTTGAGGACCGAATGAAGAAGAGTACATGAAATGTCGATTGGGTTGCCTGGCCAACAGAAGGGGCTAAATGAATGTTCATTCTCTTGTCTGTCACCAGGCTACTAAAAGCCATCACTGAGATGATGAGACTTCTCTGTTTCAGCACCATATAGCCAAGGTATCTTGAGCCTTACCTAGTTCATGCAACACTTGGAGACTTGATTCTCCACACACGAAAGGGAAATAAAAATCTGTCTTACAGAGCCATCTTGAAAATGTCTACAAGGGGCTAAGGCAAATCCCTCTCATGACTATTTCATCTGGAAGTAAAACTTGTCCTTCTCCGAATGCCCAGAGGGGATAAATAGCAGAAGTAGAATGACTCAACTTCCTTAATAAGATATTGGTTGAAAACCAATCTTCTCCCGACTTCCTCTTTCAAGCCTCCAGCTTGCCTGGCCACCAGGCCACAATAGGCAAACCTCTGCCTATCAAAGTGAGGGGCTGGGCTGGGCGCGGTGGTTCACGCCTGTAATCTCAGTACTTTGGGAGGCCAAGGCAGGAGGATCACTTGAGGCCAGGAGTCTGACACTAGCCTGGGCAACATAGTGAGACTTCATCTCTACAGAAAATTTAAAAATTAGCCAGGCATGGTAGCACACGCCTGTAGTCCTAGCTACTTGGGAGCCTGAAGCAGGAGGACTGCTTGAGCCCGGGAGGTTGAGGCTGCAGTGAGCCATGATAGCACCACTGCACTCCAGTCTGGGCAACGGAGCAAGACCCTGTCTCAAAAGAAAAAAAAAAAAAAAGAGAGAAAAGGAAAAAAAAAAAACAAAAAAAGAGGGAACCAAGGGCAAGTATCAGGCAGAGCAAGCTGGCCTGGCAAAACAGCCATCTGGTGAGGCAGACCCAGAAGTCCCCATACATGCTCACCCTGACTCCCCTTTCTGCCCTTCCTGCAGCCCTTTCCCCAGTTTGTTCCAGACTGATCCCTTCACTTGCCTGAGCAGGGCAGCACTGGGCAAGGCTGATTCCCTTCTTCTGCCCACCCTGTTCCTCCCATAAGGAGTGGCTGCTTGTCCTCCTCCCTTATCAATGTCTGCCCAGATCTCACCTATCCTTTAAGGCCTATCTACTCAGTGAAGCCTTTTATGGTAAGCTTCTGCATCCACTCCATAAATATTCAATGAGTGTCTCCCAAGTGCCAGGGAATGGAATAGCCACCACCGTCCATAAATGTTTTCTGTGTATGGGGCATGGTGCCAGGAACTCTATCTGCCTTGTTGATGCATTCCACACTAACCCTGCAAGGTTGGCAATATTATCTCTAATTTTACAGATGAAGAAATTAAGGCTTAGAGAGGTACATTACCTACAGGAATAAATGAGGCTCAATTTATACGGTTAGAGCATCCAACATGGAGTTAGTGCTCAAGCCAGGACACTCTTGGCCCATTCTCTTGGGACCCAAGGATCTCCAGTTCCTTCCTAGAATAAGATCTGGTTGGCAGAGGCATGTAGAACATCCAGGAACTGAGCAGTATTACTACCCATGTGGATATTACTACCCCTAGCATCTGCCTATCTACTGTTGGTAATAATTTCTTAGCCCATATAGACAGGAAGCAGAAGAAGATCCCTTACTGATGAGGGGTCTCGTCAGTCAGGGCTGAATCAGCCATCAATTTGTCAGACTTTTAGTTCAGTTACACCACTAAATCCTCCTGGGGTGTTATGACTTAACTTGGTGGTTTTAACAGGTCATTTCATTTTCTTGAAACAATCAAACAAGTCCACATCTAATACACACATACACAAACAGGAGTTCTAGGTAAGGTGGCATTGCCTTCACTGAAAGAACCACTGAAGGATGTGCTTTGCAAAGAAAAAAAGTAAACCAGAAAAAAGGAACAATGCTAGGCACAGGAACTCAAACAGTATGTTGGTCAATTTAATTAATAGTTGAATATGAAAAATTGGTTTAAATCTTTTTTTTTTTTTTTTTTTTTTGAGACGAAGTCTGGCTCCGTCGCCCAGGCTGGAGTGCAGTGGTGGAATCTCGGCTCACTGCAAGCTCCGCCTCCTGGGTTCACACCATTCTCCCGCCTCAGCCTCCCAAGTAGCTGGGACTACAGGCGCCTGCCACCATGCCTGGCTAATTTTTTGTATTTTTAGTAGAGACGGGGTTTCCCTGCGTTAGCCAGGATGGTCTCGATCCCCTGACCTCGTGATCCACCCGCCTCAGCCTCCCAAAGTGCTGGGATTACAGGCATGAGCCACCGCACCCAGCCTTTTT
>NW_012103032.1:2172679-2190094 GCF_000951045.1 Mandrillus leucophaeus
ACAATTCAGACCAGAAGAGTAAAGAAGGAAAAATAGAAAATGCTGTCAATTTGATACAAGGCAAGGAAAGGAGGAAAAAAGAAGCAAAAAGGACAATAAATATAAAAAAACACAAGATGGCAGAATTAAGGCAAAATATTAGCATGTCATTAAACCACGGTACATGTGAGTAGATTACAAAACAGCAAACCAGATAGGATTTTAAAAGATCCAGCTAGATGCTGATGAAAAGAAACGCAACAAAATTATCCAGAAAAGTTGGAAGTAAAGACATAGAAAGATGTGCCGGGCCAATATTAACCAAAAGAAGTAATATTCGTATCAGAAAAATACTTAAGACAAAAAGATATAATCACTTATAGGCACCCAACAAAGAGCCTCCAAATCCAATGACTGGAGGCAGCCTGAGGCTTTATGTTGAGTAACGTCTTGGCCCCAGAGTGTCCTGTCTAGCTGCAGAGCAAGGATCTTATGCGTGGCAGTTCCTGGGCATGTACCGGGTCTGCTGGGTGTGGGGCCCTGTGCCGAGTGCTGGCAGTATAGTGAGGAAGAAGACACTGTCCTTTGAGGGTCTTACAGCCTATGGGGGAAATAGACAAGAAGTCAGAAGAGTTCAGTACAATACAGGGATGCAAGGACAGAGACAGACACACAGCAGATGTGACGGGAACACAGGGGGACACCTAGTCCAGCCCAGGAGGTGATGCCTGGGCTGAGTCTAAAGCAGTGAGCAAGACCTGCCCAAGAAAAAGGAGAGGGTATTCTGGGTAGAGGGGATGGCAAAAGGTAAGGCACAGAGGTAAGTCAATGCAGCAATCACTAGCAGCTTGAAGTTGTCGGTGAGTAAAGTGTAAGTCAGGCAGTCCCAGGAGAGGAGGCTGCAGATGAAGTTCAGGCATCAGACCATGGACACACGCTTGATCCTCATATACCCCCAGGGTTTAAATTCTCAGATGAGTGAGGTGGGTATAATTCTACATTCCTCCCAGACTCTTGGGGGTCAAGTTCCAGATGGCAGAAGTCGCAGAGTAGGGGCAGATGGTGGATGCTGGGCATTAAATGAATGAGCCACTGGCCAGGCACAGTGGCTTATTCCTGTAATCCCAGCATTTTGGGAGGCTGAGGCAAGAGGATCACTTGAGCCTGGGAGTTTGAGATCAGCTTGTACAACATAACAAGACTGTGTCTTTATGAAAAAAAATAAAAAAGAAAAGAAAATCCTGCCATTGGTACAGAACCCCCACCCTGGCCTGGGCCAACAATCTGACAAGTGACAGGCTTCTGAAAGGCTTGCTTCACTCTCTCCCTCAGGCGGAGAGGGAGAGTGGCCATGTGATCCCTGGGACATAGAAACAGATGTCTGAAGGAGGAGGAAGGGGCCTTACTGGGGCCTGCACTCAGGCACTGTGAGTGAAACGCAGCCAGAGGAACCTTAAAACTGGACTCATTGGCCAGCCTGAAGCCTTATTCCCAGGAGAGCAATTTCTGCATCAGCATTTCCCATTAAGAAGGATATGAAATGTGAAGGTACATTAATCATTAAAATCTTACAGATCAATTATTAAAAAGAAACAAATCAGACATGCCCTCAAAAACTCAGTCTCGGCCAGGCATGGTGGCTCACGCCTGTAATCCCAGCACAGTCTCGGCCAGGCATGGTGGCTCATGCCTGTAATCCCAGCACTTTCGGAGGCCGAGGCAGGTGGATCACTTGAGGTCGGGAGTTCAAGACTAGCCTGGCCAACATAGTGAAACCCCATCTCTATTAAAAATACAAAAATTAGCCAGGTGTGGTGGCACATGCCTGTAATTCCAGCTACTCAGGAGGCTGAGATGAGAGAATTGCTTGAACCTGGAGGAAGAGGTTGCAGTGAGGCAAGATCACGTCATTGCACTGCAGCCTGGGCAACAGAGCGAGACTCTGTCTCAAAAAAACAAAAACCAAAACTCAGTCTTGCTGCCAATCCCACAGGTCAAACTGCAGGGTAAATACAATCTATGGGGTAAAGTTTCTGACTGTCCTCCAATTCCCACCACATGCCTGATGATGGCTAGCCAGCCCTAGCCGTGTAGAAACTACTGTCTATAAGGCCCCTTCAGATGTTTAGGGCAATTCCCTCACATCTATTCTATTGGCATTGGTCTTACCCACTTCCAGCTTCTCTCTGACCTCCCACCCTCGTGCTGAGCTAATCCTGAAACATCATGTACTTAAGACAACCTCAAGCTCAAAGACATCTGCTGGCTCTGCACTGCTTATGGGCTCAGTCTCAACTCTGTGGCCCATAATCTTTCTGGCCACTGTTTCCCCAAACATAGGGTTTGGCTTTGGCCAGTCTGATCTCTCCACAACCCCTCGGCTACTCAACTCTCCAGGTCCCACGTGTGCCATGCTGTTGTGTGGGCCACCCCATACATCCTGCTTGTCCTTCAAAGGCAAGGCTCAGCCTCCACCCAGGAAGCCCCTCCCATCAGCCCCACTGCACAACAGCCTCCTTTTCTGCCTGCCCACAGCACCTTGTCTCCTCTCTCCTCACCCTCCTCCTGGTCCTCACACCCCCACTCCCTTTTACTCATTCAATGAAATAATGTAGATGAAGGAACTCTGGGAACAATCAAGTATCATACCAAGTGAAGATACCCACTCTTTGTGTGCACAACTCATAGAATTGCAATCTAGGTAGGGAACAAATTAAAAAAAAAAAAAAAACAGAAAAAAGCATAATCAAAGATGTTCGGGGCTGAGCATGGTGGCTCATGCCCATAATACCAGCACTTTGGGAGGCCAAGGCAGGAGGATTGCGTGAGTCCAGGAGTTTGAGACCAGCTTGGGCAATACAGTGAGACCCCATCTTTACAAAAAAATACAAAACTTAGCTGAGCATGGTCGCATGTGCCTGTAGTCCTAGCTACTCAGGAGGCTGAGGTGGCAGGATTGCTTTAGTCTAGGAGTTCAAGGTTGCAGTGAGCCATGATCACTCCACTGCACTCCAACCTGCACAACAGAGTGAGAGCCTGTCTCAAAAAAAAAAAAAAAAAAAAAGCCAGGTGCTGTGGCTCATGCCTGTAATCCCAGCACTTTGGGAGGCTGAGGCAGATGGATCACCTGAGGTCAGGAGTTTGAGACCAGCCTGACCAACATGGAGAAACCCTGTCTCTACTAAAAATACAAAATTAGTTGGGCATGGTGGCACATGCCTGTAATCCCGGCTACTAAGGAGACTGAGGCAGGAGAATCGCTTGAACACGGGAGGCAGAGGTTGCAGTGAGCTGAGATTGCGCCATTGCATTCCAGCCTGGGAAACAAGAGCGAAACTCCATCTCAAAAAAAAAAAAAAGGTCACAGTATTTCTGTAACAGTAAAAAACTAGAACAAAAAAGTCTAATTACAGGGGAAGGATAATTATTAAATAAAGCATGGAACATCCATTAAAAATGTTTATAAATCATTTAACAATATGGAAAAATGGGATATTATATTAGTAAAAATAGGATAAAGAAGTATATCTAAAATATGACCCTATATACATGTGTTTGTATATTATAATGACATTTATAAAAATGTAGATACCTAGAACATATAGCAATGGTTCTCTTTTGGTAGTGGGCTTATGGATGATTTAATATTTCTTTTTATACTTTTCTAATTTTTTTTTGTATTTGTGGTAGAGACGGGGTTTTACCATGTTGGCCAGGCTGGTCTCGAACTCCTGACCTCAAGTGATCTGCCTACCTTGGCCTCCCAAAGTACTGCGATTACAGGCATGAGCCACCATGCCTGGCCAAATATTACTTTTTATCATGAAAACAATAAAAAAGAATCTCTTGGCGTGGGATGAGAATTTAGGAGGCATTAGGTCCGCACTTGAGATTGGGGCTTTATAAATACGTGATGAGCAGGTTTCTGCGACCCTGTGCATGCACACGCACACACATGCAAGCACACGCCCATGTGCAGGCGGGAAACTTCACCCGAACGTCTGTGGCTCTTCTGTTCTGCTCACTGAGTTTTGGCAGCTGGGCCGCTAAAACAGAAGGCTGGAGATGGCAAGCTTGTCCTTCCTGGTTTTGGTTTTCATTTCATTCCCTCCCTTGTTCTCTGACGGGGACTGAGAGTTTTTTATCAGTTGTGACTCAAGAAGTAGGAAGGTGCTCAGAAGATGGGGACGGTTTCCTGCTTTGATTTATCCAGTGGCAAATGTATGCGTGGTTACAGGCCTGTGCTAGTGCTGGATGGACCAGATGCCCCGGGCACGAGTGGCCCCATAGAGTGAAAAACAGCAGAAATGGACCAGGGAGAGAAAAATCAGCCCTTCCTCCACTGCTTGTGCAAAGGGGTGGGAATTGCAGGGTTAGTCCTAGTATGGGAAACCCAAGGGAGGCCAGTTTTCCTAGCTAGCCTCTCCTACCTTCCTTAAATATGATCTTTCACCTTGCTTAAAATTTTTTTTTTCAGGCCAGGTGCAGTGGCTCACACCTGTAATCCCATCACTTTGGGAGGCCAAGGTGGGTGGATCACTTGAAATCAGGAGTTCAAGACCAGCCTGGCCAACATGGGGAAATCTCATCTTTACTAAAAATACAAAAATTAGCTGGGTGTGGTGGTGGGCACCTGTAATCCCAGCTACTTTAGAGGCTGAGGCAGGAGAATCACTTGAGACCAGGAGGTAGAGGCTGTGGTGAGCCAAGATTGCGCCACTGCACCCCAGCTTGGGCAACCGAGTGAGACTCCATCTCAAAAATTTTTTTCAAATACCAAAATAATTGTTAATTATAAAAATGTAAACAAAACAAAATTGTATATAGAAAAAAAATCCCGGCACCGTCCCCTCCTCTCTGCAACATAAAAAACACTTAAGTTTCATGTAAATCCTTCTAGTTCTAACTACTATACATATACAAACATATAGTTTGGGACTATTTTTAAAAGAAACGTGGGATTATACACATGTAGTATCATAAAAATTGCATCTTTCACTTAACAAGATACTATGAATACTATTCCATCTCAGCACATGTAGATTTATTTCTTTTTTTTGTTTTGTTTTGAGACGGAAGTCTTGCTCTGTTGCCTAGGCTGGAGTGCAGCAGCCCATTCTCGGCTCACTGCAACCTCCGTCTCCTGAGTTCAAGTGATCCTCCTGCCCCAGCCTTCCGAGTAGCTGGGATTACAGGTACCAGCCACCACATCTGGGTAATTTTTGTATTTTTAGTAGAGACGGGGTTTTACCATGTTGGTCAGGCTGGTCTTGAACTCCTGACTTCAAGCAATCCACCTACCTCGGCCTCCTAAAGTGCTGGGATTACAGGTGTGAGCCACCACGACTGACCTCTAATTCATTCCTTTTAAGGCTTCATCAGATTGCATAAGATTGCAAGGTACAGATGTACCATCATTTGGCCACCTGGAAACTGCTTCCAATTTTTCTTTCTTTTTTTTTTTTTGAGATGGAGTCTCGCTTTGTCGCCCAGGCTGGAGTGCAGTGGCGCAATCTTGGCTCACTGCAAGCTCCGCCTCCCAGGTTCACGCCATTCTCCTGCCTCAGCCTCCAAGTAGCTGGGACTACAGGCGCGCACCACCACGCCCGGCTAATTTTTTGTATTTTTAATAGAGACGGGGTTTCACCGTGTTAGCCAGGATGGTCTCTATCTCCTGACCTCGTGATCCGCCTGCCTCAGCCTCCCAAAGTGCTGGGATTACAGGTGTGAGCCACCGCGCCTGGCTCCAATTTTTCATTTACAAGTAATAATGGAAAAAACCCTATCCTTATTCACATTTATGTGTACTTGTAGAAGGAATTCTAGGTGGTAAGCTCCTGGGATTGGAATTTCTTTTAATGGGTTATCATCTCTTTTCTCCTGTTTCTATGTGTCAGAGAAGTAGGCAGCATTGGATAGGTGGTTTCCAAACACACTATTTATTTGCTGTGAAGATGCTATCCTTGCTTTCAACATGCTTACAGTCTAGATGGGGAGAAAATGGGTAGATGGATAAATAAATCATAAAGGAATCAAAATGATCTTAGCATCAGAAAGACCTTCAGAGGTAATTTATTCCAATATATTACTTACTAATCCTGAGGAATGGCCATTCAGCCACACGACAGGATGGCCTTGGAGTCAGAAGATTTGAGTTTGAATCTTAGTTTCTCAATACTCTGGTGTGTGACCATGGGCAGGTCACATAATCTGAGACTCAGGAGTCTTATTGATAATACAGGGATCCTTAAACCCACATGACAGAATTTTACAGGGTGACTCAATGCAAGGAACAAAGTTTAAATTACATAGTACAGTGCCTGGCATGTAGTGGGCACTCTGGAAACATCAGTGGAACCTCCAGTGAGATGGAAGCTGCTACAAGATGAGCAGTCAGACCTTTGCATGACCAGAACTGTAAGATTTTTTTTTTTTTTTTTTGTGAGACAGTTTCGCTGTCACCCAGGCTAGAGTGTAGTGGCATGATCTTGGCTCACTGCAACCTCCACCTCCCGGGTTCAAGCGATTCTTGTGCCTCAGCCACCCAAGCAGCTGGGATTATAGGCATGCACCACCATGCCCAGCTAATTTTATTTATTTATTTTTTTGTAGAGATGGGGTTTTGCCATCTTGGCCAGGCTGGTCTCAAACTCCTGGCCTCAAGTGATCTGTCCACCTCAGCCTCCCAAAGTCCTGGGATTACAGATGTGATGGTCCATAAGTGTTAAGTTGCTTGAAAGTTGCTGCTATAAGGCACTGAAGGCTACCTCCCACAGCTTCTAGCCAGCAGCCCTAGCATCAGACGGAAAGTCTGGAACAGATGTGGTCAAAGCAGGAGGAGGAGAATCCTGAGAGCAGAGGGACAGAGTTGTCGGCAAGAACCCATGAAGATGTTCTTTGAAGAGCATTCTGCACACCCCATCTGGCTTCTGTGTCCACTGGCAGTGCCTCAGCTCTGCGTGATAAACTGGGACTCACAATTCCTTGGCAGCTAAAGCTGAAATTAGTTGTTCTGTGGTCATCTTTGGGTGTTGCAACAATCTGCTATTTGTATACATATAACCACATGCTGGCTGTTGGTAATCATACAAATGAATAATAATGGCAGCTATTATTATTTGCCATGTATTAGGTAATGCATGCATTTTTTTCTTGAAGCTTCACAACTCTGTGAGCAAGGCACTAATGTTATTCTTCTACAAGGAGGAAGAAACTGGGCCTCAGTAGGCCAGGTAAACTGCCCAAGGCCACGCAGAAGTAAAGTGGCAGTGGCAGGATTTGCACAAGGGACTTTTATGTCAAAGCCCATACTCTTAACCATGACAATTTAAACCCAATTTAAACCCAATTTAAAAATTGGGACCGAGATGCAGAAGCTGTCACAAGTCAAAGGTTAGTGAGAAATCCAGGGACTGGCCTGGGAGGAAGCACCTTAATTATGAAGCATGAACTACAGCCAGCCTATGTTCTGGAAAAAACAACTTTAAAATGACAACAGGGAAGAAAGACTCCAAGCTGGACTTGTGGTGGGCCTGTGTTCCTCAGCCCACCCAGGCCTGGCATAGCCGGGCCCATCCCAACGAGAAATTCTATGACAAATGCAAATGTGCCCTTCACTTTATAAAGCCTGGCTCCAGGCTTCTTGAGCTAATATTTACCATTCTTTTTATAACAAAGACTTGAGCAGCATTTGCTATCTTCATAAATTTCAACACTACTTTTGCCCCCAGGCCCTGATATAGGGCATTTTATAAGCTTTAAAAGAGAGGTATTACAATGGTATTTTCAATTCAACCTTCAAATCCTTTGCACAAGGAGAGCCAGCAGCAAATAGAAAAGATGCCGCAGGGGGCATCACGGATCCACAGAGACCCAATATGCAGGAGAACATGTGGGGCAAAGTAGTATTGAGATAAAAACCTGCCACACGTGTACTTAATTTTATACAATAAGCCACAAGGAATGTTTAATGTATGTTGTATAAAAATTTTTTCAGGCCGGGAGTGGTGGCTCATGCCTGTAATTCTAGCACTTTGGAAGGCCCAGGCAGGCAGACTGCCTGAGATTGTGAGATGGAGACCGGCCTGGCCAACATGGCAAAACGCTGCCCCCACTAAAAATACAAGTCACCTGGGTGTGGTGGTGGGTGCCTGTAATCCCAGCTACTCAGGAGTCTGAAGCACGAGAATCGCTTGAACCCGGGAGTTGGAGGTCGCAGTGAGCTGAGATCGCGCCACTGCACTCCAACCTGGGCAACAGAGTGAGATTTTGTCTCAAAAAATTTAAAAAAATAAGAAATAATTTAAAAATTAAAAAATTTTCAAGTGTCATTGAAATCTGCAACTCAGGGTATTTTGTGTAACTGAATATTCTGATGAAGTGGGGCTGCCCTGTATGCCACTTAACAACGACCGATTTCCAAAGATTAGAAGGCCATCACTGCCCTTGACACTAAAATCATGTGAAACACAGCCAGTTTCTTTGATGACTCAAAACGTACTTTGTGATTTTGCCAAGCTTTGAGATCATTGTTACAAGCAGCATTTTGGTTGTGAAAAACAGCTCTCCTTATTTAACCTTTCGGGGTGGATTCTGAGCAAGAAGTTCCCTAGGCTACGGTCAATCTCGCTGAGATACAACCACCCGCCTCTCCTTTCTGGGTTTGGAAATCTGGTTTTCAGAGGTGGGAGTGGGCTTCAAGCAGCGTCTACCTGTGTTCGGAGAAGATGAAGAAAGACAGGCTCAGGCTCCCTGCATAGGAGAATTCAAGTTCATTGCAGTCACTGGTGACTGGTTCTGAAATTGAGGAACTAGTTTGAGGAACTTCAGAATAAACAAGAAACCCAAAGAACTCGGCTTTCCACGGAAGGCTTCCAACGCATGGAAGGAGGCACAGGTCCAGCTCCGCCCTGCGGCAGGGCAACCTTGACCCTGGCCTCGTTTCAGATGCTGCCCCACACGCTCTTTGACAAGCTGGCCCAAGTAACCAGCTCGAGGACATGATTGGCAGAGGGGTCCATTTATAATGAGGGGTCATAGTCTTGTCCTCCACTGGGAAGGGAAAAAAGGGCTCTGGACATGGGGCATGACGAGGAATATTCTCAGAGGATCTCACACGATTCTTTGGTAAAACAGGGTAAATCATGAAACAGCCCGTGGTTCTCTCGTCCTCCCCGAGGCCAGCAGGGCCTAGCAGGAGTTTGGATTCAAGTCTTGTACTTTCAGTCAACAGCAAATACTTAACCAGTGGCTACTATGTTTCAGGCACCATGCTGGCCAGCGGGAATATGAGGATGAAGAAGAGGCTTCTCTGCTGAAACCCTCGAAAGGCCTTCTTGGAAGGCTGAACCCAGTTACCTAGAAGCATTCCGTTGATCCACCTGCCTGCAACTCTCTAGTGGCAACAAGCCTATGGGATGTGCCAGGGTGGTCACTGCCCTCCCAATTCCCTTCTGGAAGGGTGGGAGGTGGTCAGTCTTTATTAGCGGGCTACTCACTGTCTGATTCTACTTTGAACTATATTCTCTTTTTTGAGAAAAGGTCTTGCTCTGTCACCCAGGCTGGAATGCAGTGGTGCAACCACCGCTCACTACAGCCTCAAACTCCTGAGCTCCAGTGATCCTCTCACCTCAGCCTCTGAAGTAGCTAGGACTACAGGTATGCACCACCATGCCCAGCTAATTTTTTATTTTTTTTTGACAGAGTCTTGCTCTGTCGCCCAGGCTGGAGTGCAGTGGTGCGATCACGGCTCATTGCAACCTCCGCCTCCCAGGTTCAAGTGATTCTTGTGCCTCAGCCTCTTGAGTAGCTGGGATTACAAGTGCCCGCCAACACGCCTGACTAGTTTTTGTATTTTTAGTAGAAACAGGGTTTCACCATGTTGGCCAGGCTGGTCTTGACCTCCTGGCCTCAAGTGGTCTGCCTCTCTTGGCCTCCCAAAGTGCTGGGATTACAGGTGTGAGCCACGGTGCCTGGCCATGCCCAGCTAGTTTTTAAAAAGAAAATTTTGGAGGTGGGTCTTACTAGGTTGTCCAGGCTGGTCTCCGACTCTTGGCCTAAAAGGTAATCCTCCTGCCTTAGCCTCCCAAGTCACTGGGATTACAGGCATGAGCCACTGTGTCCAAACAACATTTGAGCACATTTCTCCTGAGTGTCTCTACACTTCTGAAAATGCACTTCTTTCCCCCAGAGTGTTGAAGTTGAAGGCTAAGCCTCCTTTCCTCCCAACCCTCCTGGCTATCCCTAGTCTACTAGGTGCTAGAAAACCAAACACAATTGAGGCACCGCCCTGGAGGACCTCACCATGACAGGGGGAAGCTGGGCATGAAGGCAGTGTGGCCCATTTGACACACTTGGCAAGTGTTCCTGAGTGAAAGGACAGACACACTTCTGAGGAATAAATGAGTGCCATAGGCTCTGGGAGTCTGGCTGGACAGGGACACGTGTCCACACTGTCCAATCACCTGGCAGGCTGGAAGGGAGGGAGTCACAGCTTGGTGGCTGTATTCTAACTGCATCCCAGCAAGCAGGCGTCCTGAAAGCTGGCTGTGGAGCCACTCCTGCCATCCCCTGTGCTAAATGCTGACTTAGAGACCCAATTACTTCTACTGCTTGAGAAGATAACCCTTCTGAACTGGACAACACCCATCTGGGCTCGGATTTGCATATATTTGTGTGTATCTAATACATGCTAGAGGGAGGTGGTGCAGGACTCTGTCCTTCACATTGATCTGTACAAAGCTATTCCTGCCTCTTCAGGCACAGCATCTGCCAGTGGAGACTGTTGGGCAGGACTCAAGGAGCCTGGTGGGTTCAATCAACTCCCTTGGTCAAAGGACTCAATTTGTAACCTTTTTTTTTTTGAGACAGAGTTTCACTCTTGTCGCCTAGGCTGGAGTGCAATGGTGGATCTTGGCTCACTGCAACCTCCACTTCCCAGGTCCAAGTGATTCTCCTACCTCAGCCTCCTGAGTAGCTGGGATTACAGGCACGTGCCACCATATCCAGCTAATTTTTTTCTATTTTTAGTAGAGACCGGGTTTCACCATGTTGGCCAGGATGGTCTCAACCTCTTGACCTCATGATCCGCTCGCCTCAGCCTCCCAAAGCGCTGGGATGACAGGTGTGAGCCACCGCGCCCGGCCTCCATTTATCTTAATTGGCAACCACATCCTCATTGGAGGCTGGCTAAGCCTCCTTTCCTCCCAA
The DNA here is from genome assembly GCF_000951045.1 of Mandrillus leucophaeus. NCBI lineage: Eukaryota > Metazoa > Chordata > Mammalia > Primates > Cercopithecidae > Mandrillus > Mandrillus leucophaeus. The sequence goes on from NW_012103032.1 coordinate 2,183,867, forward strand.
CCCTCCTGGCTATCCCTAGTATCGACCAGAAATACCTACCTTTTAACTCTGGCCCAGTAAAAGGAAACATTAATGTCAGTAGAAGGTGGATTTTGGCTACAATAATTCTTTGCATTTACAGGGGCCACCATCCAGATATGACATCATGAAATCATGCTTCACCCATAAGGAAGAGCCTCTCACTGAGAGGAGCCAGACAGATCAGCTAGGATAACACGCAGAGTATGCATGCACCTCCTGCACAGAAGAAAGATGCAGAAGAGCTTCATGCACTGTGAGTTTGGACCCCTGTAATCAATCATTGATAGTTACTAAATACCCACTCTAGGTGAGATACTGCTTGGCTAGGTAGGAAAGTGCTCTAAAGGTGTGGGCAACCTTTGAGACTTCCTGGTAATTGTATTTTCTTATCAACCTTGACCTCCTTTTGATTACATGAACCTCATGGTATAAGAGAGCGTCCAACAAATAGCTTTCTGTTTACTTTTTCTTAGACCCAGGGCAGCAGCTGCTGTAGCTCCACCCTTCCCAGGCCTGGCAGAGCTTGCAGAAAGGCTGAGAGTGATAGGGTTGGGGTAGGAGAATAAAAGGAGGAGCTAGTTTAAAAAAAAAAAAAATCCTGCTTCAGGATTAGTTTCTTCATTCCCTGGCAGCAGAGCACAGTGAAGAGTCTGGGTTTTATAGTTCAGGCTCTGCCATTAACTAGCTGTGTGGCCTTGGGCAACCCACTTGGCTTTCTTGGGCCACCATTTTCTCTCCTGCATTTTCTCACTGCAAAAAATGTGAATGATCATGTCCAGGCTGTAATCCTAACAGCTCTTTCTGGACAGTGAGGTTAAGGTTATTTAGCCATGCCAGCAGGAAGTGACTGCTGGTTGGTCCAGATTGATGGAGTATGGGTACAGGGGCTGGGTTGGTGGTTTGCCAGAGATAGGGAACAATATTACTTGCAAGAGAATAACCGTTCCTCGGCTGTAGCTTCATTAAAGTCAAGCGCTCCTTGTACGTGGTCCTGGACATTGCTTATAGATGTCCCTGACCATAAGCGGTCAAGTTCAACACCAACTGCACTAGTCCAGAACAGTGTCTGAAGAAAATCTCTGCCTTAATGGTCACCTGATAGTGGTTTTAGCGGAAAGAGGGTCAGGAGAAGCTGTAGTAGCCAGAAACTGGGAGGGAGGGATGGCTCAGGAGTTCCCCCTGCTGCTGCTTTCTGGGTCCAAACCCTGGTCCTAGAAGTGTAGACAACTGAGGTGGTGGCAGGCTTGGGATTCCTGAAGCTTCTTGAAATCCAGGGTTTAATCTCACCTTTCCAATCACTGGAGCTCTGCAGAGCCTCCAACTCAGGTGGTTGTAAAGGAGGCAGGTGGAAAAGTGTTCCTAAAAGGTTTTTCACACCAAAATAGGGTTTGTCGCTCTGCTCTCTGCCAAGGGATTTCCCAGCTCCCTGGGGCCAAAGCTCCTGCTTCTCTGCTGACTGTCACTGGAAGCAGGCCATTTTCCACCCTCAAGGTGGCTGGACTCAGGAGTCAGTGATACTGCTGATCTGGGCTCTGTGCCCTGTCTACGATCCCCCCTCCGCTGTCAGCCCGCAGGCCCCAGAAGCCTCCTGTTTGCCTCCTGCCCCTGGCCTCCTAGCCCGGGGCTGGGATGAGGGTGATTTGTGGCAGAGGGCTCCTCACGAAGGTCTGCTCAGGACTTTCTCTGCAACTGTGCTGGGGAATAAATCGCCTGTCACCTACACCCCTGCACGGGTGACTCACCTTCCAGAGAAAGTGCTCTGCTCACCTAAGCAAAGCTGCCTGGAAAATGACTAAGGCACCTATCAAATGCACTCTGTGGGGTCAACCAGTTATGGAGCAAGGTCCAGGCACACTCTGCCTCTCACCTCCAGCTTGAAGTCAAGTGCAGAGCTGCCACGCCAGGCCTGCTGGTTTCATTTTCATCTGAACCCAGCTCCACATGAGGCTTGACATCCGGTGATCTATTTTTTCTAAAAACTAGCTTCACTTTAGAAATGACTCTTAGGCCATCAAGTCAGCTTCCCCAAGAGAAAACAAAATGTTATTTAAAGGGAATGGCAGCCTGGTGAGAGCCTATATTTTTGTTTTGTATTAAGGGGAAAAAAGACTTTAAAATATAATATGAAACTGTTTTTTTTTTTCCCTTGTGAGATTAAAACAAATGTTTTTCTTTTAAGAGATGGGGTCTCGCTATGTTGCCCATAGCTACTTGACCTCCTGGGCTCAAGTGATCCTCCCGCCTCAGCCTCTCAAGTAGCTGGGACTACAGAAACACACACCACCATTCCAGGCTTCCCGTGAGATTTAAAGGGAAATCTGCAAGTCCCTGACTGCAGATCCTGGGCTCCCAGACACAGTCCTGGAGAGAAGCTGACAAAGACATCTTTATGAGAGGGAAAGGACGGCGAGCTGGGGATGCCATGTGGTAGTGGGAACCTCACTCCTCAGAACCAAATGTTCCCTCCTAGTCCCCCAGACAAAGAGCAAGTCCTTGCTGACCTACACGCCATACAGTATTTTCCCTTTCCTCACCTCCAGGGTTAATGCAGGAACCTACTTGATCACATGTGGGACGCAGGAAGCCCCTAGACAGGCCCAGCTGTGTCTCCAGCTCAGAGTCAGGATTGTCAACTGGGCAGAGCCTGGACCTTTGTAGGCTTATTTGGAGTATGGTGAGGACAGTATATAGTGTAAGGCAGGGAGAACACGACAGCTGACGCTTTTAGACTGAAGAACTGTCCCCCTAAAAGTCCTACTGAGAAAATGACTCTGGCCTGTCAGGCAGTCTGACTCTTCTTGACATCATCTTACAGAAAACAGGTTTAGTCACAATGCATTAATTGGCAACTACTACTGCTACTATTACTACTACTACTACTGCCACCAACAACAACAATAACAACAACAGCAACAGTTACAGTCGCTACATTTTGTGCCGGGCACTGGGCTCAGCACTTTATATATGTCCTCTCATTTTCTACTCAAAACACTCCCGTGAAGTATTTCTGATTCCATTCACAGATGAGGCACCTGATGATTAGAGAAGTGAAGTGATTTGCCTGTGGGCACACAGGCAGGCAGTGGCAGACCTCGACCTGACCCAGGTCTCTCTGACCTGACAGCCTCAGCCACCACATGTGACACGGAGACACCAAGGACTTGTTCTGTTGCTCTGGACAAATCACGGGTTCTCTGCCTTTGTTTCTACATCTGGAAAATGGACACAAGCACACCTGTCCAGACAGCAGGCTATTCCTCTTTTAGCCTTCTATTAATTAACAATCAATATCAATTAACAATTGACTGGTACAATAAATAAATAAAGCTGTTAGCCTGGTTTCGTTATATTCAAAACTGACATGTTTTGGGGAGGAAAATTCTTACCGTTTCATGAGCAAGTTAGTAGAAAAAGCAGTGACCTAGATGTCAGGAAAAGGGGGTTTAGATTCTGAGCAATCCTGTCTATTTCTCCTTATGAGGCTTCACTTTTCTGATCTTTGTCCCTGCCCTTCTTCACATGAGCATTGTGTGAAAATAGAAAGACTGGCTATAAAATTATTCTTGATGCCACATAATTTCAAGGGATTTCTATCAGGGAGCTGAGGGATTAAGAGATGTAGAAAAGCAAGAAGGGAAGAGGCTCCTTTAGAACACAAAGAGCACACTGGCCACTGAAGAAAAATGACTTTTTCTGCATTGTCATTCAGGCAGTCATAAGCCTAGAACGAAAAATCTCATACTTCGATGTCCTGCTCAGTTCAACAGAAATGTTCCCCTACAATTTGCCCTGGGTCTCGCCTTCCCTTTCTGGGCTACTGCTTTCAGCATTTTAGCCAGCACCACAGAGTAAATGCAAAACCTTCACACATGCATCACTTTGAATGCCCACCCAGCTCTTGCAGATGTTCAGCCCCATTCTGTTCTCTTACTAGGGAATCGTGGTGTGTGGAGACTAGAGGGGCTGACATCCTTAGAGCTCCCTAAATCCACTGACATGGAATTGTCCCCGGCCCACCAATTTCACACTGGTGCCATCAACAGTGCCCATAATGCTCAGATGTTTCCAGTTTAACTGAAATACTAAAATGGGGCAAACAGGAAGCATCAGACACAACTGCGGTAGTGACTTATTAATCACGAAAGCAGAATTTTAGTTGCATTTTAACCTTTTGCCAGGAAAAAAAAAAAAAAACAACCTTGAGATGATGGAAGCCATCAGTAGAAATATGCTGCCTGTATGCGTATTGGGCTGACTTAGACTTTTTACTTAGGACTGACTTTGCTTTTAAGATTTCTGAACTTTCCCCCCAGAAAGCACATCTGTCAAACCAACCAATATGAATCTGTCAGCTCTTCACAGGGGCAGGCAGGCTTGTTAGGAAAGCCCATGCGCTGTCCATTGAGACAGGAAAAAAAATAGGAAGTTAAAAGTGCCTTCACAGGCCAAAGTGATACAACACTGTTCAGAGGGTGCCAACAACGAAGAAAACAACCTTGGATAAAGCTTTCATCTCTTTCACATCTCCGCAGATCTCTCACCAGACCCTGGCCAGGGATGAGCTGTTATCAATCACCAAAACAAAACAAAACAAAAATCACAACAGTGGCCTAGGGCTGGACAACCAACCAGCGCAAGTCATCTTCTCAGCAGTAAATGATATACACATATTCCAGGCAGATCACAAAGGAGTCAGTGTTCAACAGGAGAACCAAAATGAGGAACCAAACCTTCATCTGTTGAGGCGAAAAGGCCCAACCAGACATTTTTGTTTAATAGAGGGAGACTGATTTGGCAGGGTCTCTGTGGTGCCGCTCCCACAAACCCTTAACAGACAATACCAGTGACAAAAAACCCCCTTCAGAACTGCTCCTTATAATCAGAAAACACTCAGAAGATGGCCTGAAGCTTGGCAGCGTCTTGCTGTCTGATTTCACAAAGAGCTGGTACATACACCTGGGTACTTATCTCTAAAATTAGAGTCAGAGATGATTACTTTTATTTTGAGATCTTCTGAGAAGTTCTCCACACCCTTCAAAATAAATGAGGATGTCCGAAAGGTGTCTGAAAAATTCAGAGGTCTGGCATCGCTCCAAAGGAACTGATTGATATCACTTAAAAAACACCAAGAGTAAATCCAAACACAAGCGAAGTAAGGCAAGCACTTTTTAACTGTCCTCTCACACTGACAGCATAAAAACCACACCAAAAACTTCTCCCTCCTGTCTGCATCTCAGTTCTATAATGTGGTCCTGATCTAGGATTCTGGGGAAGACCCATCCTTAGTCCCAGCTATGAGGCATCAGGCAAGATACACACCACTCCCACTCCCCTCATACACACCTGCCTCAGGTGCCTCACTTATAAAACAGGACACTACAATCTGTCTTAACACACAGCCATCTGAAGGAAAACAGAGCTCACAGGTATGAAGACACTAAGTAAAAAACACATCACTAATGTTAAGATACTGTCTCCTTCTAATCTTTCAGAAAGACCATGTTTGTAGTCAAGGGGTTTTCAACATTTTTCCTGGAATAAACTCCAGACTGCTATTTTATACCATGACCTTACCCTAATCATTTAATTTCACGTGCTTTTAGGGTCCTTAGTTAAGTCATTGGTGTTCATTGTCTCCAGTGATCAAAAGTAGTTTTACCATTTACTTTGCCGATGTATGTACCTTTCACCACTTATCCTCTGCCTCATTCATACCTCCAGTCTACCCTTTAGGGCCGAGAGCAACTTTTTAACCTCGACTAGGAAGGAAACACTTTTTCTGAAGTTAGCCAGCATTAAAGAGGCTCCCGGGCAGGTGGGAAACTGTACAAGTGGCCCCTGTCTGCCTGGTGCCCGGTGGTTGCAAGATGCCAGGGCCACGATGGGTTTCCAAGATGGGAATATTACATCTGAACCAACAGATAAAGTCCCGAGTTGGAGAGCCTAGAAGAATTACAGAGGAGGACTGGGTTCAGAGGGCGGAGGGGGGATGCTGCGGGCGGCCAGCACTGCCCCGCTGCATGCTGAGGACAGGCTTAGCTCGTGCTCCCCGCCTTGAGGTGTGACCTGAGAACTCCCCAGGAAAGACCAGGAGGGTTTCACGCCAGGGCAGATGCGAGGGCGCACTCCTGCAGGAGACACGTCCGCCCCACGCCAGGCGAGCTTCATCCTGGGGGCACTGGGGCGCAGAGCAGGCGGGCGGGCCTG
>NW_012103032.1:2190719-2216699 GCF_000951045.1 Mandrillus leucophaeus
CGCCCCCTCGCCTTCTCCACCGCCCCCGGGGCCACGCCTCCCCCGGCGGCTGTAACTTTGCCTCGCTTCGCACCTCCCTTCTTTGGCCGCACGGCGACCTGTGGCCCCGCCCATTTCCCCAAGCCAGCCAATGAGACGGCCGTCCCGGCAAGCCCGTCTTCCCGCTCCCTAGCAACGATTGGTTAACGAGGCCTGGTTTCCAGAAATGGGCACTATTTCCGGGCGATGTTTGTAGAGGGGAGATCGCTGGGCGGGCGGACAGAAGGCGGAGGCGACTAGGGTGTTGGTGGAACGACACATGCGCCCTCGGCTTCTGGCAGTCTTACCAGCTGCGTTCTTCTCGAGGTTACTGGAAGGAAGGGCGAGTGTGCGCATGCGTGGGCACTCCCTGCCTCTGACTTCGGTTACCTTGGCGACAGCCAGGCGCTGTCCTTCGTGGGTCGCGCGCGTCCCGCTTCCTCTCTGCTGCCAGGCGGTGGCGGCTGAGGCGGGAGGTGGTGGGGGTAGAGACGTTTTTATTGAGCTCTTATCGTGTGTCTGGTGCTGTAGAATCCCTGGAATGAATAAAGGTTACAGTGCCTGCCCTCGAGAAGCTTCGGGAGCAAAGGGCTTACAGGGGCCCGACCTGTGGGTTGAAACCCAGGTACAAAGAGAGCATGTGGGTGCGTGGCGTGGTATGAGCGCTGAGCAAAGCATCTGCTTGCCGAGTTTGCAGACCACAGAGCCGGCAAGAGGATGAGAGCTTGATGTATGCAAAGAAAGGACCTGGAGTTCAGAATATGCGTTGAAGTGTCAACAGTGCTTCTTTCAGAATGGGGGTCGGGGGTGGGGAGTAGGGAAGGTATGGACATTTTTTCTAACTTTTGCTCCTCTGTATTATCTAGTGTTTCCACACTGAACTTGTATTTTATTTGTAATAAATTCCAGGCCAGGCACGGTGGCTCACTCCTGTACTCCCAGCGCTTTGGGAGGCTAAGGCAGGAGGATCGCTTGAGGCCAGGAGTTGGAGAATGGCTTGGACAATATAGCAGGGACCTCGTCTCTGCAAAAAATAAAAGAATAACCGGGCTTGGTAGTTCGCACCTGCAGTCCCAGCTAGAGGGGAGGCTGAAAGTTTGAGGTTACAGTGAGCCATGATCGTGCCACTGCACTTCAGCCTGGGTGACAGAGTGAGGCAGTCTTTAAAAAAAAAAATCCAAACTTGACTTATTTGCAAAATAAAAGACGTACTCCTACCCTAGGCATCCCACTTCCACGAAGGGTCCATGATAGGTGTGGTGAGTGGCTGTAGTCTGGGGATAGGCAGGCCCCACCCAAGGCTGTCTTGAAAAGTAAGGAACACTCCATCTCTGAAAGTGTTGAGCAAAGACCACCATCTACTTTGCAGACAGTCCAAAGCTGAAATCTTCTTTCTGGATATATCTGTGCCAAACAGTCATCTCCGCTGGGGGATAGGGAAGACCATTTATTTAGGCAGTGGTCAAAAACTCACAACCTGAGGGCCTCATCCACTCACCCAGGCCAGAAATATGCTTTGTTTGGCTGGCCCAATATTTTTTTAAATTTGAATTTGAATGCCTTAGAGCAGAGCCTACGATTCCTTACAGCTCCCGCCACTCTGTTTTTTACTCAACCATTTAACCTTGTGTCACCTGTCTGGGGCCTGGAGCATTTGAGGTTGTGGCTCCCACAGAGTCTGTGCTTTAGAGCCAAACAGTCTCTGGTGCCCACCCTGGCTCTGCCACTGACTAGCTGGCAGATGGCAGGCAAAAAAGAAGCTGAACTGGTGGCCCCCAAATCTCTTTCCACCCCCAGGGTTTTGCATTTCAGTGACTCAAGGAGAGGCAGAGCTTGGCCAGATGTACAGGTTGGTATCGGCAAACTTGGATGCCCTTATTGTCTTTCCCACCACCTGTTTGCCTCTGGGCACAGCACTTCTCAGGAAAGATGTGGGCACACCTCCAGAGTCTGAGACACTCCCTGGCTTGCCTTTGCCTTCTCTCTCTTTCACTATTCCTTCTTTAAAACACCCAGTGCCTCTGTACTTTGCACAGATTCTCTTGACACCTCTGGTCCTGGGTCCCCTGTACACTCCCACCTACCCCATCAAGATGATCCGTCTTTAAATTCATCCCTGAACACTAATGTGTATTAATCAGAGAGAGTGAACTGTGTTGACTCAAAACTGTTTGGCCAGGGGTGGTGGCTCACTCCTGTAATCCCAGCACTTTGGGAGGCTGAGGCAGGCGGATCACGAGATCAGGAGAGTGAGACCATCCTGGCTAACACGGTGAAACCCTGTCTCTACTGAAAATACAAAAAAATTAGCCGGGCGTGGTGGCAGGCGCCTGTAGTCCCAGCTACTTGGGAGGTTGAGGCAGGAGAATGGCGTGAAGCCAGGAGGCGGAGCTTGCAGTGAGCAGAGATTCTGCCACTGCACTCCAGCCTGGGCGACAGAGCAAGACTCCGTCTCGAAAAAACAAACAAACAAACAAACAACTGTAACCCTGGAGAGGAAATGTCACATCAGGTTGCAGGAGAGGAACAAACCACTAAACACTGGTAAGGAAGATATTCGGGATAGGCAAGGCGTCTCAGTTTCAGCTACTTTTCTGAGGTCTTTCCAAGCCCCACTGTGTGTGGGTGAGGTGAGAAACAATACACCCACCCAGAGTGAGCAGTGTGGTGTCTCTGAGTCTTGAAGTGCTTGCACCCTCTGGAAGGAGAGCTTTGGGACAAGATTACTTCCTCCCAGCCTAAGTCAAGACAACCTGGGAAAGCTTCTGGTCTTGAGTCACTTGTGCACCCTCAGCTCTGCTTTAAATACAAGAAATTGACATTTACAGGATGACTCACACCTGGAGTAGTGAACTAGATTCTCAGTACTCAACGGTTTTCACATCCCATCCATTTCAGTTCTGGAAATAGCGTAAGACTGTGCTATTCCAAAAGAATCGCAGCTTGTTTTCTGATACTTTACAAAAAGTAAGCCCGACAGACTTAGAGTACTTCATGTGCATAACCTCACTGAATGTTCCCTCTAGGCCGGGGTTTCTCAGCCTGGCACCATAGACATTTGGGGTTGGATAATTCACTGTTGGGGGAGGGGGCTTGTATTAGTCCGTTTTCACGCTGCTGATAAAGACATAGCTGAGATGGGGTAATTTATAAAGGAAAGAGGTGTAATGGAGTGACAGTTACACGTGGCTGGGGAGGCCTCACAATCATGGCAGAAGGCAAAAGGCATGTCTTACATGACAGCAGACAAGAGAGAATGATGAGAGCCAAGCGAAAGGGGAAACCCCTTACAAAACCATCAGATTTCATGAGACTTACGCACTACAATGACAACAGTATGGGAGAAACTGCCCCAGTGATTCAGGTATCTCCCACTGGGTCCCTCACACAACATGAAATTGTGACAGCTACAAGATGAGATTTTTTTTTTCTTTTGTGAGATGGAGTCTCCCTGTGTCACCCAGGCTGGAGTGCAGTGGCGCGACCTCAGGTCACTGCATCCTCCTCCTCCTAGGTTCAAGTGATTCTCGTGCCTCAGCCTCCGAGTAGCTGGGACCATAGATGTGCACCACCATACCCGGCTAATTTTTATATGTTTAGTAGAGATAGGGTTTCATCATGTCAGCCAGGCAGGTCTTGAACTCAAGTGATCCACCTGCCTCAACCTCCCAAAGTGCTGGAATTACAGGCATGAGCCACTGTGCCTGGTTTCAATATGAGATTTGGGTGGGGCCACAGCCAAACCACATCAGGGCTGTCTTGTGCATTGGAGGATGTTTAAAAGCTTTCCTGGCCTCTGTCTACTACATACCCATAGCACTCCCTCATCCACCCAATGTGACAACAATAAATGTCTCTGGACATTGCTGGATGTCACCAAGGAAGCAAAATGGCCCCCAGTTGAGAACCCCTACAGTCTAACCTCATAGAATAGGTAGTATTACTGTCCCCATTTCACTGATGAGCAAACTGAAGCTCAGACAGAAGTAAGTTGCCCAGTGTCACTTTGCTGTGACAGGAGACCCAGGATTCAAACCATGTCTGCCTCCAGAGCCCCTGCCCTCCTGCATGCCGGACTCTGCAGAGAGACTTCAGGCTTCAGGGAGCCAGTTGCCCATCAGTTCTGTAGGAGAATGATGAAGAGTGAGTAAATCAGTGAAGGAATGCTATCCTTGGATCATTTTTCCTTTTCTGTTTGCCTTGGAAGAAAGGAAATTATATTCTGGTTTTTATTGCCTTAGTCAGCACGGTTTATGGTGTTGAGCCATGTCCAATGAGAAAGTGGCTGATGAGTCATCTGAATGTCTGTGGATTTCAGGCCCCAGATTACTGTGAGATTCTGAAGTCACACTTGAGAATTCAGATGTGAGGCTGAGATGAGAGATGACTGGGGACTGTGGGGTGGATGTTCCTGGAGGAGAACGGTTTTCATTTCTCTATCGGGACCGCCTAAAGTTGCAGCCACAGTGCTGTTGCTGCCCTCCCCAGCTTGAACCTGCCCCACTGCTGCTGTCAGCTGAGATCTATGGAGGGGCCAGGGAGGCAGGAGAGGAAATGGATAAATGGATGCAGGCAGAAGTGTGATCCATTCTCTCTTCCTATTTTGTGATCAGTGATCTCATATTGGTAGCTTGAAATTGGACACGTTGGGAGTATTTACACCTTGGAAGTTGGCAAACAGTATAAATCAGAACTACCTATCCCTTGAGTTGGTTGTTGAACACCTGCTGGCACACCACTGCATGCTGGTTCTGGCCTCTGCCTGCTGCCCACCAAACCCACCCCACATGGGGAGATGACAAGGGGCACCACGAACCACAGAGCTGCTGGAGAAGAGGAGGGGCCATGGCGATGTGGCTGAGTGGGAGAGGAGTGCCAATTTCAGCAAAGAATGGAGGTGAGGGCTGGTGGGGGTCTCTGGAGGGTACTGGGCAAAGATGACCTTACAAGAACAGGTCCTGGGCTTACCTTCCAGAGAGCTAGCCTCCTCTCCCAACTTTGGAGACTTCTTAGGGTGCCCTGGCTTGACACAAATTCTTCTCACTTCCTGATTTGGAGATTTTCCCCTCCAAACTCACCTGCTTACCTCCAGTCTCCTCTCCACACTATCTTCAAGCATTCTGGTGGATTGAATCCTCCTAATAGATCGCATAGGTCCTGTCATTCCACTCCCAATGTGCCGGCATCTCCTGCCCTTCAATATCTCCCTCCTTTCGCTTCTTCCTTTCAACCTACAAATGAGATCAAGCCGAGGACAGCCTAAAAACAACAAACAAACAAAACCTTGCTAGTCCTGACTTTCCCCTACACTGTTAGCCCAGCCTTCTTTCCCCCTTCACTCCCAAACTTCTTGAAAGTCTGCTTCACCTGCCGCTCGAGTGTGCCCCTTGCAGCCTGGTTTCTGCTCACCAGCCGTTTTCTCCATGGACTGCCTCCTAGTAGATGACCTTGTCTCAGTTTCTTATCTGCGGCCAGCCACAAACGTGATGCACTGAGATCCTCTGTGTCAGGCTTTGGGGAGGAAGCATGGAACCTCCAGACCAGTCTGTCCCTGCCCTTAGGGAGCTTCCTTGAACAGGTAGCAACAGATGAGGACTGAAGCCACTGCAAGCATGGCAAGAGGAGGGGAGAGTATACTGTGTCAGGTAGGATCCAGCCAGGAAAACAGAACCCATTTTGAGATTTTTTTTAAAATTAATTTTGATAGAGGTAGGGGTCTTCCTATGTTGCCCGAGCTGATCTCGATCTCCTGGCCTCAAACGATTCTCCTGCCTTGGCCTCCCAAAGCACTGGGATTACAGTCCTGAGCCTCTATGCCCAGCCCCATTCTGAGTTTTTATTTTTATTTTATTTATTTATTTATTTACTTTTGAGATGAAGTCTCACTTTGTCACCCAGGCTGGAGTGCAGTGGCACGATCTCAACTCACTACAACCTCCGCCTCCCAGGTTCAAGCAATTCTCCCCTCTCAGCCTCCTGAGTAGCTGGGATTACAGGTGCCTGCCACCCCACTCGGCTAATTTTTTTTTGTATTTTTAGTAGCGATGGGGTTTCACCATGTTGGCCAGGCTGGTCTCGAACTCTTGACCTCAGGTGATCCACCTGCCTCGGCCTCCCAAAGTGCTAGGATTACAGGTGTGAGCCACCTCGCCTGGCCTCTGAGTTTTTAAACATAGAATAAACATAGAATTGAATGCAGGAAATTGGTTACATAGGGGGTGGAAGGATGGAGAAGTTCTTCAGACAGTGGGGAAAGTAACCAGGAATCCAGCTGTGACCCCTGGGTTGGAAGGACTGGACTGGGGCAGTGTAATCAAAGGCTGGGACTGGGGTCACTTGGAAGAAGTTGAAACCATAGAGAAGACACAACCATTTCCACAGATACCACTAAGACTGAGAGGGATGGGGAGAAATCCCTGGATTCTCCTTTCCTTCTACCTTTGAGTTTCCTGCCAGAGCCTCTCACTGGCCTGGGAGCCTAGAGGTGTCAGTCACTTGCAGTGCAGAGCAGAGCATGTGAGGGCTGGATGGGGGAGCACACAGCCCAGGACCAGCGCAGGTATGGGATGGGAGAGGATAAAGGGGGACTAACTTAGTGGTAGAGGCTCAGAGAAGGCTTCCTGAAGGGACTCAGCTGCGACCTAAAAGATGAAGGCAGTTAAAAAGGAGAAAGTATTTGCAGCAATCACCAGCATTTTTTTTTTTTGCCAATCCTCTTTCCGGGGCTTGTGAGATACTGTGTTTTTTTGTCTGTTTCCCTCTCCCATTCTTTTTTTTTTTTTTAGACAGGGTCTCACTGTGTCACATAGGCTGGAGTGCAATGGCATGGTCTCAGCTCACTGCAACCTCTGCCTCCCAGGTCAAGCAATTCTCTTGCCTCAGCATCCCAAGTAGCTGGGACTACATGCGCCTGCCACCGTGCCCGGCTAATTTTTGTATTTTTAGTAAAGACGGGGTTTCTCCATGTTGGCCACGCTGATCCTGAACTCCTGACCTCAAGTGATCTGCCCGCCTTGGCCTCCCAAAGTGTTGGGATTACAGGCATGAGCCACGGTGCCCGGCCTCCCTCTCCTGTTCTTAAAAATTGAGACAATCCAAGTTTCAGGCCTAAGCCCCTCATTTCTCTACACTCTTTGCCTTGGAGTCCTCATCCACTCCTGGCTATATTGAATCATTCAACAAACAGTAGTTGACCACCTATTCGGTGCCAGGCACTTGACTAGGCCCTGGTGCCAGAGAGAGATGAATGAGTCATGAGGCCTGGCCTCAACAGGGAAGATGAACATGGTAACGATAGATGTGCAGGGTAGAAGGAATCCCTGGGTGAGGTAAGAACTCACAGAATAGATCAAACAAGGCTTCCTGGAGGAGGTGATGCTTGAATTGGTTGCTGCCAGCTACACCAGCAGTAAGCCAGGTGAATGAGGTGGGAAGAGCATTCAGGCAGAAGGAATAACATGTACAAGGGCATGGAGACAGGGGACAGTCAAGACATATTTGAAGAACTGGGTCTGGGATGCAAGGAACTGGGAGGGAGATGCAGCTGGCCCTACAGTATGCAGCCTGGATTGTGGAGGAGGGCCTCGTAGGCAACTCTTAGTAGACTGGGTTGGAGAAAAGACAAATAACATTGCTAGAATGGAATTTAGAAATCTTTCTCTGATTGCAATGGTGAAGAGTGCAGGCTGCAGACCCAGAGGCCAGCTGGGGGTCTTTGCAGTGAACCAGGTGAGAAATGGGAGCTGGACTCTCAGGGGCAGGAGGATGGGAAGCAGGAGAGATGAGCAAAATATGGACAGAATCAGTATTGAGAAAACAAGTATGATGACAGGATGTGGACATGGGTGGGGAGGGCGAGCCTGGGATGAGGCTGCAGAGGTTGGGAGCCACAGGAGGAGAGAGGATTCTGGAAGAAGAAGAGGAGCGCCGGCTTTGGACATAATATATCTGGACTGCCCTGACTCTCTCAATTGTCCTCTCTTTGCTGTTGACTGCCACGTTAACACCGTCAGTTCTGACCATGATCCTGGGCTCCAAACCAGAGTTTCCAGGGGCCCGTAGGGTATTTCCACCTTCTAGCCGCCTGGCATCTCCAGCTTTGCACTGTTCCCCAAACCTGTTCCTTGGCCACCACTCTCTGTTAATGACCTCACCGCCAACCCCGGGAGTGTCCATCACCTGCCTCTTCCTGCTGTCTCATGCCAAGCCATACTGATTCTCTCTCCATGGTACCTCTGTATCTGTGGCTTCCCTGTGTCTCCCCTGTTTGATGATGATGCCTTTGTGGTATATCAGCCTTTCCTCTTGCTTCCTGCCATTTATATTCCAATCCCTCCGAAACTGTCTGTCACTCCCTTGCCCAAAATTTTCAATGGCTCCCCATTGCCTACTGATGAAGTACAAGCTTCTTATCTGGCTCACAAGGGCCTCACAGTCTAGCCCCAACTCACCTCTTCTAGTCTTACTTTTCACAGCTTCCCTGTGGGCACGCTCTGTACTACTCACTGTTGACCCAAACCACCTGTCTGTACATCCTGACCCAAGGCTGCCCTGTGGACTGAAATGCATCCCTCTGCCTCTGCCTGTCAAATCATACCCATCCATCAAGTTCCTGATGAAACGCCTCCTCTCCAAACACCACATAGCCCAGCTATGTATCTGCCTACCTTATCTCTCTTAACAGACAGTATGCACCTTGATGGCAGCTTGTAATCACCAAATGGTGAGTTGATATTTAGTAAGTGTATGTTGACCTGAAGTGGCTCCAAAATCATTCTTCAGATCAAGAACCTCCTGTGGGCTGGGCACAGTGGTTCACCCCTGCAATCCCAGCACTTTGGGAGGCCGAGGCAGGCAGATCACTTGAGGTCAGGAGTTAGAGACCAGTCTGGCCAACATGGTGAAACTCCATCTCTAATAAAAATACAAAAATTAGCCGGGTGTGGTGGCGGGTGCCTGTAGTCCTAGCTACCTGGGAGGCTGAGGGAGAATTGCTTGAACCTGGGAGGCGGAGGTTGCAGTGAGCCAAGATCGTGCCACTGCACTTCAGCCTGGGTGACAGAGTGAGACTCTGTCTCAAAAAATAAAAGATAAAAAAAGAACCTGCTGTGGCTCCTTGTTGACCACTTCAGAAGCCTGTTCCATCTTAGTATCTAACCTTACTCCCCCACTGTTGCCTCCAAATATGTCTCATGTTCAGTTGCAACCCGACAGTAGAAGTGTGCAAGATATAAACATGAAAAAAGGCATTACTGCCCTCCAGAAGTATGCATTCTCCTAAGGTTGATAAGCCATGCATACTAACGACTAATAGAATTGGTTTAAAATCATGTCTTAACCGGGTGCAGTGGCTCATGCCTGTAATCCCGGCACTTTGGGCAGTGGAGGCAGGTGGATCACTTGAGGTCCAGAGTTGGAGACCAGCCTGGCCAACATGGTGAAACCCCATCTCTACTAAAAATACAAAAATTAGCTGGGCGTGGTGGCATGCACCTGTAATCCCAGCTGCTTGGGAGGCTGAGGCAGGAGAATTGCTTGAACCCAGGAGGCGGAGGTTGCAGTGAGCCAAGATTGTGCCATTGCACTCCAGCCTGGGTGACAGAGCAAGATTCTGTCTCAAAAAATAAAATAAAACGATAAAATAAAATTATATCTTTTGCTCAGAGGGGGATATCCAATCTCCTTTTTTATGATCAGAACCCGGATTTCATTCATAGTGGTGACCTGCCCAGTGTGAAATGCTTCCCCGGCTCTCTTACAGCTACGGTGGTTATTTGATGTAATTCTGGCCAGTGAGATGTACATGGAAGTCTCTAGATGGAGCTTCTGGGAAAGCTGGGGGGCTGACCCAGCTGGCACAAACCCTTTTGTCTGTTGCCCTTGGCCTTATCCCCTTTCTTTAGTCTGGAATGCACACCGAGTGCTTGGAGGTGTAGCAGCCAGCATTTGAGCAGAAGAATGCAAGCCTCATTCTATGATGGCAGAGCAGAAAGCTAGGCTTTGGGTCCCCAGTAGCCTCATGGAACCGTCATGCAGCCGGGGACTGCCCACCTCCTGGGGACTGCCGACCTTCAGCTTCTGGCATGTGATGAAGCCACTGCAGTTGGGTTTCTGTGACATGCAATACTGACTGGGACAGTAAAAGTTGTAAAATTTAGCCAGCTTGAGAATTCCCAACAATGAAAAGTAGTCCCAGGATAAAATTACACTGCAGCAAAAGCCTTAAGTGTAATAAGCTGGCCAGGTGCGGCAGCTCACGCCCGTAATCCCAGCATTTTGGGAGGCCGAGGTGGGCGGATCACAAGGTCAAGAGATGGAGACCATCCTGGCCAACATGTTGAAACACCGTCTCTACTAAAAATACAAAAATTAGCTGGACATGGTGGCGCATGCCTGTAATCCCAGCTACTCGGGAGGCTGAGGCAGGAGAATCACTTGAACCCGGGTGACAGAGGTTGCAGTGAGCCGAGATCACACGCTACTGCACTCCAGCCTGGGTGACAAAGTGAGACTCCATTTCCAAAAAAAAAAAAAAAGATGTAATAAGCTTATGCTCATTAGGGATTGTGTAACACATGGAAACAGTAAAGATAGGTCTGTAGCCTACATGAGTAGAGAGAGCTTCTCTTGTTTTCTGAGAAAGGGAATCTCACCTGGGAAAGCTGTGGAAGGAGATGAGTGACTTCATGGGCTAGACAGGATGCCGGAAATGTCAGTCAAGGACTGCGTGACTCCTTGTGCTAATCACAAGAAGTCTTGATCAGGACCAAGATATATTTCACCCGATTCAGACAAAGGATGCTCAAATTAGGTAGAGGGAAAACCCAGGTGTTAAGATGCAGAGATTAGAGCAGATGTCTGTCTGTAGAGACAAGAATGCTTTCATGCAATCCATGCCATCTGAACAGGGCTTTACTATAAATCACAGTTCCCCAAAGGGAGGCATGTGGTTCCCCAGGGGTGCACTAGATGATGTGTGGTGGCCCACAGCTCTAAGAAGCATTGGATCTCTTTCTGAGCTAGTTGTTCTCTAATTCTTTTTTAGATTTGTCTATTTCTTGAATAATTGATACATGCGGTTTGTACAAATTCCAAAAGAGCATGCTTCTCCCACCTCTGGCCCCAGGCTCTTTTTTTCTTTTTTCTTTTGAGATGGAGTCTTGCTCTGCTGCCCAGGCTGGAGTGCAGTGGTACAATCTCGGCTTACTGCAACCTCTGCCTCCCGGGTTCAAGTGATTCTCCTGCCTCAGCCTCCCAGGTAGCTGAGATTACAGGCACCCACCACCACGCCCAGCTAATTTTTATATTTTTAGTAGAGACGGGGGTTTCACCATGTTGGCCAGGTTGGTCTCGAACTCCTGACTTCTGGTGATCCGCCCATCTCGGCCTCCCAGAGTGCTGGAATTACAGGTGTGAGCCACTGTGCCTGGCCTCCAGGCTCTTTTGAAACAACCATTCTCCCATCCAGGTACTAAGCAAGCCTGACCCTGCTTAGCTTCTGAGATCAGATGAGATGGGGAGTGTTCAGGGTGGTATAACAGTAGACGAAGCAACCATTCTTACCAGTTCCTTGTGTATTTTTCCAGATATACTTCGGCATGTGCAAACAATACATTTCTATAGCCTCTTTCTAAAAAGTTAATGGAGGCATGCTGTCCACAACTGCCCTGTACCTTGCTTATCTCACTTAACTTATTAGTGAGTTCCACATTATACATACAGTACTGCCTCCTCCTTTTTTTTTTTTTTTTTTTTTGAGACGGAGTCTCGCTCTGTTGCCCAGGCTGGAGTGCAGTGGCCGGATCTCAGCTCACTGCAAGCTCCGCCTCCTGGGTTCACGCCATTCTCCTGCCTCAGCCTCCCGAGTAGCTGGGACTACAGGCGCCTGCCGCCTCGCTCAGCTAGTTTTTTGTATTTTTTAGTAGAGACGGGGTTTCACTGGGTTAGCCAGGAGCCTCCTTCTTTTATAAAGACTCATACCATTCAACTGTATGACTGACTGGTATATAATTTACCCAGTTCACTGTTGATAGACTTGTTTCCAACCATTTCCAACCATTATAAGAATTGTTGCAATAAATATCCTTACATGTATTTCATTTTGCATATTAGTTAATCCATGCGTTCAACAAATAATTTTTGAACACCTACTATGCCTCAGGTCAGGTCTAGGCACCAGAGGCAGAGCAGTGAACACAGTAGATGGAGTCCCTGCATCACGGAGCTGCCCTTCTGTAGTGGAGAATAGCCATAGGATTAACTCCTAGAAGTGGGTCACACTTTCAATCCTTCTAATTAAGTCAAGTAGAAAGGCTCACTCTGGTGCCAATATGTCTTTTTTTTTTTTTTTTTGAGACCAAGTCTCGCTCTGTTGTCCAGGCTGGAGTGCAGTGGCGCGATCTTGGCTCACTACAACCTCCACCTTCCTGGGTTCAAGTGATTCTCCTGCCTCTGCCTCCCGAGTAGCTGGGATTACAGGCGCGTGTGCCACCAAGCCCGGCTAATTTTTGTATTTTTGGTAGAGATGGGGTTTCACCATTTTGGCCAGGCTGGTCTCAAACTCCTGATTTCAAGTGATTCACCTGCCTGGGGCCTCCCAAAGTGCTGGGATTACAGGCATAAGCCACCACACCTGGCTGAGTGCCAATATGTCTTTAATGTATCTCTCTCTGACACTTGTAAATTTCTTTAAGACAGAAAGGGCTGGCCTTAGGTTTAGAGTATATGACAGGCCACAGAGCCTAGCTAGAGTTGAATAACAATGTTTGGTTGTTGCTGGATTTATTTTTATATAGCAAAAGTTATTGATTTTCCATCTATAGTCAAAATATGAAGGTTCCCTTTAAAATACTCAGGTTCCTTTCAAAACAATTGTTTAAACTTATTCTTTTTTTTTTTTTTTTTTGAGACAAGCTCTCTCTCTGTCACCCCGGCTGGAGTGCAGTGGCACCATCATGGTTCACTGCAGCCTCAACTTCCTTGGCTCAAACAATCCTCCCATCTCAGCCTCCCGAGTAGCTGGGACTACAGGCATGCACCACCATGCTTGGCTAATTTTGTTTATTTTTTGTAGAGACAGGGTCTCATTATGTTGCACAGGCTGGTCTCCAACAACTGGACTCAAGCAATCCTCCCACCTCAGCCTCCCAAAGTGCTGGGATTACAGGCGTGAACCACCGTGCCCAGCCTCAAAATAATTTAAGTAAAATTAAAAAAAAAAAAAAAGGAGTCAATATAGAGAAGAATGTTAAGTAAATTAATAACATAGGTGGAATTCAGATATGGAAAAAACCCACAAAGGTGATAGTCAAATAAGTGAGGTTAGGAAATCATCAGATTAAACAAGCAAGGAGAAAAGGTTAGGCTCGTTATATTGTATTTGATGTTTATTTTTGTATCTTCACTCATCTTTGGTGTTGAAACGTTCTCACCTCCATAATTCTTCCTAGGCAGCTGATTTGCTTATCATTTATTATTGTTTACTACTTGTTTGGTGATTCTTATGCTTCGATTTCCTGGAGCTCCTGGTCATGAAAATTTTGCTTTGTGGGTTTTTTTTTTTTTTTTTTTTTAGATGGAGTCTCGCTCTGTCACCAGGTTGGAGTGCAGTGGCGTAATCTCGGCTCACCACAACCTCTGCCTCCCAGGTTCAAGTGATTCACCTGCCTCAGCCTCCCGAGTAGCTGGGATTACAGGTGCACATCAGCAAGCCTTGGTGATTTTTGCATTTTTAGTAGAGATGGGGTTTCACCATGTTGACCTGGCTAGTCTCGAACTCCTGATCTTGTGATCCGCCTGCCTTGGCCTCCCAAAGTGTTGGGATTACAGATGTGAGCCACCGCGCTGGGTGCTTTGTTTTGCTTTCATGAACTGTCACCAATTTGCATTCTCTTAGAAGATCTCTTTCACTTTGAATCCCCCAAAGGCCCCGCTCTCTTTGTCATTGCTGGCTCTGGAGAGGGTTGGAGATGCTCCTCCTGGGGGCCTTGATGCAACACCCTTAGTCAGATTTTCATAATCAGGCTGAGGCTTGCCCAGTAATTCTCTAAAAATATAATGTGATGAAACAACCAAGCCCAAGTAAGCCTTCGAGGAGATCTCAAAGCCAGAAGCTTCTGAACAGTGCCCACAACCACCAGTGGGGCTGTAATCACCCACAGCTTGTTAGCTAAAGACACAAACAATTAGCTTGGTGGTTGGAAAGGTAAACAAGGGGCATTTCACAAATGTGCTCTTTGGGTCGAGTAGGTGGTAGTAAGTCTCTAGCTGTGGTTGTTGGCTTTCTCTGCGGCACAGGTTGGACAGTGGGTGCTGCCTCTGGGCCCTGGGCAGAGTACCTTTGAGGCGGGCGGTAAGAGGGACCAGAGCTGAATGGAGAGGGAGTAGATGGGAGCAAGCAGGGCTCCAAAGCAACTGAAGGAGCACCTGGGAGCCTGAGAAATAAGAGACAACAAAAAGTAAGGCCATCCATTAGAGGGCAAGTCCTTGAGTTTTGAAATCTAGTGGAGCTCTCAATTAATGACTGAGGACCTACTATGTACCAGGCCCTGACTTAAACTTTTTCTTTTTTCTTTTGAGATGGAGTCTTGCTCTGTTGCCCAGGCTGGAGTGCAGTGGCACGGTCTTGGCTCACTGCAACCTCCACCTCCTGGGTTCAAGTGATTCTCCTGCCTCAGCCTGCCGAGTAGCTGGGATTATAGGTGCCTGCCACCACGTCCAGCTAATTTTTTGTATTTTCAGTAGAGGTGGGGTTTCACCATATTGACCAGGCTGGTCTTGAACTCCCAACCTCATGATCTGCCCGCCTTGGCCTCCCAAACAGCTGGGATTACAGGCATGAGCCACCATGCCTGGCCTGACTTAAACATTTTTATAAGTACCAGCTCAGTGGTTCTCAAGCTTTTTGACTTATTCATACATTTTTTTGAGGACTCCAAAGAGCTTTTGTTTACATAGATGATATCCGATGGTGTGATGGTACATGTTTAGCAATTGGTTCTCTGCTGAAAAGTCCTAATTTGTAGCACTTACCAATTTCTATTTCTAAATACTTCCACCACGGCCGATTTCCTTTTCTTTCTTTCTTTCTTTTTTTTTTTTTTTTTTTTTTTGAGACGGAATCTTGTTCTGTTGCACAGGCTGGAGTGCAGTGGTGCGATATCGGCTCACTGCAACCTCCGCCTCCCGGGTTCAAGAGATTCTCCTGCCTCAGGCTTCCAAGTAGCTGGAACTACAGGCATCTTGAACCCCTGACCTCAGGTGATCCACCTGCCTTGGCCTCCCAAAGTGCTGGGATTACAGGCGTGAGCCACTGTGCCTGGCCCACCATGGCTGATTTCAAGATACCAACCTAACATCACTGAATGTGAAATGGGAAGACATATGCACAGTCACCTTTCCCAAGCCAGTGCAAGCAGACTCCAGTGCACCGCTGGAATTTTTATTGATGTTTACAATATGGGAAATTAAAACTCAGAAATTTTTAAAAAATGCCTTCATTAAAAATACTAATAACAAACCCATTACATATGAATACAAACATTCTTTTTGAAAATAACTATTTAGCAAAATAAAAAATAATTAGTGAAGACAGTGGCATTGTTTTATGTTTTGCAAATTCCTTTAATCTAGCTTAATGTAAGACAGTGGCATTTACAGATCTCCATTCAATCAGTTGTGATGTCCTATATCATGTGGTCTTTGGAAAATTCCACAAAAGGGCACTAAAGGTAAATAATAACTTAGCATTACTATGGAAATAGTTTTGACCTCATGGACCCCCTGAAAGAGTCCTGGGGACTTCCAGGGAGTACCAGGACCACACTTTGAGAATAGCTGTACTAATGCATTTAATTTTTCCCAGGAGCCCAGTGAGGCAGGTTTCTTATATCCCTCTTTTGCAGATGAGGAAATTGAGGTACAGAGTACTTACCCAAGGGCGCTAAGCTAGAAAGTGGCAAAGTCAGCCAGATATGGTGCCTCACACCTGTAATCCCAACACTTTGGGAGGCCAAGGCGGGAGGATTGCTTGAGCCCAGGAGTTCAAGACCAGCCTGGGCAATAGAGTGAGACCTCGTCTCTACAAAAGATTTAAACTAAATCAAAATAAATCAAAAAAGAAAATGGTGACTGGCCACAGTGACCATGCCTGTAATCCCAGCACTTTGGGAGGCTGAGATGGGTGGATCACTTGAGGCCTGGAGTTCAGTACCAGCCTGGGCAACATGGTGAAACCCCATCTCTACTAATAATACAAAAATTAGCCGGGCGTGGTGGTGCATGCCTGTAATCACAGCTACTTGGGAGGCTGAGGCAGGAGAATCGCTTGAACCTGGGAGGGGGACGTTGCAGTGAACTAAGATCACACCATTGCACTCTAGCCAGGGCGACTCTGTCTCAAAAAAAAAAGAAAAGAAAAGAAAATGGCAAAGTCAAGATTCCGACCCAGTCAGTCTACACAGATGGGCAGTTGAGTTGGTGACTATCACTTATTAGATGTGTGATCTTGGTGACAATTAACCTCTCTGAGCCTGAGGTACTGTCATTTGACCAACCCATCATCATCCCCTAGGTTAGGCAGGACTCGACTTTCTCCTTTGTACCCAGCTCTCACTGATGGGGCCTTATCTGTGCTCCCTTAGGACCTTCTCTTTTTCTTTGCTCACCTGACACTTTATACCACACTACGTGGCATTGTTTAATTGCTCCACCAGGCTGTGTGCACCCCATGAGGACAGACACCACATCTATCTTGATTACATTTGTGCCATCAGTGTCTGCAGCAGGTCTTCAAAAGTCTTTGCTGAAGAAATAAGTGAAGAACTCGATGGATAGACATTTTGCAAGAAGGCAGGACATGGTCCATCCTACCTAGGGCTCTTCTCTGTGGCTCGAGGGAGAGGAGTGGCAGTGGGGGAGTGGAAAGGGGATAAAGTGATCCTACCCCCAAATAGCACTTATATACACTTGGCCAAGCCTGCTGCGTCATCCTAATTACAGGACAAATCACAGGCTAAGGAAAGCCTCCTCCTAAATTCTCCAAAGAGATCACCCCTTCTTGCCTGGAGTCTCCTCCACTCAATGTTCCCATTACTTGGCACTCAGACGCTTGAGTCAGCAGCCCCTCCAGGTATTCCTTCATTCTTCTAGAAACTTCTGTATCCCCTGTGCTGCTAGAGGTCCATGTAGTACATATAGAGCTGCCTCATTCCTTGCAAAGACTGCATACTACCCCCCTGTATAATTGGCATATAATTTGCAGATGGCGGGCTCTGCTTTTTCCCTTCACATCCTGGGCTATGTGATGAGTTACCGGCACCCACCCCCACTACCGTTTTTTAGGGCAGTTAAAGTTAAATCTTTTTATGTCATCACCTACGGAAAGGGTCCAGGGACGAAAGAGTGGCCCACACCACTTGGGGCCCAATTAATGACTACTCTTGTGGAGACTGGGGACTCTGGCAGGTGGGAGTGGTTAAATAGAGGCTCTCCGTAGGGCCTCGCAGCTTCCTCTTTTGCTATCTATACGGTCCTTTCCAGCGGTGACCTTCTAGGAGTCTCAGAAGCCCCAGGAAGGGAGAAGTGTAATTGTGGGGGAGGGAGGGAGCAGTGCAGAGACAACCAGTCAGGGTTCTGCCTGGAAGGTCAGGGGGCTGAGCTCTGGCACCAGAGACCTTTAAGAAACAAAAGGAACTGAGAAAGCAGCCAGGAGTCTGCTCAGCCTGGAGTTCCTGGAATTCTGCTTTGTGGGTGAGCTTCCCGTGGCAGCCAAGGGCCCTTCTGATGAACAGGACATGAGAATGGGAGGTGAGGAGGGTGGGTAGAGAAGTGGCTGGGCCTGCCAGCTCTCCTGGGCACTGCCAGCTCCTCAGACTGGCTCCAGATTTCCTCCAGGACCTGAGCTGAGATTCCTGGGAATCTCAGCCACTTGGGTGAGTGGCTGCCTGCCTGCTGAGCAGAGGTTGGGCGAGTCTACAAGTCAGGTTCTCTTCCCACCCAGGATCAAACTGTCTGCCCACCTGGTCTGGAGTAGGCAACAAAACTAAGGCCACAATCTCTGGAAAGCCATCTCTAAAACATGAACTTTACATAGGAGGGAACAACTGGCCCCACAGCCATTTTTATTAATATGATTAGGTGATTGCCACCTTGGAAGGCACTGTGAGCCTGGCCTGGGCTGCAGGACTGATGGATTTCAGTAAAAGGCAGGAGAAGAAGGCATCAGGAGCAGGAGGCGGGAGCCAGGGAACACCAGCAGGGGTGGGATTCTTACGAACTTGGGGTCGGAACCACTCCTGAGGTTGCAGACAAATCCAGGGATCCCATTTCCTCCCTCTACCCACTGTTAGTGCAGGTGAAATCTTGCTAAAATAAAAATCAAGGGTAGCCTTGGTATACTGTCGACTTCTCATACTATGTCATAATCGTTCACACATGTGCCTCCCCTTCTAACCTGTGAGGTCCTGGGGGATGGAGGCCTGGGTTAGACTCACCTCTGGACACCAGCGTCCCGCACTGGGCTTGGCACAGGGGAAGGGCTCAATAGGTATTACATGAACGAGTGAAGGAGCCTGACTGAGTCCTCCTCATATGCCAGGCCCACCCAGGGGGAGCCACCAGCAAGGGCAGTTGATTGGGATGGAGGTGTGGATGCACCTGTCTGGCGGCTGCTTTCTTCATTTTCACTGCTCATAGCTTCCTCCTCCTCCTCCTCTCCCTGGAGCTGCCCTGGTCTCTAAATGCTTAGATAAGGTGGTTTATTCATCCATTCACCAAATGTTTACTGGGCACCTGCTGTGACAGGCCCTGGGTTCTGCATGATTGGGAATGAGGCCTACACATTTCCTGCCTCCTCCAGTTCCCAGTCTAGTGTCATTAAATAAGTAATTACAGCAAGTAGTGACAAACACTGTGACTTGGTAGGTCGCATAGAGCTGGGGTGATGGTATAACTTATTATCCTAACTGGGATGCCTTTTGGGAGTAAAAGTGCTGGTTGCCAGTTGAGTTCCCCAGGAAGCAGATTCTGAAATGGAGATTAGTGTGCAGAAAGTTGATTAGGAGGCCTTGGGGATCAACACCTGTGAAAAGGAAGGGAGCAAAGCAAGACTGAGCAGAGGGAGATGTTGGGATGTGATGGAGTCTCAACGAAGGCCTCAGCCAACCCCACGGGGCACCTTCGGCTGAGACGGCCCTTCAGCTTCATCTCTGGTTGGCGTGAGGAGGCCTGGCCTTCATACCATCGTGTCGATGAGTCACTGGATACTGGCTACCTCTGGAAGGAGGTATGACCTTGGGTGAGGCTGTTCTCAGTTGAGACAGTCTTCAAAGAAGGTTGACAGCTGCAGGCATCTTCCCATTGCCGATAGCCAAGGATTTGGGTGGCGCTTCCCAGCATCTGCCACAGAAGCACGTTGATAATTATGTCCAGGTAATAGGCGTTTGCCAGGACTGGCTCAAGTACCTACAGCAAGAGCACCCGGCTGGGAGTTTCAGCTGGAATCCTGCACAAATGTGGGGTGGCAGAAAGCTCCCAGCAACAGGAACAAGCCCAGGGCTTGCTCAACCTGCAACCTCTTCATGGCTATCTCTCCTCCTTTCTCTCACCTGTTTCCTTTTTTTTTTTTTTTTTAAACAGGTTCTCGCTCTGTTGCCCAGGCCAGAGTGCAGTGGTGCCATCATGGCTCACTGCAGCCTCAAACTCCTGAGTTCAAGGGATCCTCCCAACTCAGCCTCCCGAGTAGCTGGGACTACAGGTGTGCATCACCACACCCAGCTAATTGTTTGATTTTTTTTTAGAGGCGGGATCTCACTATGTTGCCCAGGCTGGTCTCAAACTCCTGGGCTCAAGTGATCTTCCTGCCTCGGCTTCCCCAAGTGCTGGGATTATAGGTGTGCACCACCATGCCTGGCTTCTTTGCTTTATAGAACCAGTCGTGGCTATCACATGCTACATCAGCTACTTCATATGCATTCTATCACCCATTTTCCATGCATTCTATTCTTTAATTTGTGGTGAGGTGGGTATAATTATTATTCTCACCCCATACGTCCAAACTATCAGGCCGTCCTTTCACTGTTACTTCCCAAACAGAGCCCAACCATTCCCTTTCTCTGTCTTCAACACCTCCATCTTGGTGCAAACCACCACCATCTCTCTCTTAACTGCTGACATTGTTTTGAATTTGAACCCAGGTAGCCAACAGCATGGATCTGCTGAAAAGGCAGAGACAGCAGTAAAACAACAGCAGAGACAGACCACAGACGGAGACCCAGGTAGAGCATGTACACTGAGAAAACTCCAGGGAAGCCAAAAACATGGTATCTGAACCAAGAGATGAGCACATGAGCTGAAAGCTCAGGATATTCCCTCTTCAGAACAACATTGAAAGCAGGGGAGCACAGGGGTTAACAGCATGGCCTCTGGGCCAGAGCGCCTGGGTTTCTGTAACCTTGGGTCAGCTTCTTGATGTCTCTATGCCTCAGTTTCCTTGTCTGTAAAACAGGGGTGATGATAATAGAACTATCATAAGGTGTTTTAGGAGAAGTAATCAGTCGCCATGCGTAAGGCATTTAGAGCCGTGCTCTGCCAGGGTTAGCTGCAAGTATTACTCTGGAAGCTACCATCTTGGTCCACATTCAGTGTGGCCAATGTGGTTGTTAGCACTCCTTGTCTGCTCCCATCTCCAACACCTTAGCCCCATGTGGAGTCATTTATTCATTCAACAAGTATTTCTTGAGCACCTACTCATGTATCAGGCACTGAACTCTTGTTTTATTTTCCTATATCCCAAAAGTCGCTGAGCTTAGGGGCAGGCTGACCTAGGCTTGCTTTCTGTTGGACAGGGGAGGCTCCATTCCCCATCATTTCTTGTTCATGCTCAAGGTCATCCGGATGAAAAGCCAGCTTCTGTGTGACTCAGCTGCCTGTTGTTCTCCCTTTTGGATCTCTGGCTGCTGGGTCTGAGTCCTTGGGTTTAGAGTGAGCAGGAGAATGACCCCTAGGCCCTCCTCTCAGACCCTAGGGGGCTCAGCGGGAAAGGAGGCTAAGTGGTTTACTTGGGCCCTTTGCAGGACGGGGCCCTGCCCCCTCTGGTGGGTGCCTCCTCCACGTGGATCCTCCCTTGGCCATGGCCTCATCATGTACTCCTGGCCTGAGCCTCCTTTTCTTTTTTTTTTTTTTTTTTTTTTTTTTTGAGACGGAGTCTTACTCTGTCGCCCAGGCTGGAGTGCAGTGGCCGGATCTCAGCTCACTGCAAGCTCCGCCTCCCGGGTTCACGCCATTCTCCTGCCTCAGCCTCCCGAGTAGCTGGGACTACAGGCGTCCACCACATCGCCCGGCTAGTTTTTTGTTATTTTTTAGTAGAGACGGGGTTTCACCATGTTAGCCAGGATGGTCTCGATCTCCTGACCTCGTGATCCACCCGTCTCGGCCTCCCAAAGTGCTGGGATTACAGGCTTGAGCCACCGCGCCCGGCCCTGAGCCTCCTTTTCTGGGGTGGCCGCTCTCCATCTCAGGAAAGGGCCTGGAAGGGATGAGGGAGGAGTTCACAGGAGAGAGAAGAGGGCAGAGGCAAGTGGAAGAAAAGAGAGAGGCCAAGTCAGGCAAAAGGGGTTGAGAGGGAGGAGGGGGAGAGGATGCTGATGATGACATTGGACATGATTGATTAATGCACGCCTTAATTCCTAGGAGGTCAGAGCTGTTATTATCCCCACTCTACAGTGGAGGCTGAGGCAAAGTGGGTTATGAAACTTGCCCAAAGCCTTGGAGCTGGTAACTGGCAGAGCTGGAATTTGAACTTGAATAGTTTGACTCCACCTCCCCAGAAGGCTGCAGAATTCCCGAAAGGCATCCTGAGGTGTGCAATGAATCGTGTTGAATGGACGGTGGGGTGTGTTTGTGTGTGTTGGTGGGGCAGGGGGAGGCTGAAGGCTCTGAGTTGGCTCTTTTTTTTCTTAAGAGTCAGTGTCATGGCTGGGCACGGTGGCTCACACCTGTAATCCCAGCCCTTTGGGAAGCCAAGGCGGGTGGATCACTTGAGGTCAGGAGTTCGAGACCAGCCTGGCCAACATGGTGAAACCCCATCCCTACTAAAATAAAAATATTAGCCAGGCGTGGTAGTGCAGGCCTGTAGTCTCAGCTACTCGGGAGGCTGAGGCAGGAGAATCACTTGAACCTGGGACACAGAAGTTACAGTGAGCTGAGATTGGGCCAAAGCACTCCAGCCTGGGTGACAGAGTGAGACTCCATCTCAATAAAATAAAATAAAATAAAATAAAATAAAATAAAATAAAATAAAATCAGGGTCTTGCTCTATCACCCAGGCGGGTGTGATCATAGCTCACTGCAGCCTGGAACTCCTGGCCTCAAGTGATCCTCTCACCTCAGCCTCCGCAGTCGCTGGAATTATAGATATAATCCCTGGTGTCTTTTGGCCCCTTCTGGTGAAGCATCTTATCTTCCCCATGAAGTAATCTCTCATGCACTTGGGTCAGGATCCTACGATCCTCCCACCAAACCTGTATTCACCAGGTTCTGAGACAGCACTGTCCACAGCAGCAGTGTGAGGAGGGAGGTGGCTGTGGTGTGGGCCCAGGCCTGATATTGGTCATTTGCTATCCCTGTGATCACAGGTGAGGCATTCGGCCTCATTTTCCTCAGTCACAAAATAGAAATAAGAAGTCCATCCTCATAAGGCCATGATGAAGCTGAAACTGCACAGGGGAAGGGCCTGGCACAGGGCAGGGGTGCGGTAAACAGACGCGGTTGTGATTCTTGCAGCTCCCGTCACCAGCCTCACTGCTTGGTGGCTGGCAGAGCCCTTCCCACCCCACTCGCAGTCTGGCTTAGATCCCCGGAGCAGGTAGGCAGGCACTTGCAGAAGCCCGCTCACTGTTTCACAGATGAGCAAATTGAAGCTCCGGAGGTCAGAGAGAACAAGGAGACCTCGCAGAGGTGTGTGAGAATCTGCCGGAGTCTGCGGGCGTGTCAGGAGGAGAGGGCCCTCTGGGTGGACAGTGGGGGCTCAGGGGCCCAGTGCAGCTTCCCTGCTCCTCCCTTAGCTGCTGAGTTCATCTACACGGCTGGGATCTGTTGGCCCACAAATGGCCCCCATGTCCCTTTCCAGCAGCCTGACCTCGTCCACTTAGAGAAAAACAGGAAGCTGGGCACTGCCAGGAATCAGAACACTCCCTTCCTCAGCTCTGGGCTGCAAGGATGCTGGGATGGCAGGGGGCTCTGGGAGAAGAACCTGGGACAGGGTGTGGGGTGGGGACTCTGTAGGCTAAGCCAGGGTGACTGGGCTGCCCTCGGGGCTTTGGCTCAGTTGGCTGGACTTGGTCTGGCCTGGCCTTGCTGAGCCAGACCCAGGGCTGGGAGGCAGCGGTGAGGTGGGGAGGCAGAGAAGGAGCTCCTGACTTTTCTCTCCCATGTGGAGACAGAGCCCTGGGGCACCAGAGCCACATCCACCTTTTGCGTTCGTGGGCCCCTTCCTCCACAGAAAAATATTACAAAGTGTATTATGCAACTGTGTTGGTATAAAGATGAATATAACCCAAGCTGGATTCATGATTATATGTTGATTATTATTCTGTTCAACATTTCTTCTGATTATAAAATAAAATTAAAACATTTTCAGCCAGACACCGTGGCTCACGCCTGTAATTCCAGCACTTTGGGAGGCCAAGGCAGGTGGATTGCTTGAGCCCAGGAATTCAAGACCAGCCTAGGCAACATGGCAAAACTCCATTTCTACAAGAAAATACAAAACTTAGCCAGGTGTGGTGGCACAATCCTGTAGTCTCAGACTCGGGAGGCTGAGGTGGGAGGATCACCGGAGCTCGGGGTGTTGGAGGGTGCACTGAGCTGCAATTGCACTGCTCCACTCCAGCCTGGGCGACAAAATGAGATCCTGTCTCAAAAAAAACCCACCACCAACAACATTTTCACGGGGCCTCAAAAGTGTCAGTGTGCCGCCTGTGTCTAATGGAGAATTTGGCCCCGTGGGGGGAACGTTTTAACGCTTTCGTATCCTGCAGGAGCCATGTACCCCCACACAGCCATGCAGCACGGCCATTAGCACCCAGGGGAATGCCAGCTCAGCCTAGAAACTGAACCTCCCCAAGCCCCAGTTTCCTCTTCTGTAGAATGGGATAACGAAAATGCTTGCCTGCTGGTGCTTTCTTTTGTTTTGTTTTGAGATGGAGTCTCCCTCTGTCTCCCAGGCTGGAGTGCAGTGGCATGATCTTGGCTCACTGCAACCTCCACCTCCCAAGTTTAAGCGATGCTCCTGCCTCAGGCTGCCAAATAGCTGGGACTACAGGTACACGCCACCATGCCTGGCTAATTTTTGTATTTTTAGCAGAAATGGGGTTTCACCATGTTGGCCAGGCTGGTCTTGAACTCCTGACCCCAAGTGAGGCTCCTGCCTTGGCCTCCTGAAGTGCTGGGATTATAGGCATGAGCCACCGCGCCCGGCCCTCATGCTCTTTTGAGATGATCCCATGAAAAGTATCAGGCCCAGGGCCTGACCCAGATAACCCCTGACTGTTTTCACCACGTATGCGAGCCTCAGACGCTGGCAGAGACCCCAACAGCAGCAAGGTGCCTAGCTTTGGGGCTTAGGGACATTTCCAGGGCTGCCACACCTTTCACTTCTTTCTCCTCTCCTACCTGTCCCTCTTGGACTCCTGCTCAGGGTCAGACCCAAGGCAGTCATGAATCTAATACATCATGTTAGTCCAGTTCACAAGCCACTTTGGCTCCACGACTCCATCAGTCCTCACAACTACCCCACGAGGGTTGTTTTGTGTGATTATTCACCCCATTCTCCCAGAGAGTATACCAGCCATCAGAAAGGTTAGGTACCTGTCCAAGGTCACACAGCTAAAAAGGACAGAGCTGGGAAAAGCGTTTAGATCTGTCAAGCCTACCCTCAGTTGGCAATGTTACATCTGACACCCCAAAATGTTCATGCCAGTCAGTGTGTGTGTGTGCGTGTGTGTGTGTGTGTTTGTGTGATGGTTCTTGTGACAAGGTAGGTGACAAGCACTGGAGTGACTCTGGAAGCCTCAGGACCTTTCTGGGATGTGCTGACTGGTGGTTCACAGGGGTCCCTGGGCATCTGGGCTCCTGTCTTTGCCCTGCTTAGAGCTGGGGCAGGACCTGGTCCCTGCCTCCTTGGCTCTGCTGCAGCTGCACCCTCCTTCCTGTGCCCCTGGTCCTCCTCACTGGCTGTCTCAGTGGCAACAGAACCAAAGGAGCAAAGTGGTTTAAGATAACCCCGCCATTTTACATCAGAGCTCTAGGGTCATCCTTACTTTTTACTTTTTTTTTTTTTTTTGAGACAAAGTCTCATTCTGTCCCCCAGGCTGGAGTACAGTAGCGTGATCTTGGCTCACTGTAACCCTGGCCTCCTGGGTTCAAGCGATTCTCCTTCCTCAGTCTACCCATTAGCTGTGATTACAGGCATGCACCACCATGCCCAGGTAATTTTTTTTTGTATTTTTAGTAGAGACAGGGTTTTACCATGTTGGCCAGGCTAATCTGGAACTCCTGACCTCAAATGATCCGCCTGCCTTGGCCCCTCAAAGTGCTGGGATTGTAGGTGTGAGCCACAACTTTTTAAAGTTGTTTGTTTGTTTGTTTGTTTGAGACAGGGTCTCACTCTGTTTCCCAGGCTGGAGTGTAATGGCCTGATCATAGCTCACTGCAGCCTTGACACTTGGGCTCAAGCGATCCTCCCACCTCAGTCTCCTGAGTAGATGGGACTACAGGTGTGTGCCACCATGCCCGGAATTTTTAATTTTTAAAACTTTTAGTAGAGAAGGGGTTTTGCCATGTTGCCCAGGCTGGTCTCAAACTCCTGGCCTCAAGCCATCCTCCTACCTCAGCCTCCCAAAGTGCTGGGATTAACAGGCGTGAGCCACTGCAACGGGTGTAATTTTTTTTTTTTTTTTTTTTTTT
>NW_012103032.1:2216809-2232048 GCF_000951045.1 Mandrillus leucophaeus
CGCCACCTCGCCCGGCTAGTTTTTTATATTTTTTTAGTAGAGACGGGGTTTCACCGGGTTAGCCAGGATGGTCTCGATCTCCTGACCTCGTGATCTGCCCATCTCGGCCTCCCAAAGTGCTGGGATTACAGGCTTGAGCCACCGCTCCCGGCCTAACGGGTGTAATTTTTAAGTTTGTATTGGAAAACAATTTACCATCTTCAAATATACATTATCTCATAAATAGAAATATAGTGAGAAGCTGGTATTCAAGTTAGATTCCAGTAAAGAAGATTTAGGCTTAGGGTGAAGAAGGATTCATAGCCCATGAGTATTATTTAAGCACAGAAACTGATGACTGTGTACCGTGTAGTGCATGGAGAACCCTTTTTAAAGAACTTCCAGGACAGACTGAATTTCTCTCTGGCAGGGATGGTTTGGGTTAAGGTTTTAACTTCTGTGCTGTTTCTGATTAAAATCTTCCAGCTCCTCTGGCTGAGTTAGACCTCTCTGATCTCTTGTTACTTTGTTATTTCCTAAGAATCTGAGCTGAAGCTGGATGACAAATACAGTCCTCTGCCCCATCTGCCATGGAACTGGGGGATGACCCCTCCTTTGCCAGAGGAGGATGGGAGCTTGTGGGGTGCTAAGAGTGACAGTGGATCCACCCAGCGGGAGAGTCTCTTAATGACTCGACTTGGATCCTGTCAGGGCTCTGCCTGTGCTCTCGCTCTGGGGCATTCTGTGGCTCTCCCAGTAGGGGTGGAGGGGGCGCGGCTGGACGCTTGCTCAAGGCCCTCTCATCCCAGCAGGGTCTTGCCCCCTTGACTCCTGAAGGTAGGCTGGCTCCTTCTCCAGGCCTCCCCTCCGCACTTCCTGCCACTCTGCTGAAGCAGACTCCGCGGTTCCTCCCAGCTCCAGCCTCCCGCTGGCCTCCTCCATGGCCCTCTGCATCTGAAGATGCACCGCATCCGGGTGCGAGTCTCCAAATCGAGTCCATCGGCACAGTGTGTTGTGAGCTCCCTGAAGGCTGAGACTCACCCTGCTCTGCTCACCACACTATGCCCAGCTCAGCCAGCCCACAAGAGGAACCCAATAAATATTTGCTGAACCCATTATCGTATAGATTAATATTGTAATGTAATAAAATAATGGATTCCACAAATATTTCCTGGAAGATGGGTGTGGAAGTCACACAGACCTGGGTTCATGTTCCATCTCAGCAAGCTGCTCAGCCTGAGTCCCTCAGGCTTGTTACCTTCAAAGTGGGGGTAATCATTCCACTGGGCCTACGGGGCAGCTGTGGGGAAACTGAGGCAGTGCACATGCACCACTTAGTAGAATGCCGGGCAGGGCACAGTACACGCTGAAGGGATAGGAGCCACTATGAGGAGACCCCCTCTTGTGCTGGGATGGTGAGGGTGAGGGCCCAGGATCCATCGTACAGGCAGATGCACAGTGAGCAGAACGCGTGTGGGGCAGGGGGCCCGATGTGCCTTGGGATGGCAGGAAATAATTCATCCCTGCTGTTGACACTGGCTAAAATCATATCAGATGGGTCAGAGAATATACCCTAGTGGTTAGCTATGGAGGTTGGCAAGAGAGGGGATGCGGCTAGCACAGGAAGAGGGGAGAGGAAGAGAGGGGCACCAGCCAGGCAGACCAGGCAGGGTAGGTAAATCAAGCAATCCTCCCATCCTGGCCTCTCAAAGTCCTGGGATTATAGTTGTGAGCCACTGTGCCCAGCCTTGTCAGATTCTTTCCTGCCTTCCTAGGAGGGTGGGGAGCAGAGCAGAGGGCTAGGCCCTGGGGGTGGGTAGGGAAAGAGAGAGAGACTCTGGCATCGACACCCAGATCCTAACCCCAGCTTTGCCACCATGTGACTATGGACAAATCACCCTCTTTCTCACCCTCGGTCTCAGCTCCTCCTCTGTGCAGACACACTGACAGCCACAAGTGGACTTATCTCCCGGCTACAGCGGGGAATTGGCCTCCAGTCAGAAGTAGGATAGGGAACAAGCATGGTGGTTTTGGTGTCATGGATTCAAATCCCAGCTGGGTGACTCTGCTCACCTCACCTGCCTTTCAGTTTCCATGACCTGCTATATAGCAGAGTGGTTAGGAGAACAGACTCTAGAGCCCAACCCAGGGTTAATCCCTGTTCTGCCACTGACTGTGGGAACACAGGCAAGGCACTTCACTCTGGGCCTCAGTTTACCAATCTCTTCAATGGGGATGGGTATAATCATCCTCTTCTCATAGGGATATTGTGAGAGTTAAAGGAGGTAATTAACATAAAACTCTTAGAACAGCGCTTGGTGCAGGTGAGGGTCATGTTACTACACGTCGCTGAATATAAGACACTGTCTGTGATAAGATGCATTACACTTTTAAAGATGTTAAAATGCAAAAGTGTGCACCCCTATAATTGAGGAAGTAAGGCATAATTTTGAGATACTGCATAGAAAACATCACTGTAAACTCTAAAATAATAGGCAAAATCCTAAAGTTCTTGGGCGTTTTTTGTGTGCCAGGCACTGTGTCAGGGCCTTACAAGCATTTTCCCATTCAACCCTATAATAACCCTATGAGGGAGGTTATGGAATCATCTTCACTTTATAGATGATTAAGTGATTTGCCCAAGATCACACAGCTTTGTCTACATAAATGGTGGGCATTCATCACCACAACCACAACTATCCCACCCCTTTTTGGCTTCATCGGGTTTAGAATGTTTTTTGTTTGTTTCTTTGAGATGGAGTCTCACTCTGTTGCCCAGACTGGAATGCAGTGGCAAGATCTTGGCTCAGTGCAACCTCTGCCTCCCGAGTTCAAGTGATTCTCCTGCCTCAGCCTCCCAAGCAGCTAGGACTACAGGCGTGCACCACCATATATTAATACATTAATTTTTGTATTTCTAGTAGAGTAGGGGGTTTCAGCATGTTGGCCAGGCTGGTCTTGAACTCCTAACCTTGTGATCTGCCCGCCTCGGCCTCCCAAAGTGCTGGAATTATAGGCAAGAGCCACCGTGCCCGACCTAGAATGGTTTTACTCCATGGTTCTGGAACTTGGCTGCTTGTTGGAATCACTAGGGAGCTTTAAGAAATCCTGAGACTGGGCAAGATAGTGAGACCCCATCTCTACAAAAAAATAAACAACAACAAATTAGCCCGGTGTGGTGGCTTGTGCCTGTAGTCCTAGCTACTTGGGAGGGTGAGGTGGGAGGATCTCTTGAGCCCAGGAAGTCAAGGCTGCAGGGAGCCATGATAGTGCCACTGCACTCCAACCTGAAGTCTGGGGCTCCACCTCAGAGATTTATATGTAATTGGTCTGGGGTGTGGTCTGCACATTTGGGATTTTAAAAATGACCCCCGTTTCAATAGCAGACAGGTGCTTCACACACACACACATGCACACACACACACACGAAACAAAAAAATGACCCCCAGTGATTCTACTGTGCAGTCTGGAGTGAGAACTTCTGTTTTACTCCAGGTATGACTTCAGTAGCCTCCTAACTTCTCACCAGTTGCTCCCTCCCTGCCTGAAATCCTTTTGACACAACCCAAAGACTTTCATAGCTCAATAGAGATAAATTAGTTAAAATTCAGAGACTGGTTGAGGAGAGAAAATGGCTGAATCTCATTCCTACACATGTTCCATTGAGCAGCTGTAAGATTCTTTCCTTTTTTTTCTACTTTTTTAAAAAATAGAGATGGGGTCTCGCTATGTTGGCAAGGCTGGTCTTGAACTCTTGGCCTCAAGTGATCCTCCCGTCTTGGCCTCTCAAAGTGCTGGGATTATAGGTGTGAGCCACTGCTCCCAGCCTTGTCAGATTCTTTCCTGCCCTCCTAGGAGGGTGGGGAGCAGAGCGGAGGGGTTGGACCCTGGAGGTCGGTAGGGAAAGAGAAAGAGGATCTGGCAACAACGCCCAGATCCTAACCCGAGCTTTGCCACTGTGTGAACATGGACCAATCACCCCCTCTCTCACCCTAGGTCTCAGCTCCGGCTCTGTGAAATGATATTCATTTGAGAGCCAGCATCCTAGAGCTAGGGACACAGTCCCTAAGAACCTGCCTTCCAGCAACCCTCAAGGCCACACATCCGGGTAGCTTCCCTGGGGTCTAGCTTGCCCTGCCTTCTGAAGTTTATTTGTTTAACACAATCGAGTTATTACAAAGCTTAATTCCCAGAAGATATCACTGTACTTTTGAGCTTATGAAGCAACTCAAAGTAAATTTATGAGGTGTTGACAAGTAGAGGCCGTGGGGAACCAGCTTTTTGTTGCATAGAGAATAATCTTCTGTAGTCAGCTGGAGGCTTATCTTCAGTTAGATGTCGTCTAAGAGAAAACATTTCCTCTTTTGAGCAGATCAACGTGGAGCCTCTGTAATAACTCTTTTGCACACTTATTTAAAGGGAACCCTGTTCTGATTCCTGTGGTTACCGATTAATTGACGACGCTTTTATAGTTCTTGGAATAAAGAAGAAATGGAAATTCCAAGGAAGAGAGAGACCTATAAAGCCCTTTTAATGAGATACATGAGTGGGTAGTGGTGAAGTAAGGGAGTGTCCTGGAACCAGCCTGAAGGGTGGGCCCAGGAAGCTGTTCCTACTCTTGGCTTTCAGAGTTTTGTGTTTTTTTTCTTTTTTCCCCAAAGTCATGGCTGAAGGCCTCCCAGCTGTGGAGCTTAATCAGCCCCGATGATTGCATAAATCACAAACATCTAGCACTAGCCCAATCAGGCCCAAACCCAGCTTTTTTGAATGTTAGAACTTGCACATTTGAGGTCAAGTTCTGTTGGACACAGAGAGGAAGGGTATTAGGAAAAGGACAAACTTTTTCCAGAAACTCTTTGGCACCCAGCCTCCCTCCCCCCGAGTCAGATTTGGGAGCACATCCAAAGCAAGGCACCCACACAAAGACCAGGGACGCTTTCGAGATGAGATCCAGCCCCTTGTCTGCCCACAGGCATTGACTGAGTCTCCTTGTGCTCGGTGGGTTAGATGCTTGAGCAGGAGCTGGGAGGTAAGTCAACTTGGCATCATTTCTGTGCACTAAGGGAGGTGAATAATCCTGTGTTCCATGTATTGTGCCTGGGTTGGGAGTTAAGAGGTGAGAGAGGGCTGCCCCTCCTCTGGAGCAGTTTCTACAGGAGAGACAGACCAGATGCCTGGCCTGACTGCTCTGCTGCCCCATCCAGACAGACCCGGGCTCTTGGTTCCACTCATGATGAGTATTAAGCACCCCCTACACCATTGTATCCCTTCCTTATTCCACTGGCTGCCAATGCGCTATCTTGTTGACCCAGCCTCCAAATAATTTATCTTGATTATGGACTTTTGGCACCTCCTGAAATTTTGCTCTCGAGGCAAGCGCCTAACTCAGCTAATCCTAATGAAAGCCCCGATAAACATCTGACTGATGGCGACACATACAAAAGCAGCTTCAAGCCACAGTGCGTGAGTGCTTAGAGAAAAAGCCCCATGAGACTCCAGAGGGACATGTGCGTAATTCTGGGGCAGTGCTTCCCAAAGCATATGCTGTGAAACATCAATCCTATGAGGTGTTTCTCCAAAAGGTAAGAGATTTTTGTGGACAAATAATTTTGGGAAACAATGCATACTGTAGCTTCCGCCTTAGATATTCATTATGGACATGAACATGCTAAAAGCTCAGACTCCTGGGTGAAGAAACATCACTTTTCTAGTCCATCGTCTTTGGCTGCTTAGCTGGGTCAGCTTGGGCAAGTCTATCAATGTTTCTTAAAGGGAAATGAGAGAGTGCTCATCTCAGAATCTCTTATGGGTGCTTGTTAGAGAGTACTGGCCAGTTGTGGTGGCTCACGCCTGTAATCCCAGCACTTTGGGAGGCTGAGGTGGGTGGATCACCTTAGGTCAGGAGTTTGAGACCAGGCTGGCCAACATGGCGAAAGCCTGTCTCTACTAAAAGTACAAAAATTAGCTGGGCATGGTGATACTCAGGAGGCTGAGGCAGGCGAATCGCTTGAACCTGGAAGGCAGAGATTGCAGTGAGCCAAGATCATGCCATTGCACTCCAGCCTGGACGACAGAGTGAGACTTCATCTCAAGAAAAAAAAGGGAAATAGAGAGTACCCAGCCTGCTGTAGACTTTCTGAATCAGAGTCTCCGGAGCCCAGGAACCAGGAATTTGTTCTGAACAGTGCCCAGCTGATGGTGATGCATGTTCCACCTGAGAACAGCAGATAAACTTTGCAGGGCTTTGGCTGTTTCTGAGTGTTGTAAATATCAAGATATAAGTTTGACCAACAGTTTAGTCCAAAAGAAACTTAGGCACTTCCCAACTCATTATTTGAGGCCTGATACCAAAACCAGGCAAAGACAACACAAAAAAGAGAAAACTACAGACCAATATATGTTATGAATATAGATGCAGTCTATGGTACAGAGTGAGGCTTTGTCTAATTAAAAATAAGAAAAATTTATACTGGAAGTGCTAGCCAGAGTGGTCAGGCAAGAGAAACAAACAAAGGGCATCCAAATTGGAAAAGAGGAAGTCAAACTATCACAGTTTTCTGGTGATATGATCGTATACCTAGAAAACCCTAAAGACTCATTGAAAAGGCTCCTAGATCTGATAAACGAATTGAGTAAAGTGTCAGGTTACAGAATCAACGTGCACAAATCAGTAGCACTGCTATACACTAACGACGGCCAAGCTGAGAGTCAAATGAAGAAATCAATCCCTTTCAACAGCTGCAATCAATCAATCAATCAATCAGTTAAAATACCTAGGAACAGACTTTACCAAGGAGGTGAAAGATCTCTACAAGGAAAACTACAGAACATTGCTGAAAGAAATCACAGATGACACAAACAAATGGAAACACATCTTATGCTCGTGGATGGGAAGAATCAGTATTGTGAAAATGTCCATACCACCCAAAGCAATCTACAGATTCAATGCAATTCCCATCAAAACATCATCATAATTTTTCACAGAACTAGAAAAAACAATCCTAAAATTCACATGGAACCAAAAAAGGGCCCAAATAGCCAAAGCAATGCTAAGCATTACTGGACTTCAAATTACACTACAAGGCTACAGTTACCAAAACAGTATGGTACTGATATAAAAATAGGCACATAGACCAATGGAACAGATAGAGAACCCAGACAAAAAACTAAATACAGCCAACTGATCTTCAACAAAGCATACAAAAACATTAACTGGGGAAAGGACACCCTATTAAATAAATAGTGCTGGGAAAACTGGCAAGCCACGTGTAGAATAATGAAACTGGATCCTCATCTCTCACCTTATACAAACATCAACTCAAGATGGATCAAAGACGTAAATCTGAGACCTAAAACTATAAACATTTTAGGAGATAACATTGGAAAAACTCTGCTAGACATTGGCATAGGCAAAGAATTCATGACTAAGACTCCAAAAGCAAATGCAACAAAAGCAAAAATAAATAAATGGAACCTAATTAAACTAAAAAGCTTCTGCGCAGCAAAGGAAATAATCAGCAGAATGAACAGACAACCCACAGAATGGGGGAAATATTTGCAAACTATGACTCCAACAAAGGGCTAATATCCAGAATCAACAAGGAACTCAAACAAATCAGCAAGAAAAAAAATCAAATAATTCCATCAAAAATTGGGCAATGGACATGAACAGACATTTCTCAAAAGAAGATATACAAATGGCCAACAAGCATATGAAAAAATGCTCAACATCAGTGGGAAATGCAAATTAAAACCATAATAAGATACCACTTTACTCCAGCAAGAATGGTCATAATTTAAAAGTCAAAAAAAAATAGATATTGGTGTGAATGTGATGAAAAGGAAACACTTTTAAACTGCTGGTGAGGATGCAAATTAGTACAACTTCTATGGAGAACAGTATGGAGATTCCTTGAAGAACTAAAAGTAGATCTACCTTTTGATCCAGCAATCCCACTACTCGGTATCTACCCAGAGGAAAAGAAATCATTATATGAAAAAATCACATACGTGTTTATAGCAGCATGATTCACGATTGCAAACATATGGAACCAACCTAAGTGCTTATCGACTAATGAGTGGATAAAGAAAACGTGGTATATATACACAATGGAATACTACTACTAAAAAGTATTAATATTTTTTGCTCCAGTAAAGGTACTAATTAGTAAAGGTACTAATATTTTGTTCCTTAAAAAGGAACAAAATAATATATTTTGCAGTACTTTGGATGGAGCTGGAGGCCATTATTATAAGTGAAGTAATTCAGGAAGTAATTCAGGAATTCAGGTTCTCACCTATAAGTGGGAGCTAAGCTATGAGGATGCAAAGACATACAAAATGATATAATGGACTTTGGGAACTCGGGAGGCAGAGATTGGGAGGAGGGTGAGGGATAAAAGACTACGTATTGGGTACAGTGTACACTGCTTGGGTGGTGGGTGCACTAAAATCTCAGAATTCACTACTATAGAAGTCATTCATGTAACCACTTGTACTGTAAAAGCTACTGAAACACTTGTACCTTAAAAGCTATTGAATTTTTTTTCTTTTCTTTTTTTTTTTTCCCTGAGACAGTGTCTCGCTCTGTCGCCCAGGTTGGAGTACAGTGGCACGATCTCAGCTCACTGCAAGCTCTGCCTCCTGGGTTCACATCATTCTCCTGCCTCAGCCTCCCGAGTAGCTGGGACTACAGGAGCCCACCACCACGCCCGGCTATTGTTTGTATTTTTAGTAGAGATGAGGTTTCACCTTGTTAGCCAGGATGGTCTCGATCTCCTGACCTCGTGATCTGCC
Organism: Mandrillus leucophaeus; assembly: GCF_000951045.1. Taxonomy (NCBI): domain Eukaryota; kingdom Metazoa; phylum Chordata; class Mammalia; order Primates; family Cercopithecidae; genus Mandrillus; species Mandrillus leucophaeus. Next base: position 2,225,585 of record NW_012103032.1, read on the forward strand.
TGCCTCAGCCTCCCAAAGTGCCGGAATTACAGGCGTGAGCCACCGTGCCTGGCCTGAAAATTTTTTTAAATAAGAAAAATTTAAAATATAAAAATAAAAACAAAATACCAACCACCAATTCCAACAGCATATCAAAAGGATTATACGCCATGACAGAGTGGGATTTATTTTAGGAATGCAAAGTTGGTTGAATAAAAAAAATCAATGAATATAGTACATTGTATCAATAGGATAAAAGACAAACATCATGTATCAATCCACACAGAAAAAGCATTTAACAAAATCCAACACCCCTTTACGATAAAAATAATCGACAAACTAAGACTAGTAAAGAACTCAGTTTGATAAAAGGCATAGACAAAAAACTCATAGCTAACATCATATTTAATGGTGAAAGACTGGATGCTTTTCCCCCTAAGAACAGGAACAAAACAAGGATATCCACTCTTGCTGCTTCTATTCACCATTGTACTGAAGGTTCTAGCCATGGCAGTTAGGGAAGAAATGTAATAAAAGACATCCAGATTGGAAAGGAATAAGTAAAACTGTCAATATTCTCAAATGACATGGTCTTTTTTTTTTTTTTTTTTTTTTTTTTTTTTTTGAGACGGAGTCTCGCTCTGTCGCCCAGGCTGGAGTGCAGTGGCCGGATCTCAGCTCACTGCAAGCTCCGCCTCCCGGGTTCACGCCATTCTCCTGCCTCAGCCTCCCAAGTAGCTAGGACTACAGGCGCCCGCCACCTCGCCCGGCTAGTTTTTTGTATTTTTTTAGTGGAGACGGGGTTTCACCATGTTAGCCCATGTTGGGATGGTCTCGATCTCCTGACCTCGTGATCCGCCCGTCTCGGCCTCCCAAAGTGCTGGGATTACAGGCTTGAGCCACCGCGCCCAGCCTGACATGGTCTTTTATATAGAAAATCCATTTTAAAAAAACTATTAGAACTAATAAGCAAGTTCAGCAAAGTTGTAGGATTTAAAATATCATTTGTACATCTATACACTTACATTGAATAATCTGAAAATGAAATTTAAAAATGATCCTATTTGTAGGAACATCAAAAATAATAAGGTACTTAGGAATAAATTTAACAAAAAGGTACAAACCTTATACTTTTGAAAAATACAAAATGTTGTTGAAAGAAATTAAAGAAGTTCTAAATAAATACAAAGATATCCCGTATTTGTGGATTGGAAGACTTAATGTTGTTAAGATGATGTTACTTCCAAAATGTATCTATAGATTCAATGTAGTCCATATCAAAATCTCAGCTGGCCTCTTATCAGGAATCAATAAACTGATTATGAAATTCATATGAAAACAAGGGATCCAGAATAGGCAAAACAATCTTGAAAAAGGAGAACAAAATTGAAGAACTCACACGTGCCAATTTCAAAACTTACTACAAAGCTACAGTAATCTAGACAGTGTGGTGCTGGCATAAGGATAGACATATCGATCAGTGAAATAGAATCAAGAATTCAGAAATACTCTCACCTTTGTGATCAGCTAATTTTTGGCATGGATGCCAAAACAATTCAATGGGGAAAGAATTTCAACAAATGGTGTTGGGACAACTGAATAGCCACAAACACAAAAAATTAAGTTGCCTCTCTACCTCACATTATATTTAAAAAAAATTACAAGTGGATGAAAGACCTAAAACTATAAAACTCTTTAGAAGAAAACGTGGGGTTAATCTTTATGACCTTGGATTAGGCAATGGTTTCTTAGATATGATAATAAAAGCACAAGCAACAGCAATAAAAAATAGATAAGACAGACTTCATCAAAATTGAAAATGTTAGTGCTTCAAAGGACACCATCAAGAAAGTGAAAGGCAATCCACAGAACAGGAGAAAATATCTGCAAATCATGTATCTGATAAAGGCCTAGTATCCAGAGTATATAAAGAACTCTTACAACTCAATAAAAAATAACCTGATTTAAAAATGAGTAAACGATCTAAATAGACGTTTCCCCACAGAAGACATGCAGAGGGCCAATAAACTTGTGAAAAGATGCTCACCGTCATTAGCCATCAGGGAAATGTAAATTAAAACCATAATGAAATATCATTTCACGCCTACTAGGATGACTGAGATTAAAAAGACCAAAACAGGCAGTAACAACTATTGGCAAGGATGTGGGGGAGAAAACGTGATGATGGGAATATAGAACAGTGCATCTGCTTTGGGAAACAGACTGGCAGCTCCTCAAAAGGTTAAGCACAGAGTTGTATGATCCAGCAATTTCACTCCAAGTTATGTACCTATCCAAGATAACTACAAACGTACAGACGCAAGAACGCTTGCATGTGAATGTTCATGCAGTATTATTCATAACAGCCAAAGAAGGTGGACACAACCCAAATGCCCATCAACTGATGAATGGATGAATAACGTGATAGAGCTATACAAGGCTGTTATTTTAGTCTTGCAAAGGAATGAAGTCTTGATACATGCTATGGCCTGGGTTAACCTTGAAAACAGCATGCTAAGTGAAAGAAGCCAGGCACAAAAGGCCATGTACTGTATAATCCCATTTATTTGAAATGTTCAGAAGAAGTAAAAATCCATAGAGATGTAAAGTAGATTAATGATAGCTTAGGGTTGAAGTGAGGGTTGGGGAAGTGCGGGATGACAGCTAAAGGGTATGGGGTTTCATTTTCAGGCGATAAAAATGTTCTAAAACTGATTGTAGTAATGGTTGCCCAACTCTGTGAATATACTAAAAATCATTGAATTGTACACTTTATATTTTATTTTTGATTTAATTTTAATTTTTGGGGGGAGAATCTTATTCTGTTGCCCAGGTTGGAGTACAGCAGGGTGATCATGGCTCACTGCAGCTTCAACCTCCTAGGCTCAAGCAATTCTTCCACCTCAGTCTCCCAAGTAGCTAGGACTACAGGCATGCGCCACCACACCAGGCTAGTGTTTTAAATGGTTTTTTTTTTTTTGAGATGGAGTCTCACTCTGTCGCCCAGGCTGGAGTGCAGTGGCACGATCTCGGCTCACTGCAACCTCTGCCTCCCGGGTTCAAGCGATTCTCCTGCCTCACCCTCCTGAGTAGCTGGGACTACAGGTGCCTACCACCACGCCCAGCTAATTTTCTGTCTCTTATACACATCTAGATGTGTATAAGAGACAGATATTGGTCAGGCTGGTCCTGAACTCTTGACCTCAAATGATCTGCCCACCTCCGCCTCCCAAAGTGCTGGAATTACAGACGTGAGCCACCGTGCCTTGCCTAATGTTTCGAATTTTTTGTAGAGATGGGGTCTCATTATGTTGCCCAGGTTTATCTTGAACTCCTGGCCTCAAACGATCCTCCTGCCTCAGCCTCCCAAATTGCTGGGATTACAGGCATGAGCCACTGTGCCCAGTTGAACTGTACACTGTAGATGGGTGAATTGTATAGTATGCGAATTCTATCTCAATAAAACTGTCAGAAAAGAAACCCAGGGATGGAGCTCCAGTTGCACCCCCTGACCAATAAAGCTTATCAGCCTCCTCACACCCAGAAGGAGACCGAGCATGACTCATCACCTCCACCTCTCGCTTCCTCTTCCCTCCTCAGTGTGTTTCCCCTTGGCTTCCCCATCTCACACGTGACCACACTTATTCACAGAACAAAGGAATCCTGGCCGCTAACCTTAGGCTGGTGCTCAGCGTGGCTCCTCCGTCTTCTAGGGTGATGCTTCTGGCTAATTTTCAAGATCTCATTCACCCCAACAAGCATTTACGTAGAACCTATGTTCTGCAAAGCACTTGAAGAAAATAAGTACAGCCATTGCCCTCAAGTTGCTTTCAGCCTAGTAGGAGAGATAAGATCTATCACTGAAGATTCGGTTGACAGAAGAACAAACCCCAAATAGCAATGGCTTAAATGAGATAGAACTTACTTCACTTACACAAAATAGAAGCCTGGAAGTAGGTAGTCCTAGGCTGGTTCTGTATTTCCTTGGCATCACTGGGAATCCAGGCTCTTTATGTCTCTCTGTGTCGTCCTAGCACGTGATTTTCCTGGGCCAAGATGGCTGTTGAAGTGGCTTGAAGAATGAATGAGGGCTGGGTGTGGTGGCTCACACCTGTAATCCCAGCACTTTGGGAGGCCAAGGTGGGTGGATCACGAGGTCAGAAGTTTGAGACCAGCCTGGCCAACATGGCGAAACCCCACCTCTACTAAAACAAAAACAAAAACAAAAAAATTAACTGGAGGTGGTGGCATGCACCTATAGTCCCAGCTACTTGGGAGGCTGAGGCAGGAGAACTGCTTGAACCCTGGAGGCGGAGGCTGCAGTGAGCCGAGATCACGCCACTGCACACCAGCCTGGGTGACAGAGTGAGAGACTCTGTCTCAAAAAAAAAAAAAAGAGAAAGAATAATAATGAATGGAAACTGAGGCAGAGGGAGCAAAGCAATGACACAGTAGTTGCATGTGCACATGCGTCAGGAGAGGAATTTTAAAAGATGGAAGATAGTAGAGGCAAGTGAAATATGTTTTTTTTTTTTGACCTGGTTTCACTCTATCGCCCAGGCTGGAGTGCAGTGGTGCGATCTCAGCTCACTGAAACCTCTGCCTCCTGGGCTCAAGTGATTCTCCTCCTCAGCCCCCCAGGTAACTGGGATTACAGGCACGCTTCACCACGCCCGGCTCATTTTAATTTTATTTCTATTTTTTATTTTTTGTATTTTTTAGTAGAGACAAGGTTTCACCATGTTGGCCAAGCTGGTCTGAACTCCTGAGCTGAAGTGATCCACCGCCTCGGCCTCCCAAAGTGCTGGGATTACGGGCATGACCACCGCGCCCAGCCGAAATCTAATTCAGAGACAGAGACTGGTGATGGCAGAGGAGGGAGAATGTCTTAGGAATCCAATCAGTTCTTAAGGAGGTGAGAGGAGACAGTGTCTACTGCACTTGTGGAGCAAATGGCCTTGGAGAGGAGCAGGGATATGCTTCCAGCTGTCACAAGGAAGAGAACATGGCACCGATGGAGAGGTGGGAAGCAAAGGGCATTCCGGAGAGGGACAGGTTCTGTTTTTTAATTAAAGGTGGCCTTCCTGCCTTCCTGCCTTCCTGCCTGCCTGCCTGCCTGCCTTCCCCCTCACTCTTTCCTTCAACAAGCATTTATTAAGCACCTACTGCATGCCATGGCACTGCTCTAGACACTGAGACTATAGCAGCAAATAAACAGACAAAATCCCCTATCTTCCTGGAGCACACATTCTGTTGGGTGGAGAGTGTCAGCTAATAAAATGAATAAGTCAGTTTTATCGATGTTAGAAGGTGGCCAACGCTACAGAGAAAAATAAAGCAAGCAAGAAGGTGGGGCGTTTTGGTGAGAAAAAGAGAACAAGAGAAGGATTATGGACGAAAAGCAGTGGGGTGGCTGGATTGGAGCTCTCCTCACACTCAGAACACTGGCACAGTGGGGAATGAGAGCCAGAGGGCCAGAGGGAAGGGTGACGGTGTCCAAGTGTGGGATCCTGAAATCAGGATGTTGGGGGTGGGACAAGGTCTAGAGTGTGCCACGCAAATGGGTGGCAGAGTTGGAGTGGAGCAGAAGGTCTTTGGAGGTGAGGAGGTCAAATGACTGAGAAGCCAGGGTATTGAAGTTCACACATGTGGATGGTGAGGTCACAAGAATGTTGACAGGATGTGGGGCTGGAGTGGAGTCAGTGCCTGGAGCTAAAGTCCACCATGAACAAGGAGGTTGGGCAGGAGGCAGATGGATGCACTGGGGAGAGGTACGGAGTGGTTTAGCCAGTTAGTGTGCACTTCAGAGGAACTAGGGTTTTTTTTTGAGGCAGAGTCCTGCTCTGTCACCCAGGCTGCCTGGCGAGCAGTGGCGTGATCTTGGCTCACTGAAACCTCCGCCTCCCGGTTTCAAGCTAAGATTACAGGTGTGCGCCATCCTGCCCGGCTAATTTTTGTATTTTCAGTAGAGATGGGGGTTTCACCATTTTGGCCCAGCCAGTCTCTAACTCCTGACCTTAGGTGATCCACCCGCCTCCACCTCCCAAAGTGTTGGGATTACAGGTGTGAGCCACTGCGCCAGGCCAGAACTAGGGTTTTCGAAGAAGGAAGGAAGAGAAAGGACTTGGAAAGAGTAGCAGGGAGTAAGAAAAACACCTGCCCCTCTTACCTCCTGGCTCTGAGGATCTTGGAATAGGAGAGAAACAATAGCTTCCTCTGAGCCAGGAGGAAGTATCTCAGGGACTTGCTTGGTTTCCATTAGGGCCAGGAAGTAGGGGGAAATTTCCAGAAGAGGTTGAGAGTAGAGTAGAGTGGAAGTTCCAGAGAGCCCAGCGGGAGGGCTTGGGAAGATGAGAAGAGGGCTTGGGCAGCCTGGAATGAGTGTCTGATAATGGTGGATCAATGGCTTCTTCCAGTAAACAAGGATGCAGGCCTGATGGGGTGGTTTCAGTGGTTTTTTTTTTTTCTTTTCTTTTTTTTTTTTT
>NW_012103032.1:2232307-2240064 GCF_000951045.1 Mandrillus leucophaeus
AACTCCTGACCTCGTGATCTGCCCATCTTGGCCTCCCAAAGTGCTAGGATTACAGGCGTGAGCCACTGTGCCCAGCCCAGTGATCTCGTAAGAGAAGAAAAAATGGTCCAGACAGTGCTGCCCAAGATTCGTTTTGCCTTTTTTCCAAAACATTTTATTATGAAAAATTTCAAACAGACAGAAAACTGGAAAGAATTATATAGTGGGTGGTCGGGTGCAGTGGCTCATGCCTGTAATCCCAGCACTTTGGGAGGCTGAGGTGGGCGGATCGCCTGAGGTTGGGAGTTCAAGACCAGCCTGACCAATATGGAGAAACCCCGTCTCTACTAAAAATACAAAATTAGCCGTGTGTGGTGGCACATGCCTGTAATCCCAGCTACTAGAGAGGCTGAGGCAGGAGATTCGCTTGAATCCGGAGGCGGAGGTTGCAGTGAGCCAAGATCACGCCATTGCACTCCAGCCTGGGCAACAAGGGCAAAACTCCATTTCAAAAAAAAAAAAAAAGAAATATACAGTGGGCATTTATATACCTACCACATAGATTCTACAATTAACATTTACTCTATTTGCTTAATCACATACCTGTACATCTCTGTCTCCATCCATCCATCCATCCATCCATCCATCCATCCATCATTCCATTCATCCATCCATCTAGCCACCCATCCACCCATCCTTCCATCTTTTTATTTATTTTTTGAATCATTTCAAAGAAAGTTGCAGACATCAGTATATTTTACCCCTAAACACTTCAGGATGCACATAATTAACTAGAGTTCAATATTTGTTTGCCTTTTTGAGGTAAAATTTACATACAGGAAATGCACAGATCTTAAATATGAGTGAGTTTAAGGTGAGTTTTGACAGATGCCTGTACCTGTATCACTCAAACCCCTATCAAGATATCAACAGCAGAAATTACAGACATGAGCCACCCGAGGTGGGTGGATCACCTGAGGTCGGAAGTTCGAGACCAGCCTGACCAACATGGAGAAACTCCTTCTCTACTGAAAATACAAAATTAGCCAGGTGTGGTGGCACATGCCTGTAATCCCAGCTACTCGGGAGGCTGAGGCAGAAGAATTGCTTGAACCCAGGAGGTGGAAGTTGCAGTGAGCTGAGATCACACCATTGCACTCCAGCCTGGGCAACAAGAACGAAACTCTGTCTCAAAAAAAAAAAAAGATGTCAAGAGCATTATCATCACCTGAGGAAGTCTCCTCATGCAGCTTCTCAGTCATTCTGATTTTTGTCACCATAGACTAGTTTTCGCCTATTTTAGGACTTACAATATGAGTCCCAGCTGTAAGTAGTCTTTTGGATCTAGCTAGTTTCACTTACTGTAGTGGGAGATTATCCATGTTGTTGCACATATTGGTAGTTAATATCCTTTGTTGCTCAGTGATATTGTATTATGCAATTATAACAGAAGAATTATTTGTTCGTCTGTTGATAGTCATTGGAGCTGTTTCTAGTTTATAGCAATTATGAATAAAGCGGCCGTGAAAATTCTTTTATGAGTCTTTCTGTGACATATGCTTTCAGTTCTCTTAGGTAAATACCTAGACATGAAATTGCTGGGTCGTAGACAGGTTTCATTTTATAAGAAACTACCGGCTCTTTACCCAAGGTGGTTGTATCATTTTACATTCTTACTAATAATGTATGAGAGTTCCAATTGTTCCACATCCTTGCCAACATTTGATGTTGTCAGTCTTTAATTTTAGCTTTCCTGGTGGGTGTATGTTGGTGTCTCATTATGGTTTTATTTTATATTTTCCTGATGACTAATGATGTTGAGCACTTTTTTATGTGTTTCTTGGCCATCTGTGTGTCTTCTTTTGTGAAGTGTCTATTCAAATATTTTGCATATTTTAAAAATGGAGGTATTTATCTTTTTATTATTGAGTTGTAGGTGTCCTTTATATATTCTGCATATAAATCTATTGTCAGATATGTTTTGCAAATATTTTCTCCCTGTCTGAGGCTTGCATATAATTTTGTTAATAGTGTCTTTTGAAGAGCAGAAATTTTTAATTTCGATGAAGTCCAATTTATCAATCTTAAAAATATATATATTACTTTCTGTGATCTATTTTAAGATGCCTTACCTATTCTCAAGTCCCAAAATATTCTCCTGCTTGCTTCTAGAAATTTTAACTTAAAAAATAATTTTAGCTTTTGATTGATTTCTATGATCTATTTAAAATCAATTTTTATGAATAGTGTGAGGGAGGAGGGGTTGAAATTTATTTTTTTCCAGGCCGGGCACAGTGGCTCACATCTGTAATCCCAGCACTTTGGGATGCCACAGCAGGTGGATTGCTTGATCCCAGGAGTTCAAGACAAGTCTGAGCAACATGGCAAAACCCTGTCTCTTCAAAAAACACAACAATTAGCCAGATGTGCTGGTGAGCACCTGCGGTCCCATCTACTCAAAAGGCTTAGGTGGGAGAATTGCTTGAGTCTGGGAGGTAGAGGCTGCAGTGAGCTGAGATCATGCCACTGTACTCCAGCCTGCGTGACAAAGTGAGACCCTGTCTCAAAAAAAAAGTTTATTTTTTTCCATATGGATATTCAATTGTTCTGGCACCATTTGTGAAATAGACTTTACATTGGACTGCTTTGATGACTTTATACAATAATCAAATGACTGTTTAATTGTGGGTCTATTTCTGAGGTCTTCATTCCATTTATCTATTTGTTTAACCATATGTTACTGCCACAATATTCTGATTACTATAGCTTTATAATTAATAAGTCATGAAGGCTGGGCACAGTGGCTCACACCTGTAATCCTGTTGTTTTGGGAAACTGAGATGGGAGGATGGCTTGAGGCTAGGAGTTCAAGACCAGCCTATGCAACATAGGGAGATCCCATCTCTACAAAAAATTTTAACAGTTAGCTAGGTGTGGTGTGAACCTGTAATCCTAGCTACTCAGGAGGCTGGGGCAGAAGGACTGCTTGAGCCTGGGAGATCCAGGCTGCCGTGAGCTATCGTTGCACCACTGCACTCCTGTTTGGGTGACAGAGCAAGACCCTATCTCAAAAAAAAAAAAAAAAAAAAGTCATAAATGTCATGAAGTCAGACAGGATAAATCCTCTAATTTTGTTCATTTTCAAGGCGGTTTGGATATTCTAGGTTTTTTGCATTTCCATAAAAATTTTATAATCAACACGTTCAATTTTGACAAGAGTCTTCTAGGATTATGACTAAAATTGAGTTGAATCTAGAGATCATTTTGGAAAGAAACGTCATCCCAGCAATATTGAGTCTTCCAATCCATGAACATTTATTTAGGTCTTGAATTTCTCTCAATAATATTTTGTAATCTTCAATGTAGAGGTCTTACATACCTTTTGTGAAATTTATTGCTAAGTATTTCATGGTTTTAAAAAGAGCTATTAAAGATGGAATTTTAAAAACATGATTTTTTAGACAGTCTTACTGTTGCCCAGGTGGAGTGCCGTGGTGCGATCACTCACTGCAGCCACAACCTCTCAGGCTCAAGCAATCCTCCTGCCTTAGCTTCCCGAGTAGCTGGGACTACACTTGTGCACCACCACGCTCTGTTAATTTTTAAATTTTTTGTAGAGATGAGGTCTCGTTATGTTGCCTAGGCTGGTCTCAAACTCCTGGGTTCAAGTGATCCTCCTGCCTCCACCTCCCAAAGCGCTGGGATTATAGGCATGAGCCACTGTGCCCAGCAGGAATATTTATTTATTTATTTATTTATTTATTTATTTATTTATTGAGATGGAGTTTCGCTTTTGTAGCCCAGGTTGGAGTGCAGTGGCATGATCTCGGCTCACTGCAACCTCCACCTCCCAGGTTCAAGTGATTCTCCTGCCTCAGCCTCCCGAGTAGCTAGGATTACAGGTGCCCGCCAGCACACCCAGCTAATTTTTTGTATTTTTAGTAGAGATGGGGTTTCGCCATGTTGGGCAAGTTGGACCTCAGGTGATCCACCTGCCTCCGCCTTCCAAAGTGCTGGGATTACAGGCATGAGCCACCGTGCCCGCACAGGAAACTTTTAAAATTTCATTTTCTGTTGACAGCAGCAGAGGTGAGCGCCAGAAAAGACAGTCCATCAGGGTATCCTAGGTGTGTGGGGAAGTGGGGTGGAGGAGTACCACTTATTTGCAGATGGCTGTGCAAGACCTGGGAGTGTGGAAAAGAAAAGTGGCCATGTGATGGGGGAAAGTCGGATGCATAACACTTTCAAGAAGACTCTTCCCCTCTCTGCCCTGTTCCTAAGAAGGAATGTTCTTCCTCAACACTCTCCTGGGAGGTGAAGGCAGGACAATGCCAAGGGGCCTTGGGAAGGTGTTCCTGTTCCGCCAAGCCTTCTGAGCTGCATCATTCAGCCACCCCTCTGTGGGGGCTGTTGCCACCATGACCTGAGATGAGCATGGTCCTCTGGGGACAGATGAGCTGGCCTCAGTGGTACAGGTGATATACTCTCCCCTCTCCAGGAGAAGCCACAATGGCCCCTGATCCTTACTTAGCTGGCTCAGCCTGCAGGGAGGAGATGGGGGCTGAAACACCTGGACCTTCCTCTACTCAAAATATCTTAGCCAGGACAGGCGCAGTGGCTCATGCCTGTAATCCCAGCACTTTGGGAGGGCGAGGTGGGTGGATCACTTGAGGTCAGGAGTTCGAGACCAGCCTGGCCAACATGGAGAAACCCTGTCTCTACTAAAAATACAAAAATTAGCTGGGTGTGATGGCACCCGTCTGTAATCCCAGCTACTTGGGAGGCTGAGGCAGGAGAATCGCTTGAACTGGGGAGGCGGATGTTGCAGTGAGTGGAGATCACGCCACTGGACTCCAGCCTGGCCAACAGTGCGAGGCTCCGTCTCAAAAAAAAAAAAAAAAAAAAATTCACATCCAGGCGCCTGGCCTAGCTTTCCTGCCACTGACTGCCTCCCTTCATGGTCTCTCCAGCCCGTTTTCCCATGTTGCCCCACCCAGTTATAGAGTCAGCTGGCCACATCTCTCAAAGGTGCCAAAACTTCCAACTCATGCTCTGAGGAAGGATTCTTAAGAAATAGAAAACTGGATAATCCAAAACTCCACCCATACTGGGTCCTGTCCCTGTCTTGTTGGGAAGAATGTGGGTGGAGAAGGAGGGAAGGAGAGCAAGAGAGCTTCCCCCTTGTGAAGCAAGAGGACCATTGAAGGAGGAGCAGTTGCAGTGCCAAAGGGGACTTTCATCCCTCTGTACCCCTCACAGTGCCCCAGAAGCCCCTTCAAAGAAAGATGTACTCTCCATACTTCAAGACAATGCTAGTTACTACGACAGGTAAACCCCCAAATATATTTTGTTTATTTCTCACTCATTTACCAGTTCGTTGCAGGTGTTCTTGGTTGCAGGTGACCTTCCCCCATGCAGTGATTTAGAGACCAGGTTTTTTCCCTTTTGAGGCTCTACCACCCCCTGGTCTATGATCTTCTACACTCATTTAATAGGAGGGGAAAGAGACCCCATGAAAGGCATAACCATGGCTCAAAAGCCTTGGCCTGGAAGTGGCAAACGTTACTTCTGCTCCCATTCCATTGGCAAGAGCATGTCATGGGGCCAAGGGGTCCTGGGAAACGTGGTCCCTGGCTCAGCAACTGCCTCCCAGTGACAATAACACTGTCATGTTGCTGTCCCTGCCACTGAGCTCTGTTGAGTTTTCACCAGTCAGGTGGCCTTGCTTTTAAACTGTGCAGAGCTCTCTGGATGTGAGGAGTTATCTCTCACTCCATCACCAGCATGGTTTCTTACTGTCTCCTCCATTGTTGAGGTTGAACAGGCTCTTCTCCAGCCCTACCCTCCTCCCTCAGCCACCTGGGGTCCCCCTCCTAGTCGCTTGCCTAAACCTGACCTCCTCCAAGACACTTTTCAAGGATCTCAACATCTTCCATTCTCTGGGCACCCTGTTTGCCATAAACACAAGTAGGAGCACTGTTTGGGGGAACATATGTGCCCCTCTCTCATCTGCTTGCTAATGTTTGCTAATCTTCAACAGAGCACCAAGGTCTTCTCCCCATGACCAACACCAAGACTTCAGATGCGTGTCCCCAGCACCAAGACTTCAGATGCGTGTCCCCAGCACCAAGACTTCAGATGCGTGTCCCCAGCACCAAGACTTCAGATACCTGCACCCTGGGGGAGAGGGCAGATCTGGCACACAGGAGAGTGGATGACTGGGGGGTCTTTATAAGTCCTTGCAGAGGGCAGGGAAGGAGAGCAAGGGGACCCTGGGCAGGGGCAGACAAGGGAGCCAGCTATTGAAAGGGAGGCTTTGGCTATATTTTTCAATCAGCTCTATTTTTTAGTCATATGTTGAGCATCTTCAGCTTTTTCTAAACAGACTAATCAAATAGTGTCCACTTATTAAATGCTGATATGGTTTGGCTGTGTCCCCAACCAAATCTCATTTTGAATTGTAGCTTGCATAATTCCCACGTGTTTCGGGAGGGACCCGGGGGGAGATCACTGAATCATGGGGGCGGTTTCTCCCATACTGTACTAATGGCAGTGAGTAAGTCTCACGAGATCTGATGGTTGTATAAGGGGAAACCCCTTTCACTCGCTTCTCTCATTCTCTTTTTGCCTGCCACCATGTAAGACATGCCTCTCGCCTTCTGTCATGATTGTGAAGCCTCCCCAGCCACGTAGAATTGTGAGTCCATTAAACCTCTTTTTCTTTATAAATTACCCAGTCTTGGATATGTCTTTATTAGCAGTGTGAAAACAGACTAATACAAATGCCAGCCTTGTGCTGAGCACCACTAGCGCTTTTTATAAGCATGGCCTGATTTATCTTCCCAACAACCTAGTGAGGTAGGAACTCTTATTTTATCCCCATCTGGCACAGGAGAAAAGCAAGACTTGGAGAAATTTAGTAATTTCCCCAAGGTCACATAGCTTCTAGTCATTCTAGAAGAGCTTGGGTTTGAACCTAGGTATCCAACCTCAAAGTCTGCCAGTCCTCTGTGCCTCTGTCTCCTCTTCCTCCGGGATACCCAGCATGGCAGAGGCACTCAATGCTCGTTGACTACCCATGTCCTCTTCCACACTTCAGCCTTCCATGCAGTCAGGGTAGGGTCATGAGACAAACTCTGACCAACAGGCTGTGAATGGAAGTGACAGGTGTCATTTCTGAACCGAAACACTGAAGTGCTGGTGTCCAACCTTCCTGTTCTCTCTTGCCCTTTAGTGGCAACCACAGAGGCCATGGTTTGAAATGGTAGAGCCACTAGAAGGAAGCAGCCTGTACAAGGGACAGCTAACCTGGACAGTTACCCAACCTGCAGCAGTTTTGTGTGCGAGAAAAATACACCTTTGTTGCGTCAAGAAGCCGCTAAGATTTGGAGGTAAATGTTTACCTCAGCACACTATAGCCTCTCCTGACCAATACACCAGAACAGGACACCAGATAGAGCAGGGTTCCACCCAGTTGGTTACTGACAAGGTGGTGCTCGCAGACATTTTGTTTTACATACTTTACAGTGCTCCAGAGTAAGGCTGGAACTGAAGGACTTTCTAAAACACAAGTTCCCAGCCGGGCGCGGTGGCTCACGCCTGTAATCCCAGCACTTCGGGAGGCCAAGGTGGGAGGTTCACTTGAGGTCAGGAGTTTGAGACCAGCCTGGCCAATATGGTGAAACCCCATCTCTACTAAAAATACAAAAATTGCCAGGTGTGGTGGCACATGCCTGTAATCCCAGCTACTAGAGAGGCTGAGGCAGGAGAATCGCTTG
>NW_012103032.1:2240114-2274218 GCF_000951045.1 Mandrillus leucophaeus
CAAGGTGGGAGGTTCACTTGAGGTCAGGAGTTTGAGACCAGCCTGGCCAATATGGTGAAACCCCATCTCTACTAAAAATACAAAAATTGACCGGGCGCAGTGGCTCACGCCTGTAATCCCAGCACTTTGGGAGGCCGAGACGGGAAGATCACGAGGTCGGGCGATCGAGACCATCCTGGCTAACACAGTGAAACCCCGTCTCTACTAAAAATACAAAAAAATTAGCCAGGTGCGGTGGCGGGTGCCTGTAGTCCCAGCTACACGGGACGCTGAGGCAGGAGAATGGCGTGAAGCCGGGAGGCGGAGCTTGCAGTGAGCCGAGATTGTGCCACTGCACTCCAGCCTGGGCGACAGAGCAAGACTCCACCTCAAAAAAAATAAAAAATAAATAAAAAATAAATAATACAAAAATTAGCTGGGCCTGGTGATGGGCGCCTATCATCCCAGCTACTCAGGAAGCTGAGGCAGGAGAATCGCTTGAACCTGGGAGGCGGAGGTTTCAGTGAGCCTAGATTGCACCACTGCACTCCAGCCTGGGCGACAAAGTGAGACTCAGTCCAGTTGCAAAACAAAACAAAACACCAAAATACAACAACAAAAACACCACAAGCTCCCAGAGGCAGGTGGGAGAACACCGAGGGTCTTCATCAGCCCCCTGGGGAGCAGGAGCCCCTGGCCCAGCCTCCCATCCCAGCTTCCCCTCTGCCCTGCATCAAACTTCTCCCTGTTGCTGGTTTCTAGAGCTGTTCCCCTCTGGCACAGCCCCTCTGTCTCCACCCCCAGCAGCCAGCTTCCAGAAGCTAAAGTGAGACACCACTGGCCCCTCCCCAGATGCCGCCAAATGCCTGGAAGTCTCCCCACGCCTCACATTGTCTTTACTTCACATTGTCTTTCAGATGAGTCCCTGGGGATGTGGAGCTCTTGCGATTCTGCCGTCTGATCCTGCAATCCAGGAAATCACCACTTTCTGGCCTCTGAGGACTGGAGAGCCAGTGTGGCAGGCAGGAAGCTCCAGTCTGGGCTGTCCACTGCCAGGTCAGATCTGGGCAGAAGGTGGAGAGTCCCAGGCCCGGGATGGGCTCCTGGCTGGGGTGGGGAGGGCCAGGACAGCCAGCGTGTTCACTCCTCCCACAGATGGTTCTGCAAACCCTTGCGAAGCCTCTCTGTGCGCCTGGCTCTGTGCTTGGTGCTACAGGAGCACAAAGGCAAGAGATGGTGGCACCTGACTTCCAGGAGCCTCCCTCCTGCAGGCCCAAGTAGGATATTAGCTGCAGAGAAACAGAGCAAAGGAACAAATATCAGTCAGCGATTTTTCACTTGCAAGTGATGTGAACCCAGGGCCAGAGTAAGATCTATAGAGAGGCCGGGCGCAGTGGCTCACATCTGTGGTCCCAGCACTTTGAGAGGCCAAGGTGGGTGGATCACTTGAGGTCAGGAGTTTGAGATCAGCCAGGCCAACATGGCAAAACCCTGTCTCTATTAAAAATACAAAAATTAGCTGGGCGTGGTGGCATGCCCCTGTAATCCCAGCTACCCAGGAGGCTGAGGCAGGAGAATCACTTGAACCTGGGAGGCGGAGGTTGCAGTGAGATTATACCACTGTACTCCAGCCTGGGCGACAGAGGGTGACTCTGTCTCAAAACAACAACAACAACAACAACAACAACAACAAAACAAAAAAGAAAGGAAAGAAAGGAAGAAAGAAAGAAAGAAAAAGAAAGAAAGGAGGGAGGGAGGAAGAGAAGGAAGGAAGGAGGAAGGAAGGAAGGAAGGAAGGAAGGAAGGAAGGAAGGAAGAAAAAGAAAGAAAGAAAGAAAGAAAGAAAGAAAGAAAGAAAGAAAGAAAGAAAGAAAGAAAGAAAGAAAGAAAGAGAGAAAGAGAGAAAGAGAGAAAGAGAGAAAGAGAGAAAGAGAGAAAGAGAGAAAGGGAAAAAAAGCCCTGATATAGTTCTGGCTCTGACTGGGTCACAGCCCCAAACCTGAACGGATCCCATAGCAAGCACAGGGTTCGGGAGTGGAGGGGGTGAGAGAAAAGATGGGCTACTCTGACTTTGAGACCTGGGCCGCATGCGCCTGTCTGGATCCTGGGGGTGGAATCAGCTTCTTCTGGACCACATGTCTGAAGGTTGGGGGACAGATGTTTCTCATGGAATATTGGGGTGTTTTGATCAGAAGGAGAAAGGATGCTGGGTAGGGTCACAACCAAGGCCTGCTGCTGGTGGGAGAATGGAATATGCCCTCAGAGAAGTATGAACCAAGGGCTGTGGGAATTCAGAAGAGGGAGATGTCATGCCCAGCTGAGGGGATCAAGGAAGGCTTCATGGAGGAGGAGGCATCTGAGTCTTGAAGAATGACCAGAGTTTGAGCACTGGATCTCGTAGGATGGGAGGAAAGGGCATTGTGGGCTCAGGGAACAACGTGAGCAGAAACCTGGATGTAAGCCCAGAGAGAAGCAGAGGCTGAAGCCGGATGAAGGAAAGGCCTCGAATGCCAAACTAAGGGGCATGGATTGAATTTGGGGAGCCAAGGATGGGATCATCAGATCTGAGCTCCTGGAAACGCATACTAACCACTCAGGGGCCCAGCTCCCCACCCCCGCCTCTGGCCTGCTCTGTGTGCCCACAGATCACTTTTTCTTTCATTCAGCTCAGACAGATCTGGAGTTCTCCAATAGAGACGCTTACTCAGAAATGGAGGAAAAGTGAAAACAGAAAGTGTGATTACAGACCTTAGCTTTCTCCTGCCAAAGTAGAGAAGCTTGGGTACCTGTGACAGCCCCCCTCTTCTCTGGGTTTAACCTGCCCTCTCCCCTCTGCCTGCTGAGCCCCAGGATGGGTGGGGGCTGTGCTGGGTGTAGACAGCGTGCTCTCCCTGTGGGACCCTCAGGCTCTCCAGGGTCCATTCCCGCCCTGCCCTGAATAGTACTTGCTCTGTAGCTGCCCTGGCTCAGGGCAAGGGGGAGCACCCCCAATTCTCACCCCCTAAATTCCTCCCCTGACCCTGGAGCCACACTGCTCTTATTATGTCACCAGGAGGGTTTTCCAAGACGTCTGCCAAGAATCCGATGAAAATCAGCTGAAGGTTGAGTCTGCGCTAGTTCTCAGCCCCTGAAGGGTGAGCAGGGCCATGTTCCAGTCAAACGTGTAGACTTTGGATTCCACCTCTGTCGCTAAGATGGGATAGAGATGTCGCGTAGCCTTCCCGAGCCTCGGTTTTCTCTTCTGCAATAGAGAACTAATAAGCTCCAGCTCACAGAATTTGTTGGAGGATTAAACAGGATCCCGGATGTCACTTACAGGCATGGGACATGTCTGCAATAAGCGGTGACAATGATGACGATGAAGAAGAAGATAATGGAGATGAAGGAACTGCCAGGAGGGGAGACATGGACCAGCAGGGTCTTTTCCTTTGGATTGCTCTGAGCTGACACCAGGTGTGTGTGAGTCCACACCGACAGGCTGGACAGATGGATGGACAGGGGGTCAGGACACAGCACAGGGGCTGAGGGCAACACATCCCCAACCACACTCCTAGGCTCTGAGCTTGCCTCACGCTGCTGGACTCAAGAGAACCTCAACATGAACACTCATCATGTCCTCTAGCCTGGAGCTTCCCAAATTAAGGAAGGGGGTGGCCTCTGGGTCATTCCAGAAAGCCCTGGGATTCAGACTGTGCCGATGTTACTTTGGGTGGACTCCCTGAGCCTCAGCCTCAGCCTCCCCCATCAGTTAGGGGATCCCAATCAGGCTTTTTGGAGGTCAGAAACTGCCAGAAGAGAGGGCTTTTAACAAGGTTTCTACAAACCTTGAGTTTGCTAAAAAGGGGCTGATGGACAGGGTGGGGCAGGCGGGGAAAGGTGGGAGGAGGAGGAAGGCTCAGGTCAGGGGTCACCAGGCTTTAATGATCCTCTCTCAGCAAACTAATTTGAGGATGCATTCCAATTGTATTTACTTATTTATGTCAGCAACATAAACTATTACATTAATATATTATGCCCATTATAAAAATATGTATAAAATGAAAAATCTAAGAGATATCAATAGGAAACAAGTTAAACAAATGACATCCCATCCATACAATGAACTATGACTGACCTATTTTTTAAAATGATGTCTTATAACTCGATAATAAGAAGACAAACAACTAAATGTAAAGATGGACAAAACAGGCCAGGTGTCGTGGTTCATGTCCGTAATCCCAGCACTTTGGGAGGCCAAGACAAGTGGATTGCTTGAGGCCAGCAGTTCGAGACCAGCCTGGGCAACATGGTGAAACCCCGTCTATACTAAAATTACAAAAACTAGCTGGGCGTGGTGGCAGGCGCCTGTAATCCCAGCTACTTGGGAGGCTGATGCAGGAGAATCACTTAAACCCAGGTGGCAGAGGTTGCAGTGAGTCAAGATTGTGCCATTACCCTCCAGCCTGAGCAATAGAGCAAGACTTCCCCACCCCCAACTCCTGCTTCAAAAAAAAAAAGACAAAAGACTTTAATTGACATTTTTTTGAAAGAAAATACATGGGCTGGCATGGCTCAATATACTGTGGCACACGCCTGTAATCCCAGCACTTCAGGAACCGAGGCGGGAGGATCGCTTGAGGCCAGAAGTTCAAGACCAGCCTGGTCAACATAGCAAAACCCCATCTCTACCAAAAAAAAAAAATTAGCCGACATAGTGGTGTGTATCTATAGTCCCAGCTACTCAGGAGGCTGAGGCAGGAGGATCTCTCGGGCTCAAGGAGCTCAAGGCTGCAGTGAGCTATGATCGTGCCACTGCACTCCAGCCTGAGCGACAGAGGAAAACCATGTCTCTCTAATAATAATAATAATAATAATAATAATGGTTAATAAGCACACAAAAATGTTCCATTTAATTTGTTATTAGAAAAATGCAAATTAAAACCACAATGAGATACCATTTCAGACCCACCAGTATGGCTATAATCAAAAAGACAGATAATAATAACAAGTGTGGTGGAGAATGTGGAGAAAGTGGAAGCCTCATCCATTGCTGGTGGGAATGAAACATGATGCAGCCACTTTGGAAAACAGCTTGGCAGTTTCTTAAAAAGTTAAATAAAAACTACCCAAGAGAAGTAAAAACATGCGGCCACACAAAGACTTGTACGTGAATGTTCATAGCAACATTGTGCATTTTAAAAACCCTGTAAACATCCAAACGTGCAAAGGCTGGTCACTGGATAAACAAAATGTGAAATATCCATTCAGTGTAATACTACTTAGCAATAAAAAGGAACAAACTGGCCGGGCACAGTGGCTCACATTCGTAAGCTCAGCACTTCGAGAGGTCGAGGCAGGTGGATCGCTTGAGGCCAGGAGTTTGAGACCAGCCTGGCCAACATGGTGAAGCATCATCTCTACTAAAAATACAAAAATTAGCCGGGAGTAGTGGTGCATGTCTGTTGTCCCAACTACTCGAGAGACTGAGGCACGAGAATTGATTGAACCTGGGAGGCAGAGGTTGCAGTGAGCCGAGATGGCACCACTGCACTCCAGCCTTGGTGACAGAGTGACTCGGTATCAAAAAAAAAAAAAAAAAAAGGAACAAACTTCTTCAACGAGCTACGACATAGATGAACTTCAAAAATATTATGCTCAGTGAAAGAAGCTAGACACAGAAGACCACATATTGTATGCTTCCATATATACGAAATTTCCAGAAAAAACCTGTAGAGAAAGCAAATCCGTCATTGCTGGAGCTGGGATGGGTGTGAGGATTCACTGCAGATGGATCCAATAGGCCTTTGGGGGATGATGACAATGTTATAAAACTGGCTTCTGGTGATAGTTGCCCAACTCTATACATTAAAAAAAAAAACTGTTGAACAGTACATTTACAATGGATGTGTTTTATGTAAATTATATCATATCTCAATAAAGTTGTTTAAAAGAAAACAAAATGAGGAACTTGTTAGGTACTGGTTTAGAAAGGTCTCCAAGTTTGTTTTTTTTTTTTTTTTTGAGATACAGTCTTGCTCTGTCACCCAGGCTGGAGTGCAGTGGCGCAAACTCTGCTTACTGCAACCTCTTTCTGCCTCCCAGGTTCAAGTGATTATCCTACGTTAGCCTCCCCAGTAGCTGGGATTACAGGCATCTGCCACCATGCCCAGCTAACTTTTGTATTTTTAGTAGAGACAGGGTTTCAACATGTTTGTCAGGCTGGTCTCGAACTCCTGACCTCAGGTGATCCACCCGTCTCGGCTTCCCAAAGTGTTAGGATTACAGGTGGGAGCCACCACGCCTGGCCTCCAAGGTGTATTTTTTAAATGGAAAAACAAAACCCAGAATATGCTACCATTATGGGTTTTTTTTTTTGTTTTTTGTGTGTGTGTGTGATGGAGTTTTGCTCTTCTGCCCAGGCTGGAGTGAAGTGGGATAATCTCGGCTCACCGCAACCTCCGCCTCCCAGTTCAAGCAATTCTCCTGCCTCAGCCTGCTGAGTAGCTGGGATTATCAGTGCCTGCCACCACGCCCGGTTAATTTTTTTTTTTTTTGGAGACAGAGTCTCGCTCTGTTGCTCAGGCTGGAGTACAGTGGCGCGATCTCGGCTCATTGTAAGCTCCGCCTCCCGGGTTCATGCCATTCTCCTGCCTCAGCCTCCTGCATAGCTGGGACTACGGGTGCCCGCCACCACGCCTGGCTAATTTTTTGTATTTTTTAGTACAGACAGGGTTTCACCATGTTTGCCAGGCTGGTCTCGAACTCCTGACCTCAAGTGATCCACCCGCCTCAGCTTTCCAAAGTACTGGGATTACACGTGTGAGCCACCGTGCCCAGCCCCATAGTGTTTTTAAAAGAGGAACAGGTGTATATGTATATATTTTAAGCAGATTTACATTTATATGTTTATACTTACACATGCCTATATGGATTTGCACAGATGCTCTGGAAGGGTACACGAAAACCAGTGAGACTAGGTGTTTTGGGTGAAGGAAGTGGAGAGCTTGCAGGCCAGGAGTGGGAGAGTGACTTTTGCACCTTTACATTTTTTCCTTTTAATTTTGGTAAAATGCACGTAACAAAGTTTACCATCTTAGCCATTTTTTAAGTGTACAGTTCAGTGGTGCTAAGTACATTCGCCTTTTGGTACAACCATCACCACCATCCATTTCCAGAGCTCTTTTCATCTTGTGAAACTGAAACTCTGTACCCGTAAAAGAACTCCAGTTCCCCTCTCCCTAGGTTCCTGGCACTCCCGTTTCTCTGTAAAGAAGCCTGTTCCAGACACCTCATATAGTGGAATCACACAGTATTCGTATTTCTGTAACAAGCTGATTTCACGGAGCACAATGTCCTCAAGGTTCACCCATGTGGTGGCATGTGACAAAAGCGCCTCCCCTTTTAAGGCTGAATAATGTATGTATGTGTGGGCCACATCTTGTTTATCCATTCATCTCTCCATAGATATTTGGGCTGCTTCCACCTTTTGGCCAATATGAATAATGCTGCTGTGAACATGGGTGTACAAATATCTCTTTCAGATCTTTGTATCTTTATTTATTTTGTCAAGACGAGGATCTCCTTCTGTTGCCCAGACTGCCTTCGAACTCCTGGTCTCAGGCGATCCTCCTGCCTCAGTGCTGGGGTTACAGGCGTGTGAGGCACCGCGCCCGGCCGCTTTCCTTTTTTAAAGCACATTAAGGTACTACCTATTTGAAAATAAATTTAAACGTAAAAGGACGAAGTACAAATAAATACAAATGGAAGGTGTACAGTTTCTTCCCATATCCCCTACCAAGGTCCCAGCGGGTGCGTTCCCCGCAGGGCAGCAGCGGCTCGCCCGCGCAGGGGGTCCCTGCTCAGCCAGGAGGTGCCCTCGCCTGCCCGCCGCCCACCCGTTCCCCGCCGATTGGCCGGGCCGCATTCCTGCGCGCTGCCCGCGGCCACCCCGGTGACTCACGGTGCAGGCAGCCCAGGAACGCCCGCTCGCGGGATGAGGCTGCGGCTCGCCCGGCCACGTCCTGAGGCCTGCAGCCGCTGGTTTTCCTATTTGGAAACTCCTTAGACGCCTCCGCTTCCAACAAGCTGGTCTCCTCCCTGGCCCCCAGCAGGCAGGGAAGCCTGGGAACGAAGCGCCCTCTCTCTCTGCGCGGGGATTCGCAGGCCTGATCTCCTAAGGAACCACGTCCACCTCTCCTCAGTTCCAGAATCCCCAAATGCCTGAAAACCGAGCTTACAGGATGGCAAAGTCTGACCTGAACCAACCTGAGATTAAGTTGCAGTTTTACTTATCCGGCTGCACGTGAATACCTATATGTTTGCTGAGGGGGAAAAAAAAGAGAGAAAAAAGTACATGTTTGATTACAAGAATGCGGTCCCAGGTACCCTGAGGGTGCCATCTATACACGCACCAAATTTTGTTTCTAAAATCTAAATAATTCTGAATTCCAAAGCACATCTGGCCCCAAGATTTTAAGTAAGAACCTGTGAGTCTGTGTTATACCCATTTTACAGAGTAGCCCAGGCTCAGAGAGGTCAAGTCACAGCCGAGAACAAGCCAGTGGGTCTAAGCCCGAGTTCCTGTCTTCCTCACCAGGCTGCCCAAGGCTCTGCCCACCCTGTCTGTCCCACTCCCTCTCCTGTCCTTCCTCTGGGAAGCTCTCCTTGTCCACTACAGCCAAAGACATCATCCTTCTTGGCAAACGACCTTTCCCCTCTTTGGTCGCAGAGCCGGGCCCAGTGCCTACCACTTACAGGCAGTTGTTGGGAGACAAGAAATCTCAGTGACTAAGCCCAGACTCAGGGCTCCAGCTCCCCAGGCCCTAGCCTTGGTTTGGTCACTTTTCAGCTGTGTGACCTTGGGCAGGTTACCTAGCCCTTCTGTGCCTCAGTTCCCGCATCCATAAAAGGGCATAGTAATGATACCCTCAGCCAGGAGTGGTGGCTCACACCTGTAATCCCAGCATTTTCGGAGGCCAAGGCGGGTGGATCACTTGAGGTCAGGAGTTTGAGACGAGACTAGCCAACATGGTGAAACCCTGTCTCTACTAAAAATACAAAAATTAGCCAGGTGTGGTGGCGCATGCCTGTAATCCCAGCTACTCTGGAGGCTGAGACAGGAGAATCACTTGAACCTGGGAGGCAGAGGTTCCAGTGAGCCAAGATTGTGACACTGCACTCCAGCCTGGGCGACAGAGCAAGATTCTGTCTCAAAAAAAAAAAAAAAAAAAAAAATGAAGGGGGCCTGAGCCCACCCCAAGCCACCCACATTCTCTCCCCATTTCGCTTGTGAATGGAGCAAGTGGGGAGGTGGCAGGTCTAGCTGTGGACAGGCCCAGCCTGAGGTCGTGGTGGATCCGGGCCGACCCCACCCACATCTTTAAGAACCCGTCCTTGGCATTCGTCCAGCCAGCAGACCGTTGTTGGGGGCTACGAGAAAGAGCTTGGGGTGAATAATCTCTCTGCTGATGCCAGGGGAGCAGAGGACCTTCAAGATCGCCTGACCTGACATTTGGTGGATGAGAAAACTGAGTACTCAGGAGGGAGGTGGCCTATGAAACTCACAGAAATCTTTCCTAGGGGAGCAGCCACCAAAAGCCAGTCCAGAGTCCCTGCCCCACCCCCACCCCTACCCCCTGGGGATGGTGTTAAAGGAGAAGGACCCAGTGAATTCAGGCCCTGGGAGTTCACAGCCCTCCCCACTACCCAACTGGGAATCCCCATCAGGAGGGGTGTCATCTGGGAGGACTCCTTTCTCCCACATCCCCCATGCAAGTTTCAGTGTGTTTCAGGCCCTAGGCTGGGGCCACCAGGCCTCTGTCTGCCTCCCTGAGCAGGAGAGCCACTGAACGTCAACCTCAAACAAATGAGAAAGCTGGCCTTGGACAGGTTTCACTTCCCAAGGGCTGTGGTGGCTACACTCTGGGCAGCAGCATCCTCAGTGCTCCCTCACCAGTTCCTTGCAAAACCCCACGGGGCTCATTGAATGCAGGACCCTCCTTCTCCCTTCTCCCTGGCCCCAGGGATTGATCCAGGCCCCCAGCAGGGGAGAAGGGGCCTCCTGAGCACGTACATCTCCAGCCCACAGAGCCCCCCTTCCAACCCAGCAGCGCGCCAGCCTCTGCATGCCCAAGCTGGGGTGTCCATGCCAGACAGGACAACACTTTGACCTTCCTAGCATGTCTCCTCTCTGTTCCATCCCCATCTACACAACCACCGCCTTAACAGAGACCCTCTCCTCTCTTTCCCTGCAGCCTGGCAGCGTGCGGAGTCCTAGTGTGTAGACTCTGTCATCAGACACACCACATTCACCTTCTGATGCCACCACTCGTAGCTGTTTGGCAGCTCTAAATGTCTGCAAATTATCTGGCACTCCTCCCATCAAGAACTGAAGTCTGGCCGGGCACAGTGGCTCACTCCTGTAATCCCAGCACTTTGGGAGGCCGAGGCGGGCATATCACTTGAGGTCAGGAGTTTGAGACCAGCCTGGCCAACATGTCGAAACCCCATCTCAACTAAAAATACAAAAACCAGCTGGGTATGGTAGCATGTGCCCGTAATCCCAGCTACTTGGGAGGCTGAGGTAGGAGAATCACTTGAACCTGGGAGGCAGAGGTTGGCAGTGAGCCAAGATCTCACCATTCCACTCTAGCCTGGGTAATAGAGTGAGACTTTGTCTCAAAAAAAAAAAATTATAAAAATAAAAAAGAACTGAGGTTTATGTCTTTTTACCTCAAGGCTGGCACAAGACCTTTTCTCCTGGGTCTATCTGGCTCTTCAATCCCAAACCCTTTGCTTTTTATAAGCCCTCAGACTCCCTCAGGGCGGTCAGCATTTGTGGAGTCATCTTATTTATTTATTTTGTGGATTTGACAGTTACATGGGAGTTGTATTTATATTTTAATCAGTATCTTTGGATATTTTCACTTTAGGAAGACATTTATTTATTTATTTAGATTATTTATGGATTGATTTTTCTTATTGTTGTTTTTATCTTTGTTTTTTGAGACAGTCTCGCTCTGTTGCCCAGGCTGGAGTGCAGTGGTACAATCTCAGCTCACTGCAACCCCTGCCTCCTGGATTCAAGGCATTCTCCTGCCTCAGCCTCCTGAGAAGCTGGGATTACAGGCGTGCACCACCATGCCTGGCTAATTTTTGTACTTTTTGAGAGATGGGGTTTTGCTATGTTGGCCAGACTGGTCTTGAACTCCTGACCTCAAGTGATCTGACCAACTTGGCCTCCCAAAGTGCTGGGGTTATAGGGGTGAACCACTGTGCCTGGCCTATTTATATTTATTTTGAGACAGAGTCTTGTTCTATTACCCAGGCTAGAGTGCAGTGGCAGGATCACAGCTCACTGTAGCCTGGAACTCCTGGGCTCAAGGGATCCTCCCACCTCAGCCTCCGGAGGAGCTGGGACTACAGGTGTGTGTAACCATATCCAGTTAATTTTTAAATTTTTTTTTGGTAGAGATTGCGGGGTGTCTCACTATGTTACCCAGGCTGGTCTTGAACTTCTGAACTCGAGCGATCCTCTTGCCTCAGTCCCCCAAAGTGCTGGGATTACAGGCGTGAGCCACTGCACCTGGTGGTCTGTGATTTTAAACCACGTCAGCTCTTTTTACTATTTAGCTCTCTTCCCAGTAGAGTGTGAGCTCCATGAAGGCAGGGAGGTTTCTTTGTATTGTAATCTGCTGCATCCTCAATGCCTACAACAGTGCTTAATAAACATTCCCTGAATGCATAAGTGAATGGATGAATAACATGCCCATTACTGTGGGGCCAAAACCAGCTGTAGACTGGTCACTGCTCTCTCCTCTGTGAAATGGAAGCTGTGGCACTGCCTATCCATCAGGGGTGTGGTGAGGTCACTGGAAAGGGTGACCTAATATGTTGCTAATGCTCAGATGGGGATTACTGGGAGTGTTGGGTTTCTCAGTTGTCACAGGGCCACTAGGCAAGTCCCTCCATCTGGAAATCCAGGCTTCCTGTTGCCCCTGGCCCAGACTCCATGAAGACACCCAACCTGTGAGCTTCCTTGGAGATCCCATACTCCCTCCCGGTTTGTACCCCAGTTCCACTCTGGCCCACTGATCACTTGCTGAAATCCTGGAGTTTCAGGACCAGGTCTCATCCCCTTAATCCCAGTGTCTATCCCCACTCTGCCCAGCGCTGGAAAATGGACAATGAGTTGTTCGGAGAGTCCCCTGAGATGACCTGATAAGAAGGAAGAAAGAAAGAAAAGAGAGGAGGTGAGGGGAGGAGAGGGGAGGGGAGGGGAGGGGAAGGGAAGGGAATGGAGGGGAAGGGAGGGGAGAGGAGAGCAAGAGCAAAAGCCAAGACAGTGGCTCATGGGCCAAGGTCTTCCCATTTCCTGCCCAGAAGGTAGGAATCTCATGCCGAGCCTATCAAGACAAAGGAAATGCTGATGTTAAACAGGCCCCACCTGCACACACAGACGAGGTAGTGGTGGCCCTCTGGGAGGCTTTCTCTTCAAACAGAGCAGAGAATGAGGGGGTCCTGGTGGTTAATACAGAGCCCCAGGCTCCCCCAACCCTCCTGATGGTCGAAGAGCAGTTTCTGTGCCGTTAGGTGGCGCCTCTCTGATGCCTGCAGAGATTGTCTACAAAGGAACAGGGCTGAAGGGATGGGGCCTGCCCGCTGTGCCCTTCAGCTGTTTACACCTGGGTCTGCCTCGGAGTGTGAAGGAAGGGAGTGAACTGGGGGAGACTAGTGTTGTTGGCCTGGAAAGACCTGGGCAAAACTCAATTTGACCAGTTTGGGAGTTCAAGGCTGTCCTAGAAAAGCTAGCCTGTGCTAACAGCTAGTTAACATTTCACCCTCCTTGGGACCCTCCCTCCCTCCAGTGTTGTCTGCCACCTACAACCCACCATCCCCACATCCTTCTCTTACCCCCACCTCCCACTCCTGGCCCTGGGGGAAAGCGTTCCAGCAGCACTGTTCAGAGGAAGCACCTCATTGCCAGGACGTGGAGGTAGGCCAATTCCAGACCCTTCTTCCTTCAACCCTTGGCTGCTGCTGCTTTTTTTTTTAATTTTTTTAATTTTTTATTTTTTTATTTTTTTTATTTTTTTTTGAGGCGGAGTCTCGCTCTGCTGCCCAGGCTGGAGTGCAGTGGCCGGATCTCAGCTCACTGCAAGCTCCGCCTCCCGGGTTTACGCCATTCTCCTGCCTCAGCCTCCCGGGTAGCTGGGACTACAGGCGCCCGCCACCTCGCCCGGCTAGTTTTTTGTATTTTTTAGTAGAGACGGGGTTTCCCCATGTTAGCCAGGATGGTCTCAATCTCCCGACCTCGTGATCCGCCCGTCTCGGCCTCCCAAAGTGCTGGGATTACAGGCTTGAGCCACCGCACCCGGCCCTATTTTTTATTTTTAAGAGGCAGTGTCTTGCTCTGCCACCCAGGCTGGAGTGCAGTGGGGTGATCAAAGCTCACTGCAGCCTTGAACTCCTGGGCTCAAGCAATCCTCCTACTTCAGCCTCCTGCATAGCTAAGAATACAGGCACATGCCACCATACTCACCTAATTTTTTTTTTTTTTTTGAGATGGAGTCTCACTGTGTCACCTAGGTTGGCGTACAATGGCGCAATCTCGGCTCTTTACAACCTCAACCTCCCGGATTCAAGCGATTCTCCTGCCTCAGCCTCCCGAGTAGCTGGGACTACAGGCACCCGCCACCAAGCCTAGCTAATTTTTGTATTCTTAGTAGAGACAGGGTTTCACCGTATTAGCCAGGATGGTCCCGATCTCCTGACCTCGTGATCCGCCTGCCTCAGCCTCCCAAAGTGTTTGGATTACAGGCGGGAGCCACCACGCCCGGCCTACAGCTAATTTTTAAACTGTGTGTAGAGATGGGGGTCTTACTATGTAGCCAAGACTGGTCTTGAACTTCTGCCTCAAGCGATCCTTCCACCTCCACCTCTCAAAGTGCCTGGATTACAGGTGTAAGCCACCTCACCCAGCCCCTCGGTTCCTCTGAACACACCAACCACTCATGCCCCTGCCAGTGCTGGTGCCTACCACATCCCAGTCAGTCCCCCTCACTGGGGCACCTTTAGCTCCTGGCTCACTGCCTATGGTCCACCCCGCCTCATTCAAAATGACTGTAACATCCACACGGTGCCTCGTCTGCATCCTGACCTCCTCGCCTCCAAACATTACTTTCTCCACTGCACCCAGCTGTCCGCTCCCACGTTCACACCTTAGACCTTGTCCTCTTTTCTCACAGCACCATCCCTGAATTTCTACCCTGACCACACCTCTTATCCTTCCAGCTCACTTTCTCTGGGGCAGGCTCCTTCTGAAGTTCTACTTTCTCTCCGGCCATCCCCCCTTCTTTCCCTCCTTTCCCACCTTGGGGGGTCCATGTCTACCATGTTGATTATTGTCTTGCAACAGCCCCAGTGGTTGTTTCCTGCTCCCCTTGTCATCTTCAGCTGGCAGAACCTCACTGTGGCAAAGCCAACTGTGCACTTTTCCCCCAGCTGCACCAGGGAAGCCAAAGTTGCTGAGCCCATCCCATAGCCAGGCTTCCTGATGGTGCACATTAACCTGAAATGCATGCATGGCACTGCCTGGAAACTGTTTCACTTTCTGGATGGACACTGACAGAGCTGATCGAATGTAAGAGGTGAAAGAGAGAAAGGATGCAAAAATTAGAAATTTCTGGCTGGGGCAATAGGGTTCTAGTGGTACCATTTTCTGAAATGATGGAAGAAAGAGGTGTGGAAGAGAAACAATGGCTTCCGCAGTTGGTTCCACAGTTTTACCTCCTGCATAGACCCTAGGCTAATGCCAGCCTTTCCACGTCTTCTAACTCTAGCTTGGCCCCGTGGTCTTGTTAAAATGTCAACCAGAATGCATCCCTTACCTCTGCAGACGCTTTCCGTGGATTTGCATCTCACTGCAGAATTAATCCAGATGTCTACAAGCCTTCCCCAGTCTGGCTGCTGGCTCCTACTTCAAACCTTCCACTTCCCACTTCACCCCCATCAAACATTCCCGTTCTCCATAGACACCGACCGTCTTCCTCTCCTCCTCCAGTGCCTAAGCACTGTCCCACCCAGGACCTTTGTACCTGCTGTGTTCCCTGCCTGTCATTGATTGCATGAATAAAGGAATGTGTGGATGGATGGATCCCTTTCTCTAGGGATGCTGGTACTGGATGGGAAATCACTCTGGAAACTGCCTCAAGCTGCACATGGTAGGTGTTTTGCCCTGGCACCACACCTGGCACACAATAGGTGCTCAGTAAGTGCTGATAAATGAACTTGTGTCACATGAGGCAGGATTTAGGGTGTGTAGGAAGTGTACACAAAGAGCTAGGGGCAGTGGGGTCTCAGAATAGGAAGGGAGTGAAGGAGGGCGAGGGCTCCCACTGCCCGGCCCTGCCCTGCCTGCCGGGCACTCCAGCCTCTGCCTGTCTACTCCAACTGCATCCCATCCCCCTCACACATACTGCTGGTTCTCCATGCCAGGCCTCTGCTCACTAAATACCACCCTCCTAGAATGCCTTCAGAAGGGCCAGCTTTCACAGAGCCCTCCCAAGCTAGCTCAACAATTGCCTGATTGCTTTGTGGTTGTTGATTAAACATCTCCTGTATGCTCACCATGGTCCTGAGCATTCATAATTGGGGAAACAGCTGAGGACAAGGTGGAGGGCCCTGCCCTTATGGAGCTCACATTCTGGTGGGACAGAGCAAACTCACCGCAATCAAAACGTCAGCCTCCTCCAGGAAGCCTTCTCTACCCCTGTCCCCAAATCTCTGGTCTCCTTCAGGTCCCATGCCCCTCCCCCACGACACACACCATCCTGTACTGTGAATTTCCACCTGTATCTGACTCCACATGGGAGATAAGAAGACCAGGGTTCTTACCGTTTCCAACTTATTCTGACCAGCACAAGGCCAGCACTTGGTGGTAACTGTACCTGTGGGTTGAGTTCCAACTGTGGAAAAGGTGGGACTGAGGGACGGGCATAGTCACAGCCAGGTGCTGTGTAAGTGCCTGCATATTTGGGGAGAGCAAGGAGTGCAGGGGAGTGGGATGAAGTGAGATGCTCATTGTCTTGCCAGATCTTGGAGGGCAGCACAGGTTTCAAAGGGGTTCTATGGCAATTTTCTTGTTAAAGGAATATGACTCAATTTATCAAACCACGAAGGGAACTGTGGACTCAGTCACACACAAAGTCACATCAGAACAAGATGCCCCTCTCTTCCCCCTGCACCTGCTGATGACTTGTAAAAGTTTAAAACAAAGCACTGGGTGTGGTGACTCACACCTGTAATCCCAGCGCTTTTGGAGGCCGAGGTGGGAGAATCACTTGAGGTCAGGAGTTTGAGACCAGCCTGGCCAATATGGTGAAACCCCGTCTCTACTAAAAATACAAAAATTGCTGGGTGTGGTGATGCGCACCTGTAGTCCCAAGTATTCAGGAGGCTGAGCCAGGAGAATGGCTTGAACCCGGAAAGCAGAGGTTTCAGTGAGCCAAGATGGTACCACGGAACTCCAGCCGGGGTGACAGAACAAGACTCCATCTCCAAACATAAAACAATAAAAAAATAAGCATCCCTTTCTTATGCAGCAAGTGCCTGGCTTAGGGAACCTGTTACCCTTCTGCAGTGAAGTAGAAGTTGGAGGTGCTATTATGGGTGACCTATCCATATAGGGCGCTAAAGGGAACTGGGATGACTTGGGGACATCCCTAACCTTTGAGGCTGACGTCATGGTGATAACCACTCACCCACAACACATCTCGTGGTGCCAGTTCTCTGTAAGATGGATAAGGTCCCTAACACAGGGCTGCACGTCTGATGTTCTTATGAGCACGCAAAAGGAACCAGGCCCTCCCTGCCAGGAAGCTGCAGGGAAATTAGAATCATTTAAAGAGTTGTCCATTCTTTCATTTGGCTAGTAAGTAGGTACTGAAAGTAGGAGGAGTCCTAGGAGCTGAATACGGTGCCAACTGCTACAGGAATGACAAACCATATAAATAGCCCAAATAGGATATAATTAGCATCGGACGTGCACATGTCATGGGTGGAATGGTGCAGAGAGGGTGAGGCAGCCCCCACCTCGGGCTGGCATCACATGGGAGGAGGTGCTTGAGCTAGGCATGGAAGGATGAGCAGTGTGATTGCCAGTGGAAAGGCATTCCAGAGGAACGGCATGTGCAAACACCTGGGGGTGCAAAGAGGTCTGTGTGAAACAGCAGGGCTGGTTCAGGGAGCAGCAGGCAGTTGCGTGTGGCTGCAGTTATCCCACTCACCCAGTGTGTTTAGTGCTGGGCCTCTTCATCCCACTGAGCAAGCTCATCATCCTCTAAGGGGATTTATAGGTGAGGAGGCTGATGCTCAGAGAGGCTGGGTAACTTGCCTAGAGCCCACAGCCAGTGGCATAGCTCAGATTCGAAGTCAAGTTTGTCAGCTTCACAAATCTGTGCCCTTTTTTTTAAGCTCCCCTTTCCCAAATCTGTGCTCTTAACTACCATGCAGAACTGCCTTTATAATATGATGCAGGACCTCATAAGCCAGGCATGGCAATTTGGACTTGATCCAAGGCAAAGTTCCTCCAAATACCTGCCATTTGCACTGTACCTTCAAGTTAAAATTGTCAGAGCCTAGAACTGTCATTTTCTTTCTTTCTTTCTTTCTTTCTTTTTTTTGTTTTGAGACAGAGTTTCATTCTTGTTGCTCCAGGCTGGAGTGCAGTGGTGCAATCTCGGCTCACTGCAACCTCCACCTCGCTGGTTCAAGCGATTCTCCTGCCTCAGTCTCCCAAGTAGCTGGGATTATAGGCACCTGCCACCACCCCGCCTATTTTTTTTTTTTTTTTTTTGTATTTTTAGTAGAGACGGGGTTTCGCCATGTTGGGCAGCTTGGTCTTGAACTCCTGACCTCAGGTGATCCGCCTGCCTTGGCCTTCCAGAGTGCTGGGATTACAGGCGTGAGCCACCGCACCCGGCCTCATTTTCTTAACGTTTGTCTTTAAATGTTTCACGTTAAAAAACAAAAAACAAACAAACAAAAACCCTTATATTTAAGTAATTTTGGTTGGTCACGGTGGCTTACCACCGTAGCAAACCCAGAACTTTGGGAGGCCGAGGCGGGGGGACCACTTGAGGCCAGGAGTTCAAGACCAGCCTGGGCAACAAAGTGAGACTCCTGTCTCTACACAGAATCACATAATTTGCCGGGTATGGTGATGTGCGCGTCTGGTGCCAGCTATATAGGAGGCTGGGCCAGGAGGATCACCTGAGCTCAGGAGGTCAAGGATCGCCTGAACTCAGGAGGTCAAGGTTGCAATGAGCTGTGATAGCACCACTGCACTCCAGCCTGGACCACGAGCAAGACTCTGTCTCAAAATAATTTAAGTACTTTTTTCTTGATGCATAATGTATATATGAAAGAGTACACAAATCAATCACTTTTCATTTGTGTAAGAACACAGTAATTTTTCACCCAGGTCAAAAACAATATTATGAGTCTTCAGCAGCCCCCTCCCGGGAACAACTCCACGGGGTAACCACTTTCCTGTGAGCTTAAAAAAAGGAGCACAGATTTGTGAAGCTGACAAACTTGACTTTGAATCTGAGCTGTGCCACTGGCTGTGGGCTCTAGGCAAGTTACCCAGCCTCTCTGAGCATCAGCCTCCTCACCTATAAAGGAATATGACTCAATTTATCAAACCACGGAGGGAACTGTGGACTCAGTCACACACAAAGTCATATCAGAACAAGATGCCCCTCTCTTCCCCCTGCACCTGTTGATGACTTATAAAAGTTTTTAATAAAGCGCTGGTTGTGGTGGCTCACGCCTGTAATCCCAGCGCTTTGGGAGGCATAGATTAATTTTGCCTGCTTTTGAATTTTATATAAATGGAACCATAACAACTGTTCTTTTTTGTGCCTGGCTTCTTTTGCTCAACATTTGTGTGGCTTAATTCATTTTCACTTTATACAGTATTCTGTTATGTGAATATACCACATGTTACCCATTCTGCTGATGAACATACAGGTTGTTTTTCATTTTGGGCTGTGATGAATAAAGCTGCTATGAACATGTTTGTGCATGACTTTGGTAAATGCCATGTACTCATTTCTGCTGGAATTATACCTAGGCATTGAATTCCTGGGTTATAGGGTAGTGTAAATATGTTTAGCTTCAGTAGATATGACCAGTTTCCAAAGTAGTTGTTACAGTTTGTATCTTCACTAGAAGTAAATCAGACTTCCAATTGTTCCACACCCCTGCCAACATTTGATACTGTCTTTTTCACTTTAGCCCTGTGGGTGTATAGTGATATCATGCTGTGGTTTTGCGTATCTCTGATGACTAATGAAATTGATCACTTTTCATGTTTATCGGCCACTCACATATCCTCTTTTGTTGAGTTTTGGGCCCATTTTTATTTCCATTGATTTTTTAAATTGATAAGAGTTTTTTTATTGTTTGTGGTTTTTTTGTCTTGTTTTGTTTTGTTTTGTTTTTTGATACAGGGTTTCACTCTGTCGCTCAGGCTGGAGTATAGTGGCGCAGTCTTGGCTCACTGCAACCTTCGCCTCCTGGGCTCAAGCAATTCTCGTGCCTCAGCCTCCTGAGTAGCTGGAATTACAGGCATGCACCACCATGCCCAGCTAATTTTTGCATCTTTAGTAGAGACAGGTTTTGCCATGTTGGCCAGCCTAGTCTCGAACTCTTGGCCTCAAGTGATCCGTCAGCCTCAGCCTCCCAAAGTGCTGAGCCACTGTGCCCCGCCAAGAGTTCTTGACATATTCCAGATGTTATTTCTTTGATAGATATGCAATTTGCATATTGTCTCCCAAATAAATTTATTTTTATGGAACATTACTACCATAACTAAAGACCCAATATCACATGTCACATATAGTAGGTAACTGTAAAATAAATAAAATTAAGACCTTGCTATCTTTCCATTCTAGCTTGATATCTTGCTGCTGGTGGCTGTGGCTGGGATCCTGATCCCTGCAAAAATGAGAGATTAGCAAGAGAGAAACAGATGGAAGGATAATAGGGAGACTCTCCTTGGTGTACTCAAAAGGCTTGACAGAGTTAGAGAAGAAACAAGTTCCTCATCTTGCAACTACTAAAGATCACTGCAGTGCACCTTTGGTACATGGTATGGAGGTCCTTGAACCTCCTAGAATCATGCCATGTGCCACTCACTTTGTGAGTCCTCCACTTAGGGAAACACAACTGTATGGGATGTGGATGCAATGAGGTTATTAAGCCGGGGTTGACATAATAAGAGTGGTGTTCTAGAGAAATCAAGTGGCAATGAGCACAGAAGGAAAGGTGGAGGAGGGGAGCCCAAGGGAGGAGCAGTTGAGGAGATCCAGGTGGCAAATGGGGAGGGTCTAAGTCAGGAGTGAGCCAGGGGCTGGGGTGGGGTGGGGTGGGGTGGGAAAGACTGGAGGTAGAATCTGGAAAAGCAGTGACTGGTTGATGGGTTGATGTGTTAAGTGACACTGGGATTTCTTTTATTTTTATTTTTTGAGATGGAGTCCCACTCTGTCGCCCAGGCTAGAGTGCAGTGGGGCAATCTCCGCTCACTGCAAGCTCCACCTACAGGGTTCACATCATTCTCCTGCCTCAGCCTCCCGAGTAGCTGGGACTACAGGCGCTTGCCACCAGTCCTGGCTAATTTTTTGTATTTTTAGTAGAGACAGGGTTTCATCATGTTAGCCAGGATGGTCTCGATCTCCTGACCTCATGATCTGCCCGCGTTGGCCTCCCAAAGTGCTGGGATTATAGGCATGAGCCACCATGCCCGGCCAACACTGGGATTTCTAAACGTGGGGACCGGGAGGAGAGAGGTAGCAAAGACAGGAGAAGGAAATTGTGGGGAGAGAGGAGATGACAAAATCAATCTGGGATACGTTGAATTGGAAGTGTTTACAGGACGCCAGAGGGAGATTCATTCATTCGTTCATTTATTCATTCATATTTATCGAGCATATGCTGGCACGAGGGGTGCAGTCGTATACCAGACAGACAAAATTCCTGCTCTAATGGAGCTTAACATTTGTGCAAAAGACAGACAGGGGGAAGGACAGATAAAGACAAGCAAATAAAGAGGAAGTGGTGGGAGGTATGCCTGGGGCTCAGGGCTCCGGGCTGTGGAGTGGATTTGGGGTCTGGCAGCAGAAGGGCAGCAGTTACAGCTGGCTGAGTGGGTGAGCTTGCCTAGGGAGGGGGCAGAGTGAGCTAAGCAGAGGGGACGGCGGCCTGCCAGCGTTTACAGGCCGCAGGGGAAGGAGTGCCCACAAGGAAAACCAACAAGGAGCAATCAGAGGGGCAG
Organism: Mandrillus leucophaeus; assembly: GCF_000951045.1. Classification (NCBI taxonomy): domain Eukaryota; kingdom Metazoa; phylum Chordata; class Mammalia; order Primates; family Cercopithecidae; genus Mandrillus; species Mandrillus leucophaeus. The sequence continues at coordinate 2,261,410 of NW_012103032.1, forward strand.
CCGGTCACAGGAGGAGAGTTCAAAGATATGCCAACTGGCACATTCATTCATTTATTCACTCTAACTTCACTTGACCCCTTATGTGTGCCAGGCTCTGGGTGATCAGACATGAATGAGAAGCCTCTGGAGGTGACAGGTGTGTTGTGTGCCAGTGACGAGACCAGGCCACATTTGGGAGATTCTATTACAAAGTCCACATGCCCACGCATTGTGGGGGCACAGAGGATGGGGGCTCACATTTTTTTAAGCCTGATATGTGCAAGGCCCTGGGGAAGGCTTCGCGGTGGTGGGGCAGGAGGCAGAGAATGGGGATGAGGGCATGGCGGCGAGACCCACAGGGCTTGCACAGACAGCGGAGGCATCCCGGAAGGCTGGGCATAGGCGTGAGAGCAGAGTCAGCCAGAGGAAAAGGGGCCGAGGATGGGGCAAAGATCGCACAGGGAGAGCGAGCTGAGCTCTGAAAGGCATGGGAGACCCGTGCGGGTTTTGAGGAGACTACCTGCTCAGGAATGATCCACCAAGCAGACAGGAGTCAGAGGCGGCTGAATGCCAAGGCCCCTGGGATACCGGGGTCAGGGCATTTCTTCCTGGATCCCCAGCAGTTAGCAGGTGCCAGAGCTCAGTAAGCGCCTACTCTGTGCCCTGCACAAGTGCGGGATCCACGCGGCCCAGAGTATGCCGGGTAAGGCACTGAGTGGGGGGCAGTGGGGCATCTGGAAAGGCATCTTGAGGGAGGCAAGAGCCGGGTATAGAGCCCAGGAGCAAAGAGGGGCTAGCCCATGCTCCAGGGTCTGGGGAGACTTCTCTTGGGAGAATCTTTGGATGCTGAGGATGGGAAAGGTGGGCAAGGCAGAGGTGCCAATGTCCGGCCAGGTGGCCTGAGCCCAGATCTGCCCTCTGATGGGGAACCCCAGGCCCACAGGGACCTCCTCCCTCTGCCTGACCCCAGACCGCCTCTTCCTGGTCCAAGCCTCACCTCACCTTCACCTCCTCGACTATATGTCATCAGCCTCATCCCCCAGCCTCGAAGCTCAGGATTGGCCAGAAACATGGTGGCTGGGGTTAAGAGAGGGCCAAGACTGTCAGGATTCTCTTGGCCCCGTGCATAGCAGCCCAAAGTCTCCCGCTAACACTCCCTGCTGTTCCCGCCTCGGAATCGCCCTTTAGGCAAAAGGCCTCTGGTGCTCCCTACTGGCAGCTCAGCTTCAAGACTCCCAATCCCTCTTCTGCTTCAACCCTGTCTGAAGCGAGGTCCAGCCTGAACACATCTAGGGCCAATTCCAGGCTGCAGAGAGGTGGTGTGGGGGCTGGGCCAGGATGGAAGTCTTGTGATATTTACTTGAACACCAACAGCTTCCTAATTGGTCCCCTTACTCCCTCCTTCAGCCACAACTGGGAAAATCTGTTTAAAAGCATATTTGTAGGATACCACTCAGGAGTAACAAGTAATGAACTATTGATACCCAGCAATGACTTGAATGGATCCTAAGGGCATTATGCTGCGTGCAAAAAGCCAGCCTTGCAAGGCTGCCTACTGTATATTTCCATCCATTAACGTTCTCAAAAGAAGCAAATTATAGAGATGGATAAAGACAAGGTTGCCAGGGATTAGGGAAGGAGCGGGAGGATGTCAGTGGAAAGGGGAAGCATAAGGAGTTTTTTCTGAGATGATGGAACATTCTGTATCTTGGTTGCTGCAGTGCTGGCTATATGAGTCTATGCATGTGATAAAATGTCATGGAATTATACACAAAGATAAACAAAAATGAGTGCATGCAAAGAGTGGTGAAATCAAACAAGGTCTATAGTTAGTTACATCACTTTCCTGGTTTTGATAAGGCACAATGGTTATGTAAGATGGCACCACTAGGGGAAGTCAGGTACTGGCTGCACCAGACCTCGCTGTACTATTTATGTAACTTCTTGTGAGTCAATAACTCTTTCAAAATAAAAAGTTTATAAAAAGGGAAAAGCATCCCTGGCTATATTGTCCACCTGGTCATCAACTAGTGGCATCCAGTGGGCCATAAAGGATGAAGTTCATTCTCCCAGCAGGGCACAGGAGCCCTTCATGGGCTGGCCCTTTCTTCTGGAATGACATTTGCCATCTCCCTTAATATACCTAGCCCTGCTCTGAGACTGGCAACAAAACAAGAATATCCACTCTTGGACGACACAGGACTCTTGGAGGACACAGGGGGCTGTACCTCACTCATGGCTCCCGTTCTACCTGGCAGGGCCTCTCTTGTTGATACCAGTGGGTCCCCTCCTGTACTGGCCTGAGGGGACAGTCTCCTGCTCCTGATGCTCTTGCCCAAACCAGACAAAAGTACCTTTCCCTACAACACTGCTGGACTGAAAACTTGAAAAAGGACAGCTCCAGTGCCCTGGAAACCAAAGAGTCACTGGCTCAGTGTGCCCTACTGTCCACCAGGCGGCTGGCAGCACCCCAGGGGTCCTCTACAGCCCTTCCACGTCTGGTCCCACCGCAGAGGCTGTCTCACCCCAGGACACAGGACTGTCCTTGGGCCTGAGAAGCAAAGACTACCAAGACTTTGCAAGTGCTCCAGGTGCAAATGTTCCACCACCAGGTGCTGGGCCATGCGTGTTGCACATGTCATTTTATAATGGTGAGAAGTGTCTGAGGTAGGCGTGAATGTCCTGACTTTACAGATGAGCACACTGAAGTGGACCCCTTGCCCAAGATCACTTGATAGGAAATGGCAGAGCTGGGGACTGAACTCCAGCTGTCTTCCTTTTCACGTATCAGCTTGTTAATGGGTGTCTCTTAAACACCTTTTTTTTTTTATGGAGTCTTGCTCTGCCACCCAGGCTGGAGTGCAGTGGCGTGATCTCAGCTCACTGCAAGCTCTGCCTCCCGGGTTCACACCATTCTCCTGCCTCAGCCTCCTGAGTAGCTGGGACTACAAGCGCCCGCCACCACACCTGGCTAATTTTTTGTATTTTTACTAGAGACAGGGTTTCACTGTGTTAGCCAGGATGGTCTTGATCTCCTGACCTCATGATCCGCCTTCCTCTGCCTCCCAAAGTGCTGGGATTACAGGCGTGAGCCACCGCGCCCAGCCTCTTAAACACCTTTTAAGTGCCAGGCACTGTGCATGCGATGGTGAGCAACGACAGAGTCCCCACCGTCCTGGGCTTATAGTATCATGGCGAGCAGGTTCAGACAGCAATAAATAATCATGATATATGAGTGCAAAATGACAAATTTAGAGAAGCGAAGCATATGGGTCTTTTTTTTTCTTTTCTTTTTTTTTTTTTTTTTTTGAGACGGAGTCTCGCTCTGTCGCCCAGGCTGCAGTGCAGTGGCACAATCTCAGCTCACTGCAACCTCTGCCTCCTGGGTTCACGCCATTCTCCTGCCTCAGCCTCCTGAGTAGCTGAGACTACAGGTACCCACCACTGTGCCCGGCTAATTTTTTGTATTTTTAGTAGAGATGGGGTTTCACCGTGGTCTTGATCTCCTGACCTTGTGATCCGCCTGCCTCGGCCTCCCAAAGTGCTTACAGGTGGGAGCCACCATGCCCGGCACATATGGGTCTTTGATGGTGTGTAACAAAGAACGCTGACCTAGCCAGGCATTGGAAAGAGCTGCCTGAGGAAGTTACCTGAGCACAGCGCTAAAAGATAACTAAGCAAAGGGAGAAGAGAACTACAAAGAGAGCATAGCACATGCAAAGGTCCTGGGGCAGAGGGGAGTGTGAAACATTTGTGAAATTGATGGGAAACCAGTGTAGCTGCAGTCTGTAAACCGAACAGCATGTAAGGCACAGGACCCAGCAAGTGTTTACTGCAGCCAGACTGTGTTCTCAGAGCCTTGTATCATCTCGTGGCATCTTCACAACCACCTGTGAGGTTGGTGCTGCTATTGCATCCCCATTCTCCAGATGAAAAAACGGGCACAAAGGAATGAGTCAATAATCCAAAACCATCTGGCAGGGGCAATGTGGAGCTCACATTTGAATCCAGGCAGCCTGACTCGAGAGCCCATGCGCTGAGCCACTGTCTCACACTGGTTCACGAGAGAAGGCTGAGGGGTGGGCAGGTTCAAGCCCCAGGCAGGCCATGCTGAAGCTTCGTCTTTTCCTTAGGTGAGTGGAAAGGTTTTCATGCAGGGTGATAATATAATCAGGCATGTGTTTTGAAATAAGGCTGGATGCGGTGGGGGCAATGAGGACATGGGATGGGGAAGGGGGCTGGGAGCTGCCGGGTCCAGGCGGGAGATATTAGCCCCTTAGACCAGGAAGGGGCCCTAGTGATGGAAAGCGGTGGATAAGAGAGGAAGGACTGACAAGACACAGATCGGGTATGGAGGTGGGAGAGAGAGATGAGATGGAGGGAGTAGGCCACATTCCCAGGTTTCTGGCTCACCTGACTCAGGGCATGATGGAGCCTTTGCCTGGGACAGGTAAAATCCTGGAGGAGTACAAGGTTTGGGGAAAATCACAAATCCAGTCTTGGGCTGGGGACTGTCCCAGAGCAGATGTCAGGTTGTCAGAGGACACCAGGATTGGGAGCTTAGAGAGCAGTCAGACCTGATACTATGGATCAGTGAGTCGCTGATGCCATGGGTGTAGACAGTTTCATCCAGGGAGGGGTGGGCCCCAAGGACTCTGCCTGTGCTGGCTGTGCAGCAGAGAATGAGATGCATGGCCAGAGGTGGGAGGAAAACGAGGGGGAATGTGCAAGCCAAGAGAAAGGGAACATTTCCAGGGATGGGGTGGTCATCAGGGATAGGGGTGCCCCCAAAAAGGCAATTAATACACAGACCCCCAAATATCCAGCAGCTATCAATGGGAAATCAGTGAGTTTAGGGGAAAAAAAGTGCTCTGATGTGTGGGGAGTGGGGCTGAGGAGCGAACAAGAGAAGCGGATTGATACCGTGAGTGTAGACGACTTCTGAGAAGTTTGGCTGCAAAGGGGAGGAGGAGGAGGATGGTGACAGCTGCAGAGAGATGTGGGGTTGGGGGGCGTTTCAGAGAGAGGCACTTTAGCACGTTCCCGTGGCGAGGGGAAGCGGCCAGTCGACGTAGTGGATACCATGGTGCCTCTCAGATGCCCTCCTCCAGGACTGAGCAAGGATTTCCCAAAGGACAGGGAGGGTCAGTGGCCAATAGTGCTCATCTGAGCCTCTCTCCAGGATGTGTCCTGGGCTGAAGACAACTGCTCTGCCCAAATCCATGCCCTCCCTTCTCCCACCTTACAAGGCAGCCCACATCCAGTGGCCCAGCCCCCTGGCCACAATGGGGCACAAGGCTGAGGCTGTCCCAGCTCCACAGCTTCCCATAGGATGGCTGAGGCCTTAAATGGGCCTGTGCCCCAGCCCAGCTTCTCCCTCAGCGGCTCCTGCTGGCTCTGCCCCTCAGGCATTGGTCACGAGATCAGACCCAGCAAGCCCCCTGCCAATGTCTCTGTTTCCTGGGACATTCAACCTGAGACAGCAGCTAAATAGCAAGAAGAGGGGCCAGCGATTGTGGATATTTTCTGAAAAAACAGGTGAGCTGTACCCTGGAGAAATGTCTGCTCTGAGGTACCGAGGAAAGGAGGCCAGGGAGGCCGTGGTGAGGGAGGGCTGAGCTTTGTGGTGGGATGTTAAGTGTGTCCACTATTCCGTGAGGTGGAGGTAGGTCACCTGATAAGAGAGCGAAGGCTAAGAGGGCCAGGAGTTGAAGGGAATGAAGATCCGAAGCAATTGTTGCAGAAGGCGAGAGGGAGCAGAAACCCTCAAACACAACTGATGGGAGATTGTGCAGCTATAGAAAACAATTTTTTTTTTTTTTTTTTTTTTTTGAGACGGAGTCTCGCTCTGTCACCCAGGCTGGAGTGCAGTGGCGCAATCTCAGCTCACTGCAAGCTCCGCCTCCCGGGTTCACACCATTCTCCTGCCTCAGCCTCCCGAGTAGCTGGGACTACAGGCGCCCGCCACTGCGCCCGGCTAATTTTTTTTTTCTATTTTTAGTAGAGACGGGGTTTCACCATGGTCTCGATCTGACCTTGTGATCCGCCCGCCTCGGCCTCCCAAAGTGCTGGGATTACAGGCGTGAGCCACCGCGCCCGGCCTTATAGAAAACAAATTGATGGTTCCTCAAAAGGTTAAAGGTAGAGTTACCTTTTAATCCCGCAATTTAATCCAGCAAACTCCTGGAAATTCCACAGGAGAATTAAAACATGAGTTATAGACTGAGTGTTTGTGCCTCCCACCCCATTAATGTGTTGAAACCCTAACCCTCAATGTGATGGTATCGACGGGGCCTTTGGGAGGTGATTAGGTTCATGTGAGACCATAAAGTTGAGATTAGAGTCCTTGTAATAAATGGAAGTGACTGGAGCTTACTCTCTTTGTGCCATATGAGGACACAGTGAGAAGGCGGCTGTCTGCAAGCCAGGAAGAGAGCCCTCATCAGAACCTGACTGTACTGGCACCTTACTCGAACTTCCAGCCTCCAAAATTGTGAGAAATAAATCTCTGTTGTTTTAGCCACCCAGTCTATGGTATTTTGTTATGGTAGCCCTAGCTGACTGAAATGATATGTCCACAGAAAAACTTGTACGTGAGTGTTCATGGCAGCATTATTCATATTAGCCAAAAAGTGGCCTGAGCCCAGATCTGCCCTCTGATGGGGAACCCCAGGCCCACAGGGACCTCCCTCTGCCTGACCCCAAACCGCCTGGGTCCCTGGGCAACATTCACACCCCATGACACTCCTTCCGAGCACCCTACACTTCTGCTAGCTCTTGTACAAATGTGGTAACCAAGTGATTAGCTACTTACTGTCTGTCTAGTTTCACCCTTGGACTCAAATGAGAGGGGTCCCTGCCATGGGTCCTCTGCAGAAGGCTCCTGTGCCTGTGGCCCTCCCCACAGGATGAGGAATCTGGGGGGCCCTCTTGATTCCTGGACCCTCCCTTTAGAACATGCTTCTGATACATGGGGCCCCAGCATGCCCTCCCTAAATAGCTCCAAGCCCACTCCCTCAAGGGTGGACTAAGTCACCAGTGGGGTAGCCAAGTGGCAGCTGGCTGCAGGGGTTATGGACAGTTTGCACACACAGACTACAATGTCCACGTATGTGCCCGTGAGCCTCTGCTTGGGGGAGGAGGGCTCTGTGGGTGGGAAGATGAGAGGGAAGGCTGAGCCCAGGGCCTGGCCTTCTCCTACCACCACATTTGGGCATGGAACTTGGAAAAGTCAAAGATGTTTAAATTAGAACCTGGCCTCCCAGGTCATTATCAAGACACATTTGTCAAAGTAGGAGAATAGAACATATTTTATTTAACAGTTGTTAGCTTGATTGATAACTTTTAAATATTTAGACATATGGTGTGACGCCCCCGTGTGTACTCTCGCCCTGGCCCTGCTGACAGTGAGGTGGGCTTGGGTCAGCCTCACCTGTCAGACCACAAGCTCCACCAGGGCCCGTGCAGTGCCCGTGCCCAGAGCACAGCACCTGGCACAGAAGAGCGGACAATAAATACCGGCTGTGAGAAACAAATGGGATAATCCAAGCCAAATGCTTGGCATGGTGCTAATGTCCAATAAATATGAGCTGTCATTGTCTGTTGAATAAATGAACAGGTGGGTGGGAGGGGCTGGGGGCCAAGAGCCACAAGCTGAGGTGGCTTGTGTCTGAGGAGGGAAGGGACCCGCTGTTCCCTGGGATTCATGTTTCCTTTCTTGAGGTTGTGTCCTCCTTCCCCACACCCTACAGGCCTGCCCAGCTCTTCATGGCAAAGCGGGCCCCAGATGGGCATACTTGTGTGTCAGAGTGCCAAAAGGGGCTGCAAGCTCCTGCTAGGGCTATGTCCCCCTCCTCTAGGACAGAACAGCTGGGGCAGGTTCCCTCTTTGCCTTCAGGGGCCTCCCCAGGTCCAGACAGAACACACCCAGGTTAGTTCCTTTCCTTTCGCATAGGCCCAAAGGTTGGAGGGTGGTAGCTGAAAGGACTGATTTCCCCCCTACCCAGGCTGTGCTCTGGTGTGGGAGGTGCCTTTTCTGGGGAGTGAGGTCACTCACTGGACCTTGAGCAAGTCACATTGCCGCTGCAGGCCTCAGCATCCTCGTCTGTAAAATGGGATTGTGTGTGGAACTGGTGCATGCCCAGTGGCAGATGTGAGGTGCGCACTTGGTGAATAGGAAGAAGCCTGGCACAGAATATCAGTGGGTCGGGGACAGCAGAGGCCCGGGACCCCCAACAGGAAAGCAGATGAAACTGGCGCACAGCCAGCCGTGCGAGAGGCTCAGGCAGGAGGTCATCCCTGAGGCCTGAGGACAGCTTCAGCCGCCCACACTGGGTCAGTCCTGTTTCCACAGTACGGAAGTGGTTACAGCTGCTTCATGACTGGACAGTGCCGGCACAGGGTCCACAGGGTCTCTGTGAAGGCCTCCACGAGGTGAGGGCCAGAAGCAGCCAGGAAGCCCCCCATCAAACTCCTCCCCCCAGCATCCACCATTCCAGAAATTCCAACTGTCACCCCCACATACACTATCGCGCACGCACAGTAGGAGCGATGGAATAGAGAAAAAACCTAATTAACCCCCAAATAGGACGTGACGGGTGGGAGGGGAGGGGGGAGGGGAGAGGGGTGGCGGGGGTGATAGGGAGTTGGAGGAAGGAATCACATTTTGCAAACTGCCCACTAGGGGTCACCGTACCCTCAGAACCGAGGGTGCAGAAGTCACACCTGCCTGCGGCTGTGCGCTGGCGGAAGGTCCCAGAGAGAAGGCCGCCCAGCTTGTGTGGCAGGCCCTCGGCCGCCGCCCCAGTCGCAGGCCCGCAGTCAGTGCGGCGGGAAGATGTCCGCGCACTGCTGCAGGATGAGCTCCACCACCTGGTTCTGGAACACCATGGTCATGGGCATGCTGGTCTCTTCCACCTCTGGCCGCAGCAGCGTGGGTCCGAACACAATTGCCACGCTCTGCACCGACATGCGGTTCTGCTCGCCGTGCTCGATCACCCTGCGGCAGGGGTGGGTGGGATCAGGGCTCCGAACTGCAGGGAGGCGCGGGGGGCTCCAGCCGGGACCTGCCTCCCCCTTCCCGCGCGGCACTTCCGGCTCACCGGCAGAGGTGCTGGAAGAGCATCCGCAGAGTGTCATGGTTGGGGGCCGGCAGCGAGCGCACTAGGTCGCGCACACAGCGGCTGCGCTGGGCCTGGTCCTGCAACTCTGGGTGAAGGAAGGTTTAGAGGGAGGGAGTCGGAACTGGAGGTAGGGGGTGTCGGCTGGGCGAGGGGAGCCTGCTAAAGGGGTGGCCCGCCACGCCCCTTACCCCATCCGCCCCACCTGCCCCAGGTGCTCACTGATGGCCGCAATGAACTGGCGGAAGTGCGAGAAGGGGAAGAGGGGCTCGGGCAGCTCCCGAAAGAAGAGCTTCAGGGCGCCGGTGATAACGTGAACGTCCTCCCAGCGCCCGTCGTCCAGGTCAAGGCGCTCATCTGTGCCAGAGGAAGGGAGAAGGATGGAAGGGAGGTCAGTACCCCTCGCGCCTTCAGGCTCTGGGGCAGGGGGTGGGGACGGGCCTCACCATGGTCCACCTTATAGCGCAGCTTCTGGATGGTGGCCAGGTTTCCACTGATGCGGTACAGCCCGTCGATGTCCAGCCCTGGGGCAGAGGGAGGCGCTGATCCCGGGTTTGGGGCTGGGGGTAGGGTGGGGCTACGGGTCCCTGCTATGATTCCCAGTCGAGGCCTCCCGTACTTTCCCCCTGGACCCTGCTTCCATCCAGGGGTCTTCAGCCTGTGGTCCTGGCAGGAGACCTGCGGGCACCCCAATGCCTGCCTCCCTCACCCCCACAGCACACGTACCGCGGGCCTCGACGGCGCGGATGCACTGCTGCACAAAGCGTGGCACCCGGCTCCTCTCGCGCTCACACAGCGCGGCCAGCGCGCAGCCGAACACCTGGTCTAAGGGAGAGGCTCGTCAGTTCCCGTCCAGCCTGCGCCCCGTCCTGGTCCCCGGGTCCCTGCCCCCCGCAGGCCTCGGGTACCTTTGATGTAGCCCTTCTCCCGCAGCGACTGCAGTGTGGGCCGCCTCTGGAGGAACTTGCGGAGCTTGTACCGGACCTTGCTCAAGTCGCTCTCCAGGACCCCGGGGCCCAGGGCGGGCGCGGCTGCTGCGGGGGAAGGCAGAACTGAGTCAGGAAGCAGTGCTGGGGCAGGCCAGGCAGGCCCCAGCAATCATCATTCCCCAGGAGAGGTCTCCTGGGAGCCCCCAGACCATCCTGCCTTGCGCACACCTGCATTCGGCCGCGCGTCCTCCTCTTTCTCCTGCCAGCTTCCCAGGCGCTCACTCGCCCCGAAGTCCACTCCGCTGCTCTCGCTCTCCTCCTCTGGGGGCAGCTCTGCGGACTGGATTCCCATAGCCTCAGAAAGGTGGGGCCTTGAGCCAGCTTCGGGTCCTTCCAGGATGGGGCAAGGGACCCGAAATGCACTCCCAACAGGCATGGCCTGGAGACCCTCAGCGAAGAGTCCTCTCTTCCCTTAACCAGGTTAACTCTCCTTACCTCCACCAGTGAGCCTGAGAACATTCACCTCCCTTAGCTGCATGGAGCCCTTAAGGTGCAGAGACAGTCATCCTGTTCTCCCACACCCCTTCCTATCCTGGCAACCCCTACCCACCTGGAGCCTTCTTCCTCTGTTTTCCTCAGTTTCTCTAACTAGGTCAGCATTCTTCAATACGTGGCTCCCAGTTCTGAGCCTGCATCTCCAGCTGTGGCCGGAGCACTGCCAACAACTGTACCAATATCACCTCTCTGGCTCTGGATTCCAACCTCTATTAATACAGCCAAAAGCTGCACTCAATGTTGGCTCATAGGGAATTAAGGGTCAAAAAGCCCCAGGTCATTTCCAGGTCAGTAGTTGTCAGAGAGCCCCTGTCCTAGCTCTACTTATGCAATTGGTATTTTGAGCCTTAAAAAAAATGGTCGACTATTCAAATCAATCCTTTAAAATTTTATCTGCTAGTTTCAGCCTGCCGTTGGTTGGCTTGCAGAGTATTTACTTGGCCTTCTGCTTCTCCGTGAAGTGGGAAATTCCTTTAGAATGTGCCCCTACCGTCACCTGGAGAGTCTTCCTGCAGCGCCAACCCCAGGGCTGGATTCACAGACTTACAGAAGGCAGTTTCTTCAGCAGCCTACCCTGCCATCCCAGCCATTAGTGGGGGACTGCATTTACATTTCCCACTGATACCTTAGAGCTCCCTGAGCCTGAGCAGAAGGCCCCACTCATAATGGCCACCACCTCCCCACCACCCCTAGAGGCTCTGGGCTCTGCTTACCAGCTCCTGGATGCCCTGAGCAATGGCCTTATGCCAGGTGCTGATGATAGCCTCCGAGTCATGCTGAATCAGGTACTCCGAGCCATCTCGGCTCCGCAGCTGGAGGGACACAAGTCACTGGGTCATCTCTGGTACCCTGGGTCTGCCCTGGGGGTAGGCACTCAGAGTTTAATGGAGCAAGGGCCTCACCCCAGGCCAAGTGTTGGATCTTCTGCCTCGCTTAAAGCAGTGGGTGACAGCGTCTCTGTGTTACAGATGAGCAAACTGAGGCTCAGCAAGTTTTAGCTGCTTCCTCATGGGCACACAGCTAGTGAGTGATGAGCACAGAGCTGCATGGCTCAATTGTCTGGTACACTTTCCCTCCCCCATCTTACCTCCCTGCAAACCACAGAACATGGCAGGCCTCATGCAGAGCACTGGCCTGCAAACTAAGTGAAAGAAAATTCCTATGTGAGGCCAGGCATGGTGGCTCACACCTGTAATCCCAGCACTTTGGGAGGCCGAGGCAGGCTGATCACCTGAGGTCCGGAGTTCAAAACCAGCCTGGCCAACATGGTGAAACCCCGTCTTTCCTAAAAATACAAAAATTAGCCGGGTATGGTGGTGGGCTCCTGTAATTCCAGCTACTTGGGAGGCTGAGGCAGAAGAATTGCTTGAACCCGGGAGGTGGAGGTTGCAGTGAGCTGAGATCACGCCACTGCACTTCAGCCCAGGTGACAGAGCAAGACTCCATCGCAAAAAAAAAAAAAAAAAACCCCAGAAACTTCCTATGTTGAGACCCCTGTCTACTAGAAGCAACAGTGAAAATAGGGAGCGAAGATTTGAAGGCAGATCATGGCTGATCCCAGAGAAAGCAAGGTCTCTCCTTGCCCCTCCCCATACACACACTGAGGACTCAGAAACGTTGTCCCACCTTCTGCAGCCAGGAGTTCCCACCACCTCCCACACTCCAGCCTGGCAGCACATCTTCTGTTAGCCCACTTCACCATGAAGAATAAATTAAACAAAACACCAGATGGAAACTTGCCACCGCAGGACTGATGCTCAAAGCCCTCTCTGAGTTGGATGGCAGCTTAGATGGATCCCTCATCAGCCTCTGGCTCTGAGGACCCAGTGTTCCAGGTTAATGTGAATGTTTAGCTGCAACAGCTCACACCAACCCTGCCCTTTCGGTTCAGTGAGAGTCAGAGACAACAGAAACTGTCTCAGACCCCAGGACACAACTTCTAGAATCAGAGTGGACTGTCTTTGGCTGTCCTTTAAAACTTATACTTGAAGACTATTTAAACTGCTTTTTAAAATGAAAAGAGGCTGGGCACGGTGGCTCATGCCTGTAATCCCAGTACTTTGGGAGGCTGAGGCGGGCAGATCATGAGGTCAGGAGATTGAGACCATCCTGGCTAACACGGTGAAACCCTGCCTCTACCAAAAATACAAAAAATTAGCTGGGCCTGGTGGCATGCACTTGTAGTCCCAGCTACTCAGGAGGCTGAGGCAGGAGAATCGCTTGAACC
>NW_012103032.1:2274268-2292123 GCF_000951045.1 Mandrillus leucophaeus
TTGTAGTCCCAGCTACTCAGGAGGCTGAGGCAGGAGAATCGCTTGAACCCGGGAGGCAGAGGTTGCAGTGAGCTGAGATTGTGCCACTGCACTCTAGCTAGGGCGACAGAGCAAGACTCTGTCTCAAAAAAAAAAAAAAAAAAGAAAGAAAGAAAGAAAGAAAAGAAAAGAAAATGGCATATTGCATCCCCTAGCCCTCCCCTGCAAAGGACAGAGAACCTTCAAGAGGCAGATAACACAGCCTCACTCTAATCAAAGCAGACAAAAGAGCCCTGCTCAAGATTATCCCAGAGAATGGCTTGACAACACTTCTAAAACAACAGCCATGATTTTTGGCAGCTCTCTCATAACATAATCAGTTCACATTTGCAAGTTTCACATAGAAGGCAAAGCTGTATCATTACATAGCAATGTATTTCACAAAATATTCGCCCCCAGCCATGCCCATAATCCTAGTGCTTTGGAAGGGCAAGGTGGGAGGAGTCCCTGAGACCAGGAGTTCAAGCCTGGGCGATATAGTGAGACCCTATGCCTAGAAAAAAATTTAAAAATTAGCCAGGCATGCTGGTGTGCACCTGTACTTCCAGCTGCTCAAGAGGCTGAAGCGGCAGCATCACTTGAGCCCAGGAGTTAGAAGCTGCAGTGAGCTACGATCAGGCCACTGCACTCCAGCCTGGGCAACACAGTAAGACCCTATCTCTAAGAACAAACAAATTAACAAAATATTTATCCTGCTGACTGCACAAGCAAATGCTAGCAGCTTTCGGGGGACTGTTGCTGAAGTTTTCTCTGACTTTGGGGTGACTAGGAAGACCTGCTGTGAAAATTTCCTGGGCCCAACAAAGCCATCCATCCTGAATGATATAAAATTTGGGGCTATCTCTTGAGGAAAACCTGGAGCTGCCTACAGGCCACCCTGCATGGAGGGAGGATGGCCAGCAGTCAACCAGGAGGCAGGGGCTCGTGATTTCCACTCAGGCCTGCCCACCTTCCCACTGGCCTGAGCAGCACCTGCCTTCCAGTCCTTGCCAGCAAAGACAACTCAGAAAGCCCTATTCTGAAACTTTCATCAAAAGCCCATCAGTGATGACCTTCACCGAGAACCGTTTGAAGGATATCCCTATCCCTCAAGTAAGGGGAGAGACATGCCTAGCAAAGGTGGTGTCTCAGACCGGGCACGGCGGCTCATGCCTGTAATCCCAGCACTTTGGGAAGCCGAGGCGGGCGGATCACCTGAGGCCAGTAGTTTGAGACCATCCTGGCCAACATGGTGAAACCCCGTCTTTACTAAATACAAAACAATTAGTTGGGTGTGGTGGCAGGTGCCTGTAGTCCCAGCTACTCGGGAGGCTGAGGCAGGAGAATCACCTGAACCCAAGAGGCAGAGGTTGCAGTGAGCCAAGACTGCGCCACTGCACTCCAGCCTGGGCAACAAAGTGACACTCTGTCTCAAATAATAATAATAATAATAATAATAACAACAACAACAACAACAATAATAATGGCGATGTCACTCCTCAACAACAACAACAACAACAACAATAATAATGGCGATGTCACTCCTCAACAACAACAACAACAACAACAATAATAATGGCGATGTCACTCCTCAACAACAACAACAACAACAACAATAATAATGGCGATGTCACTCCTCAACAACAACAACAACAACAACAATAATAATGGCGATGTCACTCCTCAATTTAACACCATGGCAGATATTGTTAGTTGATCACAGAACTCTACCCTGCCAAGCCCAGAGAAGGCTTCAGAATTCTTCTCAAGAAGGTTCCAGGCAGCTGGGTGTGGTGGCTCATGCCTGTAATCCCAGCACTTTGGGAAGCTGAGGCGGGTGGATCACGAGGTCAGGAGATCGAGACCATCCTGGCTAACACGGTGAAACCCCAACTCTACTAAAAATACAAAGAATTAGCTGGGCATGGTGGCCAGCGCCTGTAGTCCCAGCTACTTGGGAGGCTGAGGCAGGAGAATGGCATGAGCTCGAGAGGCGGAGCTTGCAGTGAGCCGAGATGGTGCCATTGCACTTCAGCCTGGGTGACAGAGCAAGACCCCGTCTCAAAAAAAAAAAAAAAAAAGGAGGGCTCCAGGCTGGGCACCGTGGCTCACACCTGTAATCCCAACGCTTTGGGAGGCTGAGGCTGGAGGATCACTTGAGGCCATAAGTTTGAGACCTGCCTGGGCAACATAGTGAGACCCCATCTCTATAAAGACTAAAATTAGCCAGATGTGATGGAATGCGCCTGTAGTCCTAGTTACTTGGAAGCCTTAGGTGGGAGGATCACTTGAGCCCATGGGCTTGTGGCTTTAGTGAGCTATGACTATGCCACTGCACTTCAGGCTGGGCAACAGAGCAAGACCTTGTCTCTAAAAACAAAAACAAAAAATAAAAACAAAAACAAAACCTCACAAGACTCCAGACCTACTCATCAGAGTAGCTCATGAGATGAAACCAGTTTTCCAACTTTGCTTTGTAGATATCCTGGCTCTAGAACTGAATGGAGCTTGGTGAATAATCAGGAAACGATGCACTCAGGTTCCTTGCAGAATTGCTTTTTCTGAGCTCAGACATGAGGTCACGCTCTTGGCCTTATCATAATGATGCTACCTGAAGCAGCCCCAGATCCTGAATCAAACCTCCCTGGAGCTGTTTTGCGGGGTAGGTGCCGCGTGCTTCTAGATCCCATGTTCATGGAGCTACACACAAGAAATTTAAGAGTGAAGGCTTAGGAAAAAGCTTTGATTCCCTCAACATCTGGGTGGGTTTTATTATTTTTTCAACAACAAAGAGACATGCACCTGACAGCCCTTCTCTTTTCACCTCCCCTAGCAGCAAAGTCAGAGCTAAATTTTCTTCAGTAACCACCACCTTAGTACATCATCTCCCCCTAATTCCTCTCCATCTTGAGTCCCATCTCTTACTTGTTTTTTGTGGTCCTGGCTTTTCAGTGAATTTGCCAGTTCACCACACGTGTTTCTGTTGTGAACTGCCTCAAACCTTCTAGGGACTGAGGTCAGGGTAAGAGTAGTTTAAAAACAAGACAACATGTGGACAGTGAAGGGTGTGGCATTGGGAGTACCCTTCCTGCGTCTTCTCTCCCTTCCTCAGGGGGTAGCATGGTAGTCTTCTCCACTGCCCTGGTTTACTCACTGGGGATGCAGTCCAGTCAGAAATGGGGCTCTGGCTCAGGGGCAGGGAAGGGGACCTGGGGAGAAAGAGGTTTCCCAACCAGGCCTGTCACAGTAAGCAGCCAAGGACACGGAGCCTCCTGTCTCTCTCAGGCTGGGATGAGGGCTGCCATTCTAGGCATGAGAATTTCCTCTCTCAGAGGCCCTACTCCTCACCACCCTCCAGGGCAAGGATTATTATTAACTCAACTCCTGGAGAGGGAACTGCAGAATCTGTGATGTTAGAAACACAGGACAGGTCCCCTGGGGTTGGGGGGCAGTATTGGCCTTGAGCCCCGAGAATGGTAGCCCCAATTCCTCCCAGGTCCTCCTTCTTGGAGCTTGCCTACAGTAAGGGTCCCAGAGCACTGCCAACAACTGCACCAATATCTCCTCTCTGGCTTTGGATTCCCACCTCTATTAATACAGCCAAAAGCTGCACACAGTGTTGGCTCATAGGGAATTAAGGATCAAAAACCCCCAGGTCATTTCCAGGTCAACAGTTGTCAGAGGGCTGACAGGCATCACTAAGCCCCTTCCCTCCTTCTCCCCACCCCGGCTACTTACCTCCAGCACATTCTTCCTACTGGATTTGTCTTTGGGGGCCCAGGAGAGAGTGGCCCCCCTCAGCTCCACTGTGTACTCGGGGGTGGAAAACTTGGAAGGCTGCCTCTGTGGGAGAGGGAGGAAGGTCACAGGGAGCCCTCAGATGTGTCTGCTGTGGCACTCTGACCCTAGGAATAGGATGGGGTCTACGGCATGGCCAGGAAACGACTCTGGGGAAAAGAGCCCCAAGGGTTCCTGAACCCAGACCCTGATGCTTCTTAACCACAGAGCCTGCTGGCTGGCCTGTCCACTGCTGTCCACCCGTCCAGTGGAGGACAGGAAAGGAATGCAGTCTGCATCCCTGCAAGCAGGTATGCCACCCCCAGCCTCCCTGCCCTCCAGGCTGGAGCTGGCCACCCTCAAGACTGTTCCCCATCTCCAGCGGGCTAAAACTACTTGTCTTGGAGTGAAGCTGCCAGCATCACCCCCTTCCTGCCAAGGCCCAGCTCCTCTGACACTCATGGACCACTCTCTCAGACCTCGTCATCTCCAAGCCAGATTAGATAGAGCAGATGGGGGCTGGGCACAATGGCTCACGTCTGTAATCCCAGCACTTTGGGATGCCGAGGTGGGCGGATCACCTGAAGTCGAGTCCAAGACCAGATTGGCCAACATAGTGAAACCCCATCTCTACTAAAAACACAAAAATTAGCCGGGCCTGATGGCACATGCCTGTAGTCCTAGCTACTCAAGAGGCTAAGGCAGGAGATCTCAGGAGGAAGAAGTTGCAGTGAGTCGAGATTACACCACTGCACTCCAGCCTGGGCAACATAGCGAGACTCTGTCTCAAAAATAAATAAATAAATAAATAAATAAATAAAAGTAAATAAATAAATAAAAGCAGATGGGGTGGTCCCTGCCCTGAGGGCCTGGCCTTACCAGGCCGCCTGCAGCTGAGGTCTTTGAGTCCTTGAAGAATGTCAGGACGCCACCCTCCAGCACAGTCCAGGAGGCACTCCAGTGCTTCTTTCTAGGTGGGGGTGGGGAAGTAGGGGTGGCAGGACTTAGATTTGGTCCTAGGTTGAGGGCCCCTCCTACCTCAGGAACAAGTCAGAGCTTAGGAACACAGGCTAGGGTACCCCACTATGAGGGCTGAAATCCTGACTCTAACACCTAGCAGCCAAGGGACCTTGAGCAAGTCACTTTATCTCGCAGTGTCTCAGTGTCCACAGAGGACCACTCACGAAGTTGTTGTGAGCATTAATAAGAGCCTGGCGTATAGGAAGTGCTCAGTGAACATCATCACCAAGGCCCACCCTGCCCCGGCCTGGGTGTAGATGGGCTCTCACCGGAGCCGCTTTCCCTTTTCCGCCGTCTTGGTGCGATGGAGCACCCCTGCCTTGTCCAACGTCTTGGTCTAAGAGAGAAAAGAGAGAGAAGGTACAAGAGTGGGTAGTTAAGGGGTGAGCTATGGGGAGTAGAGGCTGGTCACCTGCTGAGCTGCCACTCTCTATGGTCTGGGCCCATGGCCCCACTGAACCCTCCTCGCCAGCCCCACCACCTGGCTGGGGGTAGGGGGTGATGCCTACCCTCACAGCAGCTGTGGCAGGAGAGACTTCCTCCCAGCTCCCAACCTCATCCAGCTCTGCAGGGACCTATGGAGAAGACAGATATGTCCTGCCTAGTCCCTTCTCCCAGGACCTCCAGAAGCCCCCCAGTGCCACTGTGGTGGTCCTGCCAGGACCTCAATGGCTCCTCCCCTACCTTCTCCTCTGGAGGGCTGGCCTGGGCTGGGGTGTCATCATCCTGGCTGGATTTATGGATGCTTCGAGGGGCAGGGACAGGGACCTGGGGAGAAAGACACAGTCGTATGTGATCTCTTCCTCTCTCCCCAGGACCCCCCTTTCCCCACGTTGTTACCTGGGGCAGCTCCCATCGAACGGAGGAGTCCTCTGGATTGTAGAAGTATGGCTTCCCGTGGGGGTCCTCCAGCCTCACCCACTGTGGGGAGAGGAACGGTCAGGGCCTCCCGCCCCGCTCATGAGAAGGGAGGAAAAGGTCCCCTCCAACCAGGTTCCAAGACAGCACCAGGGAGTCTGGAGGGGCAGGTGCAGGTGATGCGTTTGACGGGTTTAGGCTCTGTGTGGGAGCTACAGTTTAGAGAACTCAGGCGACCTATTAGTGAGGAAGGTTGTGGGGAGGACTCCGAGGCTGGCCGGGTCCATCTGCCCGCTTCGCCTACCTGCTCCTGGGTGAAGTGGTTGGTATAGAGCGTCTGCTTGTCCTGGCTGATATGACAAGACCAGCCGGGGGGTGTGGTCAAGGGAGAGGTGGGGCCGGGCTCACCAAAGGAGCCCACGGGAGAATAGTCCTCCTCGGGGTAACTGGTCAGTGACTCGGGGTAGTCCGTCTCCGGGGTGGGGGGCTGTGGGGAACAGAAGGTAGAGTCAGAGGCTCTGATTGCCAGCACTGCCCGCTAGCCCTGCCGTTTTGGACCAGGACCACCCCCTTGCCGTCTGGTCCCTGGGGCTGTGGGAGCAGGAGGTAGAGACAGAGATACTCAGAGGTAGCTCCGCCCACTCCAGCCCCGCCCCTCACCCTCTGGTCCCTGGGGCTGTGGGAGCAGAAGGCGTCAGAGGCACTCAGAGATAGCCCCGCCCACTCCAGCCCTGCCCCAACCCTGTGCTCCCTGGGTCTATAAAACAGGAGGCGGGATCAGAAGTGCTTAGAGGTAGCCCCGCCCACTCCAGCCAAGCCCTTCACCCTGGGGTCCCTGGGTCTGTGGAAGCAGGAGGAGGAGTCAAAGGCTCTCAGAGGTAGCCCTGCCCACCCATCACCACCCCTCACCCGTGTGTCCCTGGGCCTCTGGGAGCAGGAGGCAGGATCAGAGGAGCTCAGAGGTAGACCCGCCCACTCTGGCCCTGCCCCTCACCCGCGGGTCCCCGGGGCTGCCAGGGCTCAGGCCCGGCTGCATCTCGAACTCCTCCTCGGGCTCGTTCTCGGCCTCGTCCTCCCAGGCCGTCTCGCCAGTCAGCGGGTTGTAGAAGAACACTCTGCGGCTCTCCTCATCCCAGTACTGGCCCCACTCGGTCTCGAGGCTCACGTGGCTGTCCACCGAGGCAGGGGAGGTGGCTGGGCTGGCGGCAGCCTCAAAGGGCGACTCCCAGGTGGTAACTCCCGTGTCTGGATTGTAGTAGTAGGGGCGCCCGGTGCCCGCGTCTGTGTGCGTCTCCCACACTGGGCTGGGGAGGGGGACCGCAGCGGCGCTCGGCGAAGTGGCCCGGGGCTGCCTCTCTATGTTCGCGTACACGGGCTCCGGGGGGTCGTCCACCTGTGGGAGGAAAAAGGAGGAATTTTGTGTTTTCAAAAACCTTCCAAAATGCTAACAGAGGTCCCCTCTGGGCAGTGCGATTATAGGGGTTTGTTTTTGTTTTATTTTCTTTAAACTTTTCTGCAGCCTCAAAATTTTGTACAACGAAGCTTTTTAAAAATCACAGAGGTTCTTCTGTTGACTGTGACAACATCACTAATATGTAAACTCCCTGAAAGGGGAAGCGCCTGTTTGAAGTGGCCTCTCCCTGAGCTTTAGCCCCCTGGGCGACCTTTGAAAAGTCACACTACCTCTCTGCCTCAGTTTCCTGGGTGTAACATGTCTGCTCTGCCCATTCCGGAAATTGCAGTGAAGAGTGAATGAGGAAATGCTCTTGAAAGTGCTTTGTAAAGTATTCAGTGCCCCAGATAGGTGGGTCAATTACATTAACTATATTTATCAATAATAATAAAACATTGATAACCCAGTTCTCACAACTGTGTACTCACAGAGGCAAGTCAGAGGTTGGGCAGGAACTGAGAAGTGGCCTGGGGCATGCCCCTGTTTGTGGTGCCCATTCAGGGCCCTGCTGCATTCTTTTTTTGTTTTTTTGAGATGGGGTCTTGCTCGGTCGCCCAGGCTGGAGTGTGGTCGTGCAATCTCGGCTCACTATAACAGCCGCCTCCCGGGTTCAAGCTGTATTCTTAAAGCCCCATTAAGAGTTCCCACCCCACCTCCCTCCCAGCCCAGAAAGCTCTGGGACTGGACTCAGTACTGTGTCTGGATTTGGGGACTGAACTTTTCAAGGTGAAGTTTGCAGGTGTCAGAACCAATTCCAGACAAGAGAGGGAGAGAGGACAGCCAGATGGGCTGGAGAATGGAGGGGCAAAGAGAGGTGAATCATTTTCCCACACCCCAAAGGAGAGTGAGGGCAGCTGGGGGTTCAATCACATAGAACATAAACCTAGCCATGCTTAAGCCTCCCAGAACAGAGGCTCTCTTGATTCACACCTCAGAGCTCCCTGCTGGCTGCAGGGCAAAGTCTAAGCCCTTAACCAGGCACAAGAGACAGTCCCCTCACCGGCCTGTGCTTCCACTATTATTTCCTGCCACTCCTTGCCCCTTGCCTTGAACTTTATGCTCCAGTAGTGCCAGTTGCTAGAGGTCCCCACCTTCCCTGCTGTGTTTCCTCCAGGCCTAGGCTCATTTGTAGCCTGCCCAGGCCCATCTCCACCCCTTTTTATGCCTGGCTGACTCCAATTCCTTCGTCAGGACTCAGCTCAGGTGCCAGGTTCCAGCCTTTTCCCGAGATTCCCCCCATCCCCGTGCCCCTACATTCAGCCCAGCACCCTCAGCCCCAAAGAGGGACAGACGACTACATTCTCGAACCCTAGGCAGCAGCATGGCATTACTACTATTTTCTTTTCTTTTTTCTTTTTTTTTTTGAGACAAAGTCTCTCTCTGTCATCCAGACTGGAGTAGAGTGGTGTGATCTCAGCTCACTACAACCTCCGCTTCCCAGGTTCAAGTGATTCTCATGCCTCAGCCTCCCGAGTAGCTGGGATTACAGGCGTGCGCCGCCACACCTGGCTAATTTTTGTATTTTTAGTAGAGATGGGGTTTTGCCCTGTTGGCCAGGCTGGTCTTGAACTCCTGACCTCAGGTGATCCGCCCACCTCGGCCTCCCAAAGTGCTGGGATTACAGGCATGAGCCACCGCACCGGCCGATTACTATTTTCTAAGCATACGCAAAACTTCAGGGGAAAGCGGATTTCTACATTTCAATTTTTGTTTTCAGAAACTTTCCAAAATGCTAACAGAGGTCCCCTCCGAGCACTGTGATTATAGGGGTTTATTTTTGTTTTGTTGTCTTTGAACTTTCCTGCAGCCTCAAAATTTTGTACTACAAAACTTTCAAAAAATCACAGAAGTTCCTCTGCTGACTGTGACACCGTCACTAAGCTGTAAACTCCTCGAAAGAGGAAGCACCTGTTCAAGGTGGCCTCTCCCTGAGCCTTAGGCAGATGCCAAAAAAAAAAAAAAAAATTCATTTTTCACCAAACTGATGCTAAAAAAGCAAAGCAAGCCAAAACAACAAAAAGAATAAGGAAAAGAAGAACATTCGTTCACCCAACAAAGATTTGCCTGCTCTGCGCCAGTCACTGTTCGAGGCATGGGGAATGCAGCAGTGAAAAAGGGACACAAATCCCTCCCCGGCAGAGCTGGCACTCAAGTGCACCTGTGTGTAAATGGCGGGGTGATGAGTAAATGGACAGCATGTCAGTGCTGATCACTGCTAAGCAAGAAAGGAAAACACCGTCAAAGAAGAGGATGTTACAGTTTTAGACAGGGTGCTGGTCCCCAGGTGCCAGGGGTCAGGGAGAGCTGGGGATCCCAGCCCATCAGTTCTTCGCTCCTCTCCCCTTCCTCTAGGCTCCTGTGTGGCTGAGAGGGGACCCGTCAGCCCACTTCTCCTTTCTCTGCCCCCACCACAGCCCTGATGTGGCATCCTGTAGTCCAACCACAACAGGACTCTCACTGGCCCCCAACAGAAAAGGCATCCTCCCATCTCCATGCCTTTGCTCCAGCCGTTCCCTCAGCCTGGAATTCCCTTCTCTGGTTCTCTGCCTTCCCAAATCCTGCTCTCTCACGGTGCTCAGCTGATAAGCCTCTCCAGGGAGAGGCCAAACCTGCTGGCACTCTGCTCACTGCTCTGGTGGGGTCCAATGGCGTTCTGCCTTGGTGGGCAGCCAGTTGTCCAGCCATCTGCCCACCTCCTCTGCCCCAAAAGGCAGGATTTTCTTGAGAGCAAGACTAAAGATAATGTAGCTGATTTCATTTGCCACCCAGCAGCTGGGCCAATGCCCTGAAGCACCCAGCAGGTCTGCCACAAACACTTACTGCTTGAGTACACAAGTCTAACCCATGCCAAGTTTCAGCAGCAAACACGCCTGACATGGCAGGAGAGCCTGGAATGAGCTGAGTTTTCTGAGGAGGAAGGTTGGAGCCACAGAAACCAGGAGATTCCTGGGGAGGGCAGGATGGAAGCAGCGGGGAGAGGAAGGCAGAGGAACCAGACACACCTGCCATCCTCCCAGCTGAACCCACTGGGGCAGGGGTTGAAAGGCCCCACCAGGGGTGGATGAGCTGATAAGGAGCAGGCTCTTTGGAGCAGGAGTTTCTACTTGGCAGGCTGTGGGCCGTGGCTCTGAGTCCCCAAGGAGTCCTAGGCCAGTGAGGCTGATGGGGTCTTCACACAAAGGAACATCCCCAGCAGGTACAGAAGAGATTTGAGAGGTAGAAGTTTAGGTCCCCAGCATGACAGGGCTGTCACAAGGAAGAGAAGACGTGGTATCACGCTGCAGGGACAGAGCAGCATTCCTCTAAAGGAAGTATTCTGAGGACTGGGGCTGCCAGAGACACAGGCTGCTTCTGGAGGTAGTGGGGGACTCTCGCTGGAGGTGACTGAGCAGAGTCTACTCCCCGTTAGGGAAGCCACAGCCCTGTGGTGGGCGTTGAACTGCAGTGTCCTTCAGGCCCCTTCGAACTCTAGAACTCTCTGCAGACCCCGCGCAGTGCTGAGCTAGAGATGCCTCCCCTCCTGGCAGAGCCTCAGCTGGGTTCTGACCAGCTTCTGGGGCCAGGTGCAGTCACGCCCTCCACATCCTCTGGGCTTCAAGGAGTTACAGCAGCGCCTGCCGCCCCTACCCTCCTCCTTGCTCCTGTGCGTGGAGGCCCAGCAAGACCCAGATGCAGCTCATAAGCAGGGGCCTGACCACAGAGCCGAAGGCTCTTGGGCCGCATCCTAGAGACAAGAAGTGGCCTTCCCACCCCAGGCCAGAGGAGGAGCCAAGAGGGACCTGGCTGTCAAGCTCCAGGCTGCCCAGCCCCCTGGCACTTCGTTACAGTGGTTCACCCCTTGTCTCCAGTTCCCTCCCCTGTCCACAAGCAGGTGGCAGCTCTGCCACTCTTGCCCCAAGCTGACCACCTCTTGGATGGGCAGGGCCTCTAAGAAGGAAAGAGAAAAGGAAGTATGAGCCCCAACTTCCAAGAGGCTCCCTGCT
The DNA here is from genome assembly GCF_000951045.1 of Mandrillus leucophaeus. Taxonomy (NCBI): domain Eukaryota; kingdom Metazoa; phylum Chordata; class Mammalia; order Primates; family Cercopithecidae; genus Mandrillus; species Mandrillus leucophaeus. Next base: position 2,285,378 of record NW_012103032.1, read on the forward strand.
CCGAGCCCCAGCTCGCCCAGCTCCTAACAGGGCTTGGGGTAGAGGCCCATGGGGCACCCCTTGACCCCAGCGTCCCCTACCTGTGCCCGCAAGGCTTGACTCTGCCTCCTAGTCACTTTGGCGATCATGTCCACCATCCTGGCCCCTCCGAGCTGCAGGGACAGAGCCCTGGGAAGGTTTTGGGGGTGGAGTCCAGAGGGCACTACCCCAGTGCTGGCACAGGGCAACAGGGAAACAAGAAGTTGCCTCGAGATGGCGGGAGGCTGAGACTCCAGCCCATTTCCTGTCAGGGCTGCGGAAGTGCTGCCTGTGTTGGGGCGGGTCGGGTGGAGGGGCCTCAGGTTGGGGGTATTTTTATGCTTCTAGAAACACCGCTGGCTGCCCCACTCAGTGCTCTAATGACCAGTGAGCCGCATCCCAGGCCCAGACATAGCCATGGTGTGGGCTGCACAGGGGAAGATCACGGCCAGACCCAGGCACAGCACAAACTGCACAGAGAGAATCACGGCTGAGCCTGTGGGGGAGGGGCGCACTGCACAGACAGGGCGGGCAGAGCGGGTGCTGAGTGCTGGGGGCCTGGGCTGGCCTGGAGTGGCTCCTGGGGCGGAAACAGGACAATGAGTGGTTGTCCACTCCCTCTAGGCCCAGGGAGGGTGTGATGGGAAAGAGGAAACTTGTGGGGGGAGGGGAAGGGTTCCCAAAGAGGAAGGGGTCTGGGCAGATGTGATATCACAGGGAGCTGGCGTCTGGACTGTGCCAGCCCCGAGGAGGACAGGAAGGATTCTGACCACACCACTATCTGCCCGCCTGACCACCTGGGTCTGTCTCCTCCAGACTCGATCACCAAGATGCATGTGCCCTCCCCTGCCTGCATGCCCACATGGGCCCACTCCCACTTGCGTGTCCACATACATGTGCAAGTATGCCCGTGCCTGTCCCCTCTTCTCTAAGGACCCAGAGAAGAGGGCCAGGCACCAGCTTCTCCCAGGAGGAAGGCTAGATCTTCTCCCTGGCCTCTCTTCCCTTCACCCCCCTCGTGGGGGGTGTTAGACCCCAGCCGCATGGCCTGAGTGAGAAGTCGCAGCCCCTCCTCTGAGCCCATAGGCCCATCTTGTCTTCCCTCCTCCCTCAGAAGTGCTTCCTCTCCAGGCTTAAGGGTCAGACAGCACTAAGCCCACCAGCCCACCCCTGCTGAAAGCCACCTCCCTTCCAGGTCAGACTCTGACCCCCGCCCTCCCACTCCAGGCCCATTCTTCCTCCTCCGGCCCCCACCCTGGCTCTGTTTTTCTCTCCTGCCGTGTCCCTCAGCCCCTCCTCTCCTGTACCCATTGTGGGCTGGGGACAAGGACCCCACGCAGAGCCAGGCACAGTGCGAATGTGGGGCATGAGACACTTGGAGAGATCACACTAGGTGGAAGACTGGGCCCCATGCCCTGCTCTGCCTGCAAAAGCTCTCGTACCAGTGTCCCATTCCCTGTGCCTGACTCAGAAGCCCAGACCCCAGGGGTAGACTAATCCCCTCCTCCCTAGCAGGGCGGAGGACAGCAGGAATTACAGAAGGTTGGAGGCCTCATGCTTATCACACACCTGACCCACCTCTCTGTCCCCACCCTGAGGCCAGGGATGCGGACTCACACACACATACACACACACACCACACACACGTGTGCGTGCATATGACAGGTCACCAAGGGATATGCAACCAGGTCCCAGAGACAGGAAGAGCCTCTGTAAATTCCAGAGAGGCCAGAAACTCTGAGCCATCAGGGAGGAGCTGGGTGGGGAGGGGAAAGAGGAGGACAGGTGTGGAACTCAGGCCCTCAGCACTGCCCTGCAGGTAGAATGGGGGGCAGGGACTCCCTGTGCCCGGGGCCAGGAGTGTCAGTGTCAGGGCTGGGACTACAGAACGGGCAGCCAGCAACTCACCTGGCATCTCACCTGCTTCTCTTCCCCAGTAGGAAGCTGGGCCCCCATGATGGGGGTCTCCCAGGGAGCTCCAGCCCCAAACTATAGGGACTGAACAAACTCACACAGTTCCTGCCTGCTCTTAGCCACAGAAGTTGGCTCTCAGGCCCTGTCTGGGCTTCCCTTCCCCCAGCGAGAGGAGGTGATGACCACAGTGGCTCCCCAGTGGAGTCTGCCTCCCTCCACCACACCCTCATGCCTCTGAGAGGCACAAGGGGGAGGATCAGGGGAGGTTCTAGAACAAACCAGGTGCACAACACCCCTCCTCTCCCCGCTCTGACCTCACTCTTCCCTCCCAAACCCTCATAGGAAGTGCTGGGGCAGGAGCAGGTGCACTAGGAAGACCCAGTCCTCTGGGGCTAGAGGCAAAATGAACGCCTCCAAACCAGGACTTGGTCCAGGAACTGACTCAGGGGCTGGTGAGGGGACACGGTGTCCTTTGTTGACTCAGTGAATGTGCTCTGTGCCACCCAGGCCAGGTGGAGGGGGAGCCGGAAAGAATGGTGATCTTTGCCTCAAGGAGCTCAGCTATGTCCACATGACAGGTCCCTCCCCCGGACACATGTTCTCCAGGACAGAAACTGGGTCTCCCCTTAACCATCCCGTCCTGACCCAGAGCTACATGTCCAGGGGCAGGATCAGGGGAGCTGGGGGTGACCCCACAGAGTCCTGGGCCTCAGGCCTCAGTAGGCTTTGGGGAGCCGTGCCTAGCCCAGCCCTCTGAGATTCTGATGGAAGTGGTTTGGACTGGGACCTGGGGAAAGTGTTTAATTTGAAGCCTCCTTGGGTGATTTGACTGTGCCTCCCAGGTGAGGCACCACGGCTCAGTATAATCTTTTTTTTTTTTCCTTTTTTTCAATATGGAGTCTTACTCTGTTACCGCGGCTGGAGTGCAGTGGCTCGATCTCAGCTCACTGCAATCTCTGCCTCCCAGGCTCAAGTGATTCTCCTGCCTCAGCTTCCTGAGTAGCTGGGATTACAGGTGCCTGTCACCATGCCCAGCTACTTTTTGTACTTTTAGTAGAGACGGGGTTTCATCATGTTGGCCAGGCTGGTCTCAAACTCCTGACCTCAAGTGATCCGCCGCCTTGGTCTCCCAAAGTGCTGGGATTACAGACATGAGCAGCCCAGCTGGCTTAATGTAATCTTATTGCATGGATGTAGGGGGAGATTCCAAACCTAACAGTTTCAGGTGAGACCCTTTTCTTGGGCTTGGGGCAGAAGCTTCCATTGATTCAAACGGAAAAAGAGTGGAGCTGGAGTCCAGAGACTTGGGCTCTTGTCTAGGCTCTACTTCAGCTGCTCGCCGAGCAGCCGCTTGAATTTCTGGGCCTCAGTTTCTTCATGTGTAGAACAGAGCTGTCAACCCTACCCCGTCACAGGGCTGGTTCTGTGAAAGAGCCGCGCGGGCCCTGGGTTTCCACACCCATGGGGATTCGGGGAAAGCAGGCCTGCACTTCTGCTTTTCTGGCTTCGGGTTTCAGTTGGGTGCCCTCAGCGGTGGACTCTGTCCCCAGTCTCTGGGTGACCTCATGGGGCTGCCTGCCTGGCCTGCTCCTCCAAGGCAGGGTGGGAGCTGGGGTGGGGCCTCCTCAGGGCTCACACTGCCTGTGCTCTAAGTAAGGCTGGCAGAGACCCAGCAGGGCCGCTGGAGCCAGGAGGGATCAGAAATGGTCCATGAGGGGCCGGGCGTGGTGGCTTAGGCCTGTAATACCAGTACTTTGGAAGGCTGAGGCAGGAGGATCACTTGAGGTGAGAAGTTTCAGACCAGCCTGGCCAACATAGTGAAACCCCGTCTCTACTAAAAATACAAAAATTAGCTGGGCGTGGTGGCATGCGCCTGTAATTCCAGCTACTCAGAGGCTGAGGCAGGAGAATTGCTTGAACCTGGGAGGCAGAGGTTGCAGTGAACCAAGATCACACCACTGCACTCCAGCCTGGGTGACAGAGTGAGACTCCGTCTCAAAAATAAATAAATAAATAAATGGTCCATGAGGGAACCTCCCAGCCAGCGAAGCCTGTAGGGATGAGCCAGGTTAGGGAGGTGGGAAAATGAGACCAAAGAGTGGTCACCTTCTGCCCACCCCCTCAAACGTATCTGTGTTTGTACCCCCCATTCCTTCCCCCTCCCCCAGTGGAAGGCACAGGGCCCTGCCATCCAAGCCAACCTCCCCAGCCCAGGCCTGAAGGACTCCATAGCCTCCCACTTGCTCGGAAGTGGCCTCACCTCAAATCTCCAACCCTTCCCTTCTGACTACCTTTGTCCCTTTCTCATTTCAACAAACTCAAGGCCTCACTCTTTTTTTTTTTTTTTTTTAGACAGCGTCTTCCTCTGTCGCCCAGGCTGGAGGGCAGTGGTACGATCACGGTTCACTGCAGCTTTGACTTCTTGGACTCAAGCAATCCTTCTGCTTCAGCCTCCCAAGTAGCTGGCAGTACCGGCCCACACCACCATGCCCAGCTTTTTTTTTTAGAGACGGTCTCACTATGTTGCCTAGGCTGGTCTTGATCTCAAGAAATCCTTGAGATCCTTGGGTCCAAGAAATCCTCCCACCTCAGCCTCCCAAAGTGCTGGGATTACAGGCATGAGCCACTGCATCCAGTTGGTCTCTCCATCTTAAAAAGAAAATGTTGGCCGGGCACAGCGGCTCACTCCTGTAATCCCAGCACTTTGGGAGGCTGAGGCAGGTGGATCGCTTGAGGTCAGGAGTTCAAGACCAGCCTGGCCAACGTGGTGAAACCCCATCTCTACTAAAAATACACACACACTCACACACACAAAATAGCCAGGTGTGGTGGCGGGCGCCTGTAGTCCCAGCTGCTTCGGAGGCTGAAGCAGGAAAACCACTTGAACCCCAGAGGTTGCAGTGAGTAGAGATCACACCGTTGCTCTCCAGCCTGGGTGACAGAGAGAGAGTTCATCTCAAAAAAAAAAAAAAAAAGTTTGTTCCCTGGACCCAGCTCTGCATCCCCTTTTAACAACTAATTCCTTTTTCCTTCCTCCTTTTTGAGCCAACTTCTCTGTCCCCTCACTTAGCCAGCCAGCCCACTGCTGGCCTTCCACCACTTCCTTGATGACAGACCTGGTCCTTCTCTGGCCTGACTTCTCTTCAGTGTTTGCTCTTTAAAATCTTCTCCTTCTTGGGCTTCCTCAGGCCAGGCCTCCTGGTTTTCCTTCTTTTTCTCTGCTACTGCTCAGCAATTGGGCCCCAAGCTCCACCTCCTCTGCCATGGCCTCATGCTTGGTGTCTCACCTGGCTTCTCACTCCACTGCCTTGGGAGAGGCCAGACCCACCGGCTGTAGAGGAACAACTCGCAGCAAAGTCTCCAGGCTCACATATCCCACTGCCATCTGGATGTCCTTTGTACATGTCAAAAGCTGTGTGCCCCAAATCAAATTTGTCCTCTCCCTCCTCCTTCCCGCATCTCAGCATCTGAGTGACATCTACCTCTGTCACTCAAGGTAGAATCATCCTTGCCTCCTGCTGGCTTTGCCTCATCTGACGCTGAGCCCCATTGATCCGACCAGCCTAAGCCTTGCAGACCTGCCTACCAGTTCTCAGGTAACACCAGGGTTAGAGGAAGACGGAAACACTGCTGCAAGGAAGCAGACACCTTGCAGGCAGGGCAATGAGTCAGTGTCCAGGCAGAAGGAAAGGGCGGGGCTCTTCAAGGGAGATTGAAGAGACAGCCAGATGCAAGGCATGGCCTTGGACGGGATCCTGAACCAAACCAACCAGCTGTGAGAGAAATGTTTTAGGATAAGGCAGAAATCTGATGATGGCTTAGGTCATAGATGACACTAAGGAATTATTGTTAATTTTGTCAGATATATTAATGATAGGGTGTTTATGGAGAAAGACATCACTTTTCAGAGATGCATGCTGAAGTTTTCAAGGGTGAAATATATCTAGAATTTATAATTCATCAGCAATAAATAAATAAAAATAAACATGGCAAATATTGTTTTTTCTCTTTTCTCTCTTTTTTTTTCTTCTAGTACAGCAGCCAGCAAGATGCTGGCTCCTTGCTATTGTTAAATCTAGGCAATAGGTAATTGTATTCTTTTTTTTATTTTTTACTTTTTGAGACAGAGTCTAGCTTTGTCGCCCAGGCTAGAGTGCAGTGGCGCAATCTGGGCTCACTGCAACCTCTGCCTCCCAGGTTCAAGCAATTCTCTGCCTCTGCCTCCTGAGTAGCTGGGACTACAGGCACCCACCACCATGCCCAGCTAATTTTTTGTATTTTTAGTAGAGACAGGGTTTCACAATCTTGGCCAGGCTGGTCTCAAACTCCCGACCTTGTGATCCACCTGCCTCGGCCTCCCAAAGTGCTGGGATTACAGGCGTGAGCCACTGAGCCCAGCCCATATTCATTTTTTAAAAATATTACTGGCTGGGTGAGGTGGCTCAGGCCTGTAATCCCAGCACTTTGGGAGGCCGAGGCGGGCGGATCACCTGAGGTCGGGAGTTTGAGACTAGCCTGACCAACACGGATAAACCTCGTCTCTACTAAAAATACAAAAAAATTAGCGGGGCATGGTGGTCCACACTTGTAATCCCAGCTACTCAGGAGACTGGGGAATCGCTTGAACCCAGGAGGTAGAGGTTGCAGTAAGCCGAGATCAAGCCATTGCACTATAGCCTGGGCAACAAAAGTAAAACTCTGTCTCAAAAAAAAAAAAAAAAAAAAATTATTTTTGGCTGGGCGTGGTGTCTTATGCCTGTAATCCCAGCACTTCGGGAGGCCGAGGCAGACGGATCACCTGATATCAGACATTC
>NW_012103032.1:2292742-2304358 GCF_000951045.1 Mandrillus leucophaeus
GTTTTAAATTTAAAATGTATTTACTTATTTTTAATATCGAGGCAAGGTCTCACTGTGTTTTTCAGGCTGGTCTTGAACTCCTGAGTTCAAGCAATCCTCCCGCTTCAGCCTCCCAAAGTGCTAGGATTATAGGCATGAGCCACCAGGCCCAGCCTATTTGGACATTTTCATAATAAAAAGTAAAAAAAAAAAATTCCCTCAAACTTTTTTACTATTCTCCATCCTCACTGTCGCTACCATATAAGCGTGTGGTCTCGGCTATTTGGGAGGACGAAGTGGGAGGACTGCTTGAGCCCAGGAGGTTGAGGCTGCAGGGAGCCGTGATCGCACCACTGCACTCCAGCCTGGGTGACAGAGCGAGACCCTGTCTCAAAAAAGAAAAGAAGAAAAATGGTTCATTATTTCTCACCTGGAAACAGACTGGCCCTTCAGCTTCCCCTGCTCCCGATGTGTTACAAAGTAGTTCCTCTCGCTTTTAGACACAGCTCTGGAGCAGGCACTCTGGGAATAACACCACTTCAACATGCCCTGTTCCCCTCTGCTCCCAACTGCGACCTGCTACTGTCTAAGTCAAGCAGAGGCTGGGGCAGGGGGTGGGTGGGACCTGGCTGGCACAGGTGAAAGGCTGTGTCTGAGGTGGAGGCTCCCAGGGGAACCCTGGGGCAGGCTGGCCCCTCATGGGACCGCGGGCAGAAGGCAGGGTGGTTCTTGTATCCTTGTGCCCAGGAGCTCAGGGGTCCAAACAGGTGGGCCAGGTAGTCTCTACCCGTAAGGCCAGGGCACCAAGGAGATAGGGAGAATTCCTGCTGGTGTTTTGACATCACAGATGTCCCATGCCCAAGGCCCACTGGCAGAGACCACCATCCCTTCTCCACTCTAGGGCCCCCCCCCACCAAGTGGGGTACTCCTGCAGCTCGACCCCAGCTCTGGGGAGCAAAGACATATAAACTCACTCTGTGACAGCTCAGCAGGGGGAACAGACAGAACCACTAAACCAGCTGCCGCCACCAGACCCCAGCACAAGCGGGACCCAGGACGCACTAAACCGGCCGCTGCCACCAGACCCCAGCACAACCGGGACCCAGGACGCACTAAAGATGCCATCACAGGTCATGGGGAAAGACAAACTTGTCAGTGAAAGGCCACAGGACAACTGACTGCCCATCTAGAGATAAACAAATAAATAAACACGTATATAAATAAGGGAGGGTCCACATCTCACTCTGTCCATCCACAATAACCCTCAAAGGATTAAAGATTTAAATTTTTAAAAATGAAGCCATAAATATAATCAAAGAAGAAAACAAAATCTAATATGCTGTATGTATATACATATATATAAGCCTATATATTTTATGTCTATATATAAAAGACTTCAATATGCTGTATGTATATATATATAAAAAAGACTTTGTAACAAAGACTCAAAATATAAAAGCCATAAAATAAATGAGTGATACATCAGACTACGTAAGTATACTTTAAGAAAACTTGCATGGCAAAATAATGCTATTAACAGAGTCAAAAGACAATCAGGGTGGGGGAGGGAATTACGACTGGTAATAACAGACAAAGGGCTATTTTCCCTAGTATAGAAAAAGGTACCATAACTCAATAAGAAAAAAACCAACAACCCAATACAGAAACAGGCAAAGGATATAAATAGACCATTCACAGAAAAAAAAAAGGGGGGGGGGAACAAACAGCCCTTAAATATATGAAAAGATAATCTTACTGGAAAGAGAAATGCAAATTTAAAGTAAGATAATACATTTTATGGTCAGGTTGGCAGAAAATAAAAGTTTGACAACAGTCAGTTGGCAAGGCTTTGGGGACTAGACACTCTAATTTGTGTTGGTGAGGGCAAATTGGTATACGCCTCATGGGACATACCCATCAAATATCTATTATTTACCTTTTGACCCCAAAATCCCACTTCTGGAACTTTTCCCTACTTCTACCTGTACATATGTAAAAGGGTATTCATTATGGCATTGCTGTAACAGCAAAAAATAGGAAATATTCCACGTGCCTGTAAACAGAAGACTGGTAAAATGGATTATTTGTAGTTGTAGGGAAGGAGACACAACCTCTCTAGGTACAATCTCCAAGATACATTGTCAAAGAAATAAATAAAACAAAAAGTAAACAAGGTTTTTTTTTGTTTTGTTGTGTTGTGTGTGTGTGTGTGTGTGTGTGTGTGTTTTTTTTATCTTGTTTTACACACAGGACGGTGTTGCTTAAGAGAGAGAAAATTAAGTAATCAGAGTCACAGTTATACTCGTTTGTACTCAGAAACTTTGGAAGAATTAAGAAAGAATGAATGAAAGGGGTGACTTTTGAGTTGAGGGAGAACAGAGCAGGGAAACAGGGTACACGTGAGATTTTTACTATAGACTTTAAAATATTGTTTTGACTTAAAAAATACCTGTAAATATACTACCTAGTAAAACAAATTCAAGGCTATTGGCAAAATAGAGGGGCTGGAGAACGCAATTACAACTTGAATGCAAACTCTTAAGGAGACTCAAATCAAGCAGAGTTTTTAAAAAGGACTGATTTTGGCTGGGCGCGGTGGCTCACACCTGTAATCCCAGCACTTTGGGAAGCTGAGGCGGGCGGATCACGAGGTCAGGAGATCGAGACCACCCTGGCTAACACGGTGAAACCCCATCTCTACTAAAAATACAAAAAACTAGCCGGGTGAGGTGGCGGGCGCCTGTAGTCCCAGCTACTCCGGAGGCTGAGGCAGGAGAATGGCATGAACCCCGGAGGTAGAGCTTGCAGTGAGCAGAGATCGCACCACTGCAGCTCAGCTTGGGCCACAAAGCAAGACTCCGTCTAAAAAAAAAAAAAAAAAAAAGACTGATTTTTAGAATTTAAAATATGTCATTGTACTAGTTGAAGGAGAAGAAATTCACTCTTGAGATTCAAATTTGCAGCCTGGAAGGTCAAGAAGAAATATCAAACCTCAAAGCAAAAAGTACACCAAGAATGAAATAAAGAGGCCAAAGATAAACGGGGGAACCCAGTCAGGAGTGCTCATATGCAAAGGAAAGAAAAGGTGGTGAAAGAAACAATAATCAAGCAACAGGACGGGCACGGTGGCTCACGCCTGTAATCTCAGAACTTTGGGAGGCGGAGGCAGGCAGACTACTTGAGTCCAGAAATTTAAGACCAGCCCGGGCAACGTGGCAAAACCTTGTCTCTCCAAAAACTACAAACAAAATTAGCTGGGCGTGGTGGCGGGCGCCTGTATTCCCAGCTTCTCAGAAGGCTGAGGTGGAAGGATCACTTGAACCCAGGAGGTCGAGGCTGCAGTGAGCCGTGATGGTGCCACAGCACTCCAGCCTGAGTGGCAGAGTAAGACCCTGTCTCAAAAAAATAAAAAATAAAGAAACAAGAATCAAATCAAGCAACAAATAGATGTTCCTAAGCTGAAAAAAGACCAGAGTCTACAGAGTGACAGGTTCTGTAACTTTCAGATGAGGGTGCTGAGAAAAGAATCCCTACTGAGGCATGTGCTAAAGAATATGTGTTTGATTAGGAACCCCAGAGAAGAGACAGCTGCCAGTAATGAAATGCAAAGTGTAACAGGAAGAAAAAGGAAATGGATAACCAGATCAGAGGGAAAAAACGGCAAGGTAAACCAATAAATGTAAAACAAGCCAAAGGTAATCAAATCAAGTACAGTAGATCAATTGTTAAACGAAGTGTGAACAGATTGAATTCTCCCACTAAAAGACAAAGAGTCAGCTTGGGTTTAAAAATGCAGTGATAGGCTGGGCGCAGTGGCTCGCACCTGTAATCCCAGTACTTTGGGAGGGTGAGGCAGGTGGATCACCTGAGTCAGGAGTTTGAGACCAGCCTGACCAATGTGGTGAAACCCTGTCTCTACTAAAAATACAAAAATTAGTTGGATGTGGTGGCGTGTGCCTGTAATCCCAGTTAATCAGGAGGTGGAGGCAGGAGAATCACTTGAACCTAGGAGGTGGAGGCTGCAGTGAGCTGAGGTCGTACCACTGCACGCCAGGCTGAGTGACAGAGGAAGACTCCATCTCAAAAAACATACAAACAAAAAAACCATGAAAATAACAAAAATACAGTGGTGATGGGCAATATGAAGAAACTCCATCTCTACAAAAAATACCAAACAAACAAAAAAAATTAGCTGGGCATGGTGGCATGCCGGCCTGTGGTCCCAGGTTCTCAGGGTGCTGAGGCGGGAGAATTGCCTCAGCTAGGGAGGTTGACGCTGCAGGGAGCCATGATCACACCACTGCACTCCAGCCTGGGCAACAGAGGCAGACCCTGTGTCAAACAAAACAAAACAGTGACGTGACATATGCAAGGAATTAGTAGTTTCAAAAAATGATAATGGTAGAAAATAAAATAATGCTAAGAAAGTGCAATAAAAGGATAAAGTAAAATAAGAAGTGATCATATTAACAATAGAAGGGCGAAATTTAAGGCTAAGCACTATAATAGGATAAAGAGGGACACTGCGTAATGATAGAAAAGCACAATTTGTATCGACAGAACACTTTAAATCTGCATGCTCCCGACAGCACTGTAGTTAAATATAAAAAGCAAAAACTAGGAAAAGCACCAGAAGAGCTTTATAGAGAAAATTTGAGAGGAAGGTTTAACAAAACACATATCTATCAGAATTAGAGTAAAAGACCCCTGCCCCCAAGCAAAGGATACGAAGGAAATGAAAGTTTGAATAATATGATCAATAAACTTGATTTAATGCAGATAGTACCTTATATCCCTTAAATAGAAAATACGCATTTTTCCGGCCAGGTGTGGTGGTGCACACCTGTAATCCCAGCACTTTGGGAGGCTGAGGCGGGTGGATCAGTTGAGGTCAGGAGTTCCAGACCAACCTGGCCAACATGGCAAAATCCCCTCTCTACTAAAAATATAAAAATTAGCCAGGCATGGTGGCACATATTGATAATCCCAGCTACTCATAGGCTGAGGCAAGAGAATCGCTTGAACCCAGGAGGTGGAGGTTACGGTGAGCTGAGACCACGCCACTGCACTCCAGCCTGGGCGGCAGAGTAAGACTCCATCTCAAAAAAATAAATTAAAATTAAAATCAAAAAAGAAAATATGCATTTTTCTTACATGTCTATGAAAAACTTAGAAAAATCATTTACTTGGTCACAAAGAAATTCATAATAAATTTTAAAAGTGGAGAGTTTACACATCTGGAGAAAATGAATGCTTTCCTAGTAAAATATAAAATGGCCAAAATTAACCAGAAGGTGAGTAGAAACTTAAACTAATTACCACTGACGAGAAAAAAAATCTGCCACTGAAAAAGGCACCAGGTCCAGAGGGTTTCATGAGAGGGAACTGTAGAAACCTTTTGAATTCATCTCTGCCAACACCTTCCTCCTCCAGGAAGCACTCCTGGATTTCTCTCTTGCCAACAAGATTCTGGGAGGGCAGCTCCTCCAACATGCCCCCAACAGCTCTTTGCAGACGAGTCATATCATATCATATCTGTCGTACCATAACTGCCATGCCATACCATATCATAACTGAATCTGCTATTCAATTTCTCCTGGACAGTAAGCTACCTGAGGGCAGGAACCATCCTTTATTTTTCATTGCTCCCTAGTCACCAGTACAGCACCTGACATTCACTGACTAGGTGAATACGGTAAATGAAAAAGCAGAAGGCACAATCGTCATTACTCTGTGATGTCTCTACAGGAGCTGCCTGACATACTCATAAGAGTATGAAGGCAGAATAAATGGGAAGAAACCAACATGCTAACAGTCATTCGATTGAGATTTCCTCCTATTATTCAAATATTTGTAATGGAGTTAAGCGATTTTTATAGGGAGGGAATAGTAATTTACACATTTAACTGGGCCAAAGAGGAGAAAGGAAGCGGGAGGCTGGGAGGATTCTGCAGGCAGGCTCTTCTGCTACCTCTGCTTCCTCTCTCTGGCTCAGTCCCTAGACAGACATGGAGGCCTGGACAGGGGCCCCTGCCCCCCTCCCTTCATGCCTCACAGGGGACCCCCAGCCAGGAGAAGGCGAGGAGGCAGGGTGGGCACCCGCAGGAGCCTGGGCTGGACAGAAAGATCCTGCAGGCCCAGGCAACAGCTCTGGAAGTTCCTTCAACACCAGAATCCTTCTGCAATCTGGAAACACAGCTTCCCAAATTTTAGCAAGAGCACCTGTGCCCCTGTGCCCAAGAGCCCTAGTCCTGGCAGCCCTGTTTCCCCTTCAATATGAACCAACAGCCACTGACCTCTCACTCCCCGGCACAGATCCAGCTCCGAATCTCCCCATCATTCAGGCATGGAGCCCTGGCCACATTCCTGGTTAGCAGCTGCCCCCTGGTCATGATCATGGACCTTCCCATTCCCCAGGGCCTGGCACTGACCACCCATCCAGGCTGGCATTCAGTACGATGCCCACCCCTCCCTGTACTGGACACAGTCAGCTCTAAGAGGGGCAGAGAAAATAGGTCTATGGAGCTAAGCTATGAGGACGCAAAGGCCTAAGAACGATATAATGGACTTTGGGGACTTGGGAGTGAGGGAAAGGGTGGGAGGGGGGTGAGGGATAAAAGACGACACATTGGGTACAGTGCACACCACTCGGGTGATGGGTGCACCAAAATCTCAGAAATCGCCACTAAAGAACTTATCCATGTAACCAAACACCACCTGCTCCCCAAAACCATTGAAATAAACATTACAAAAGATAGGTCTAGAGTGAGGCCAACTGCTGAGTCTTGGGAAGGAAGTGAGGGGCAGGTGGGCTTGTCCTGGGGCCCATCTCAGGCCCCTGGGGGCTGAAGAGAGCCAGGGACTAAGAGGTAAGAACCAGGCACAGGCTCCAGCGAGACCCCAAGAAATTAGGGGGCCTGCAGGGGAGCCCGGGGGTGAGGGTGGTAGGCAGGGAGATCTCTGGCGGGACAGCAATGTGGGGTGAGGGTGGGAGGGGAACCCAAGAAGCTGCTGTCTCCTACGTCAGGTCCTAGGCAGAGGGCTCCTGGGACAGCCCAGGGCTGCAGGTGAGCCGCTGGGAGGGAACTGGGTCAGGTGTAAGGAAACCGGCAGAGCCACCCCAGGGCGGCTGCCCCAGCTGGGGGGTGGGGGTGAGGGTTGCTGGAGGAGGGAGTGCGATCAAGGGGCTAGCTGGAGTCCCCTCAACTTGGCCTCAGTCTCCTGCTGTTACCAACCCCCCTTGCCAAAGGCCACCTAGCTGGCCCCGAAGGGGGACAGGTGGGGCTGTCCCAAGGCCTGTTCCTTTCTCTCAATCACAGTGGCTCCGGCTGCCCTCGGAGTTTGTCCTAGGAAGTGGGTGCGGGGCCTGGATCCAGAGAGGAGGCGCCCGCAGGTGGGTTTTAGGATTCCGGAAAGGGAGGGGAGAGTGGGGAAGCTGCTGTGGCCGCCCTCTAGTCCCCCAGGGGCGAGGGCTCACTCACAGTTCCCAGCAGAGGAGGAGGAATGAAGGCCCCAGGCTCCTTCCAGTCCGGGCTGCCAGCTCAGGTGCGGCGCCTCCAGGGCTGCTTGTATAAGAAGGTGCAGCGGCCTGGCTGGAACTTCCCTCCCAGCGGCCAATGCTCCAGCAACAGGGGCGGGCTCCAGGCCAGCTCCACCTGCCTGGGCCTTCCCACCCTGGGCAGGGATGGTGACCGCACCCTGAAATCCCAGAGTCAGGACCACAGCCACGGGAAGAGTCCCAGAGTCAGGATCACAGCTACGGGAAGAGTTTCAGAGTCCCCTTTATTGCACTGGCTTTGGCCTGGCTTCCCAGGGCTCCCTGAGTGGCCTCTTTGGGGGAGGGGAGGAGTCATCCCTGCTTACCTCCCCTGTCTCTCTCTCTCCCCTCTCAGAAGGGTTTGCTTCTGCCCTCTCCTGGGCAGCAAGAGAACAGGAGATGCCCCTCTCCTGGGACATCAACTCTTCCACAGCAGGGCTGGGCACACAGGATGCTCAGAAGAAGGAGCACATGCCTGCCTTCGGCTTGTACTGTTCTTGCCGAGGGGAACATGGTGGCCAATCCTAAAGGCCACCAGGCTGAAACTGAACCTGGTGGCCAGGGTGGGGCTTTGGGTCAGGGGGCCTGAACTGTCCTGGACACAGCCACTTCCTGGCTGTGTAAGCTTCATCCTGTCACTAAACCTCCCTGAACCTCTGTATTCAGGGCAAATGGAGGTGTCCATGCCTGCCTTCCAAGCTGCTGGGAGCTTAACACTGGGTATAAGCCTTTGAGCAAGAGCCCACAGGATTCTAAGCCCCTTTGGGACTGCGTCTTGCCACACTTTGTCCCCAGTGTCCAGAACAGTGACCAGCCCACCCCAAGTGCTCAATATGTGCGACTAGAGTGCATGGGGAGTGGCAAGGCTGTAAAACACCATCCACGGCAGGAGCCCCTCTGTTCTGGGGGCCCCTGGCCCTGCCCAGTAGCCTGCCCTAAGCCCTGAGCTGCTGCCTGACAGATGGGTGTCCCCATACACTCCCCAGTGCCCCCATGGCATGCCATCCCCACATCCTGCCCCCACGGTTCTGCACCCACTTTCTTCTGAGATCCCTTCTCAGCAACGACCTCCTCCCCATCTTCAGGCTCCCCATCTCCTGCCCACCCACCTGAACGTGGGGACCACGTTTCCATCCATGACCTACACCCCCCTCTGGCCACACTGTGTCTCTCCTCCTGCCCGTTGTCCACACGCTCAAATTGCACACTCCCTTCTCTCTTGACCACTGCCCTCTGCCTTCAGCACCCCCCGACCAGCTGAGCTTCTAGTGGCCACTTCGGATAAGTGTCATATGGCCTTTCTCTCACGTGACCTTCCTGTGCGTCCTTCTTCTGGACACTTCTTGGCCTCTGAGCCAGCACTCTCACGCTTCTCTTCCCTTTGTCTGGCACCTAAATCCAGGCGGACCCATCTTTTCTCCACCCCGCTCCTCCCCAAGTCATCCCCTCCTCAGTAAGCAGCACCACTGTCTGCCCACGAGTGCCAGCCGGGAATCTAAAACTCAACCCGATTTCCCTCCCACCTCCCTCGGCCCCCAGGCCCTGCCCATCCACCTCCCAAACCTCTGTTACCACCACATGCCCACGAGACCACCAAGAGCTTCGGCCGTGCTTGAAGCCCTGGCCACAGGGATTTTTTTCTCAGTCCCACTCTTGTCTCTGCTAAAAGCCTCACAGCGGCTGCAGGATAATGTGCACATTCTTGGCAAGCGCCCATGAGGCCCTGCCCGGGTGGGTACCCACTCCCAACCCCATGCTCCACTCTGAGCCCCGGCCCCATGTCTTCTCTTGCTGGCCTCCTATCCAAGTGGGTGAGTCCCCTAGGACCGTGGCTGTGCCTCAGTCCTCTCTAGATCCAAAGGCTTACCAGGGCTTGGCAGGTATTTAGCTAGTTCATGCCTAATGAACAAGTGAATGGGCCTGGAGGGTCATGGTGAGTAAATGCCACCTGGGACAACTAAGAGCAGGGGTGGGGTTCCCTTGGAGGGCAGGAGCAACTCCCTACCCTGGACTTTGATGGGGGTGGAGCACCAGGGAGACCCACAGCTGCCTCTTGAATAAAGCTCCGTGCAGGGAATGTGGTTTTATTGCACCCATCGCACAGGGAAGGAAACAGGACCAGAGATGCAAGGTGACTTGTGGAGGTCACACAGTGAATTAGGGCCACAAGCGGGGCCAGGGAGCTGCCTGTCTCTGGCCAATGTCCTAGCTCCCCCCTGGGTAAGTCCCCTACCCCCATCACCGGTGCCCCTCCCCCCAGATGCCACTGCAACTGGGAACCTGCTGGGAGCTGGAGGAAGGATGGGCAGAGGGGCCACCAGGCAGGCGCTCTGGCAGCGGGGGTGATCCGTCTTCTCAGGAGATGTCAGGACCTGGGCAATCTCCTTCCTCTTTTGTCCTGGGGCCTTGGGTGTTGGCCCTTGGGCTGACCTATAGAGCCCTGGCTCATAGGTAAAGGGCTGCCACACCTCTGACCTCCTCAACACACACTCTCTGTGCACTCTGTCTGAGCCAGACCCTGGGCCAGATGCGAGGTTCAAAGAGCAAGGCCATTCCCCCACCTCCAGGGACTCCGTTCAGATGGGCAGGCACCCTCCCACCGTCACCAGGACAGAGAATGTGGAGAGGCCCGGAAGTGCGCCACCGGGAGCCTGCGCAGGAAACGGAGGGGTGCTGCGAGGGAAGAGCGCTGGGATCCAACCACCCATCCCAGAGAAGCTGCCTGGCCGGCTGGCAGGGGCGCGAGACAGGAACCCGCCGCGGTGCCCAGCCCCGCCCGCCGGATGCCGTTCTCCACTCTGGCCACAAGGCGGCGGGCTGCCGCTGCAGAAGCCCGAGGGAAGGCGGCGGAGACCCAGGGAAGCCAAACGAGGACGACCCAGTCTGGGTGGACTCCCTGCTGCTGCCAAGCGCTTCGAAGCCTTACCTCGTTTAAGGCTCACAACCCTAATCCTTAAGTATTGTGCTTACACCAGAGGACGCTGGGCCTGGGGGAGCGTCCTCGCGTGTAAGTGGCTGTCAGCAGCTGGCAGGTGACCCAGCAGAGTCCAGTTCCCCTTTCCCTAGTCTCAAAACCTGAGCTTTGCATTGTAACCAGAGGGGCAGAGGGAAGACCCAGCAGCGGGCCTGCGGAGGGGTGTCTCCTTCGTCTGGGCATCCCAGACTCAGTCCTGGCACACGGTGGGCATCAATGTTCATAGTAATGACATCAGGTACAGCGAAAGAAATCAGGGGCTCCCAAGGTTCAGAGGTCATCTGTCCACCCCCTCCCTTTGGGCTGAAGAACAAACCGAGACCCCGAGAGAGGAAGGGAACTGCCTCTAGATCATCACACGGCCGGTGGCAGATTGCAGAACGGTTCTGAGCATCCTTTTTTCCCCTCGAGCTGCCCCTCCCTGAAAAGTTCCTAAAGTTCAAAATGTCAGGGTCGCCCAGAGTGTTCTGAGGATGTAAGACGTGCTCTATTTTCGATTTCCCGGATTAACACAACTGGACTCTGAAGAGGGGGGAAAAACAACCTCACTTAACCGGACGTCTTTCTGAAACAAACGCATCAAGAGTTCTTTAAAAAAAGGAACTGAAATGCTGGAAGCACCCTGAAAGGGAAGCAGACGCCTGACTTTCACATCCACCCTCTCAGCTGACCCCAGGATCCTGGGAGACTGGCAAGGCGGTTGAGCAGGGGCAGGCCAGCAACCCCCCGTTCTGTGCCCAGATGCGCTTCGGAATACGCAACAGCTGGGACTTGGAAAGATAATATGGGGCACACACCTGCTATAGGTTATATAACCTCCCAGCAGGGCTTGGGGCAGCAGCAGACCATCGAGCTCATTTCCTTTTCTGCAGCGAAACATGAATATTTACACAAGTGCGATAAATAAAGACCATCAGCAGCCTCACATCAGTTCAAGCGCAATTTTGCCACCAATCGGATTACGAAAAACCTGTGGGCTTTCAGGGAACTTTGGGAATTGCTGATGAGGGACTGGGGGCCTGCACCGCTCGTTTCGCGGTTGGGGAGAGGGCGCTCATCCGCAGTCTTCAGACAGAGGTGGGCGTCGTGCCCGATGCTGAGCGGAGCGGGTCTCCTCGCGCCCCGG
>NW_012103032.1:2305568-2309657 GCF_000951045.1 Mandrillus leucophaeus
GGCAGAGCTTGCAGTGAGCTGAGATCCGGCCACTGCACTCCAGCCTGGGCGACAGCGCGAGACTCCGTCTCAAAAAAAAAAAAAAAAAAAAAAAAAAGATTTAGCCCTTGCTTCAGTCCTGCGGTGGGGAGATTGTGAGTAGTCTTGGTCCAAATCGACTACGAGGGAAGCCTTGGCTTTAAAACAAGGGGTGATTGCCTGCTCTAAGGTTGACACCACGCTTGCTTAATAGTTGACTGAGCCTTATTTTTCCCGTCAGTTAAGTAGGAAGAACACCCCATTTACTGCCGCTACCCGGCCCTGTCCCACCTGGACGCCTCCCGCCCTCAGAGAATCCACAGAAGGTCTGGTAGCACTGCCTCCCTCCAGGAGCTTGCGCCCGGACCCCCTGGTCAGAGTTGGGATGCGGGCTCTGCAGGGGGCCCAGCGAACAGCTCTACCTGGGGGCTGTCCCTGCCCCGCTTAGTCCAAGGGCCTTGATGTAGAGGCCTCTGCTGCCAATGCGGGGGAACCGGTTCTCTCGGTTTCTCTTTCCTTCCCCAGCTGCATCACCGCAGACGTGAGCCCGAGCCCTGCCCGCCCAGCCCGGCCCGCACCGCCCCCTGCTCTCTGGCTCTCACGCCGCCTCCTGAGAAAGGCCCTGGCCCTGCGGCCTGCTCACCTGCCCTGTGACCTCTACAGTGTCCCCACGAGAGTGGCTCCTGGAGAATGCACTCTGAGACAGTGACTATCAGTGCGGAGTCCCAGAGCAGGGCCCCCCAAAGCTCTCTGGAGTGGTGGGCACATGCCCCGCTCCCGCCCCGGCTCCCGGGTGTCAGGGATGGGGGAGAGCCTAACTAAATCTGCCTGCGCCCCTCCACCAAAGCCATGAGTCGGTGGTCTTCTCCGGAAGTGCAAAGCCCCTCCAAACTCCCACACTGACCACACTTCCTCCTGCCCCCTAAGCTGGCCGGGACCTGGGGCCAGGAGACCGCCGCTTGCCTAGGCAGAGGGACCGAAGGAGCAGGGTCCAACCGGGGCCACTGCAGGGCTCCGTCGCCACTTTGTCAAGCGTTCCTCGACGAGGAAAGGGAGTAAACTGAGTCACTAAGCTAATTGGGCCCTGGAGGCGGGGTCATCGAGCTGCCCAGAGCTGAGCCAACAAACCCCAAGGAGGACACTCCCCTAGCGCCCCTTCCCCCTGGACCCCGCAGCGCACTCACGTCGGCTGGGCGGGCCTCAGGGAGCCCATGGGCTGGGTGGGCGGAGCCGGCGGTGGCAGCAGGTTAGGCCCCTACCATCGCCCTGGGCGGGGTTTCCAGGGGCGAGGCCGGAGAGGCTGCGCGGAACCGGAGCTGGCAAATGGAGCAAAGAGGGACAGGGACGCTAAGGAGTGCTGTCACCGATACCCAAAGCAGCCGTGTCTGGGCGGGGCGAGGAGGAGCCTGAATGCCTCTGCTGGGGACCTCGGGGGGCATTGGGACGAGGCCCAGAGCAGAAGGCCGGGACCCGGAGCCGCGACGGCTGCGTCTGAAGGGGCACTGGCGGGTTGCGAGTGGAGCCCAAGGAGGGTGGGACCGCCCCTGCTCCGCCTTCCCCCTCACCCCCTTCCCCCCAGATTGCTGTCTCGGAGTCCCTGCGTCCCTCCTGTGCGCGGCTCTGGGAATGCCGGGCTGGGGCTGGTTGTCTCGTGCGGGCGTTCCCGTTCCCGGAGAGGTCATTTGCACCCTGAATCACCCACTGCGAGCCCTTCCAACAGGATTGCAGACCCGCCCGCTCCGGGCCCACCTCCTCCCTCACCAGGGCCTTTCCCGACGCAGCCCGGCCAGGCCTGGAAAAACTCCGAGCGGGATTCCCAGCACAGGGACGCCCACTGGAGCTCAGTGTCTCGGGCTGGATAAGAAGGGGACCCGGCCTCGGTTCCTTCCCCGACCCTGGGGAAACACAGAGAAGGGGAGGGATTGGGGGAGCAGGGAGGATCCCTGGAGCGCGAGAGCGCAGCAGGAGCCAGGAGGTCCCCTGCATCCACTGCCCAAGCTACAGCGGCGTCAACGCCTGGGTCGGCGCTGGGAGCCTGGGCCTGCTCCCCTCCCGCCCCCAGATGGAGGGCAGCCCTTCGCCTACCTTCTCCTCCCCGTGGGATGCGGCCCGCGCAGCTCCCGCCCCAGCACGGAGACAAGGGGAGCAGGCGCGCGGAGCTACCGGGTGCGGACCCACCACCTGCCGCACCCTTCCCTCCCCCACCCTGCCCCTTTCCCTACCCCCACCCCACCTCCCACCCCAAACCCCGCTCGGCGCCCCACTCCTGACCCTGCTTGCCCGGGCACCTCGGGGCGTCCGCTCGCCGGCCTCGCCTCCACTTGCCCCGGCAGGCGCGCGTGGGCTCGGCGTCCCGCGCTCCCTCCTCGACCGCGCGACTCCCGCGCTGCCGGGTTTCCTGTTCAACAATATAACCAGGGAGGCACCGGCGGAGAGCGCCCGGCAGAACTTCCTCCCGGACTGGGGCTGGGCTGCGGTTGCGAGAGACAATCCCCGGTGTCCTGGCTTCCTGTCCCCTCTGGGCCGGGCCAGCGCCTGACGAGCGAAGACGCCATCCCCTCCCCTGCACTTCCCGGGATCCTGGGCCACACCTGGCTGTCTCCAGGGAGGAAGAGGCCCCGGGGCTGAGACGGTGGGACTGGGGAGGGCGGGAGCCTCCCGCGTAGCTTCTCCTGGCCAGATTGCCCTCCCACCATCCCCTACCCCCTCTTGATCCTTGTGGGTTAGGGGGGCCACCCTCCAATCCGTCCACAGGGTAAGCTCAGAACCACCTCCAGGAGTCCAGCCCCAGGGTCCTCCGCCTTGGGGGTTTTCTGTTTGGGAATTTTCTGCCTCTCTGGACAAGCAGCCTCGCCCTGATCTGAGCCTGCACTTACTCCAGACGTTACAAGCCACAGCCCCAGCAGATCCCCCGCCCTCAGGGGCCCCAAGGAACAGTTGTGCCTGTGGACCTGGCTGTGTGTGCCAGGAGCTGGCTGATTCAGGCCAGTGTTCTGGGAGGAAGAGGGGCCCGCACCCCAGGCCATGGCCCCTCTTGACACCACCTCCTGGGGGTCCAGGGTTGGGTGGGAAGCTGAATCTGGCCAGGCTCATTCTGGAACTCCCTTACCTCTATATCTTTGCCTCTGCTAGGCATTGCCCACCTGTGAGTCCCCACTTCCTCTGAGAATCTCAGTGTGTCTGAGGCTTGGTGGCACCTTGGGACCCTCCAGGGTAGGCACACAGCAGAACTTGGCATTGGTCTTTGGTGCCTGACATGCTTAGAAAATATCTTCTCTCCCTCCCTACCTTTTAGGTGCCTCCCCACCTGCAGCACAGCCAGGCAGCGCTGGCACTGGCGATGGTCTTTGGTGGGGTCAGGCTGGTATGATGCCCCACTCTGCTGCTTGGCAGCTGGTAGGCCTTGGGAGCTCTGCCTTATCTCTGCAGCTCAGTTTTCTTTCCTATCAACGGGATAGTAACACCCACTTTGCTGGATTATTGCGAGGATTAAATGAGGTCCACTAAGCAGTGCTTACCACATGCCCAGCGCACACAATATATCAGCTATTTTTTTTTTTTAAGACGGAGTCTCACCGTCGCCCAGGCTGGAGTGCAGCAGCGCGATCTCCGCTCACTGCAACCTCCGCCTCCGGGTTCAAGTGGTTCTCCTGCCTCAGCTTCCTCAGTAGCTGGGATTACAGGCATGCACCATCATGCCCAGCTAATTTTTGTATTTTTGTAGAGACGGGGTTTCACCATGTTGGCCAGGCTGGTCTTGAACTCCTGACCTTGGATGATCCAACCTCCTCAGCCTCCCAAAATGCTGGGATTACAGGTGTGAGCCACCATGCCCGGCTATATCAGCTATTATGACTACTTATATTATGTGATAAACTCTTGGGGGTTGGATTGGAATCTCCAAACCGCCCATCCTCCTTCAGGCAGAAGAGGAGAAGGGGAAGTCCCAGCTACTCGGCAGGCTGAGGCAGGAGCATCGCTTGAACCCGGGAAGTGGAGGTTGCAATGAGCCAAGATCACGCCACTGCACTCCAGCCTGGGCATCAGAGTGAGACTCTGTATCAAAAAAAA
>NW_012103032.1:2314647-2316005 GCF_000951045.1 Mandrillus leucophaeus
GAGAGCCCCTGGGGACCTGCTCGGGGCACACCCTGGTCCTGAGGAGGCCCGGCTCTGGGAGCACTGCAGCCAGGATGGAAGAGGCAGTCTTCAGAGAGGCGCTCTCTAGGCTGGCCCTGTGGCGAGGGAAGGCCAGACGGAGGAACCTGGAGGGGCTTGTGAGCTGGTCCCTGCCCCCAGAAACCCAGAAGAGGTGGACTCGAAGCCCATGCTGGGTAGTAGGCACCGGCAGCCTGCTCCACATGAGGTCTGCCCTCCTGAGGGTGCCAGGAGAGCACAGCCCTGGGAAGACTGTGGCCTGGGCTGTGACCTGAGGACTAGGAAGCATTTATGACAGGAATGGAGAGACCTGAGTCCCTGTTGAAGCCCAGCATCACATCCCATTCCTGAGCACCAAAGGCCCCAGGCCCTTGGTGAGAGAAGCTTCCTGAAGGGCATCCTGAGGGCCCTGCCCCGATCACGTCTTCTTTGGAGAATTTCAGGAGGGAAGCTGGCATGGGCCAGATGACTGGCTGGGATGGGGAAGAGGTGGGAACATCTGGCCCTCGCCTGCCTCTCGCCACACTCCCCACTTCCCTCCTCACCATAGCCAAAGTTCTCCCTGGGCTTTCCACCGACGGTGCCTTTGTTCATGGCCTGTGCGTGCTATTCCTTCTGTCGAACGCTCTTTCCCCCTTTGCTTCTCCTTTCTAATTCTTCCTAATTTTTCAGGTCTCACCTTAGAAGTCACTTCCTCCAGGAAGTCTTTTCTGCTTTGTCCTCCTCTCATCTGGGCTGGATGTCAAGCCTCTGTGGTTCCAGGACATCCTGCCTCTCACCCTCACCCCCGGATGGAGTTGCTGACTTTCCCACCAGTCTTCCCTGTCAGGCCGGAGGCTTCCGGTGGGTCGGCCCTGGCTCTGCCCTGCTCAGTGTTGGAGCCCACATGCCTCGCCAGGTGTACAGTGCTTAGCATGTTCTCAGTCCATGTTTTTAAGTAAACAAATGGTTACATGAACAAAACCCCAAAATCACCCCCAAAAGATGTGATTATTTCCCAGGCCCAGTGGGAAGATCTCTGCCCAGGTTTCCTCCAGGTGGACGCCTTGCCCTGGGCTGTGCCCCTGTGTGTGTCCGTGTGCACGAGTGCCTGCATGTGTGTACATTTGTGCACATGTGCATGTGTGTGCATGTCTATGCATTTGTGTGTACATTTATGTGTGTGTGCACGTGTGTCTGTGTGTACATGTACATATATGTATGTGTGTTTATGTGCACACACACGCATGCACGTAGAGGTTGCTCACCTCTTGCTGAGCTCCTTCAGGGCGCCGCTCCGGCACAGGCCCAGGTAATCCCCCAGGAGCTTCAGCTGCTCC
>NW_012103032.1:2319529-2328354 GCF_000951045.1 Mandrillus leucophaeus
AAAAAAAAAAAAAAAAAAAAAGGAGGGGAGAAAGGGATACAGGTACCCTCAGAGGCGCTTTGCTGAGGCTGGAGAGGGCCTGAGCCCACTGGCAGGGCAGCACCAGGTCACATGCCATGGCCCTCCACTGGGCCTCCCTCCCCCAGTTTCTCTTCTCTGGGCCTACCATCTACTGTCCTGGAGGGAGGTGAGGCCCTTGGGGGAAGGTAGGGCACCTAGATGGGCAGAGGGTGCCAGCTTGTAATCTGAAAAGGACCTTCAAGGACAGGAAATCACAGACCTGAATGTTGTCTGTTTCCATCCCATTTTACTGCAACCTGATTTCCCTGAGAATTAGTCTGTTTCCTGCTCCTGTTGTTAAAATGGACAGCAGTGTGGGCCTCCCCTTGGAGGGATCCCCTGGGCTTCTCCTGGAACTTCTGAGGAAGGTCAGCAGCCAAGTAAAAGTCATTTTGAGCCCTAAAACCATGAGCCCTGAATCGGGGACTCTGCTTAAATAACCCATCTTTCCTGAGCCCCAGCTCTCCTTTATTTCTCCTCTGAGAAATGTCCCCTGTATCCTGAGGTTTCACATGATCCAGTGTCAAGGGTCTGTGCTTTGACATTTAAGTCACAGGAAAAGAAGCCACCGGCATGGGATCAGCTTGAGTTGTTATACAAGGGTGAGTACACCTCCCCAGAGACCCTGACTGCTGGGCTTGGCCAGGTGGCTTTCTTACTCTCTTCTCCCTGCCCACTCCTGCCATGCAAGCCCTCTGCCTACAAGTGTTTGTCACGGACCTCCCAAGCCTTCCCCTGTGCCAGGGACTAACAGGAGGGTGGGGGCCCCTGACAGATGGTAACGATGGCTGGTGGTCTCCTCCCCGGCAGTGGCAGTGTTAGAATTCAGAAGCCAGACCAGTGATGAGAAAGATCAGGTCTTTACTGCAAAATCATTCAAAACTCACACGGCAGCAATTCCTTCAATACATTGCAAAGACTCCTCAGGGCCAGAGCCCTGCTCACTAGGAACAGTGCATTGCATAAAATAACATTTTAAAAATAGTGTGGGCACTACCTTTCTGCGGGAGGGGAGGCAGGAAGAGTCAACGCATCAGAAAGCACTGGCAGCTTCTGGGGAATGGGCCCCTCAGGGCCTCAACCCTGCTGCCTCCAAGGGCACCTTCAGAGAGAATCCTCACAGGCCCAAGCCCTCCTCAGGCCAGGCTCCTGCCCACTCAGGGATGGGGCAATGAGGGCTCTGACTAGGCCGGGCTTGTGGTGGAGCGTTAATGTGGGCCATGGCGGTGCATAAACCCAGCTCCTGGCTTAGGAGGCGTTGGCGTCCGGGCACAGGTGTGCGCCATGACCGGGAGAAGCTGTGCGCAGCCTCCACCTGCCTGCCACCACCGCCTCTGTTCTGATGCACAGGGATCCAGCTCCAAGGCTGGGTGGGTGACTCAGCAGCTGATCGCCCCCAGGGAAGGGTGGAGGTGGGCTCATCTCTGACAGTGACAGGCAGATCTCCACCTGAGGCCTCAGACTCCAAGCTGAGCGCAGGTAAGACAGCTAGGACTGAGGGCCTGCTGGGTCCAGGAGAGGTGGAGGATGGCGACAGAGAGACCAGCAAACCCACATTTCCCCAAAGCCTGGAGGGTCTGAACATCGCTTTGAAAACAATTCCAGGCTCCCACCCCAGCCTCAAGGCCCCTTCAAAGGCAGTCCTGCTCCGGGGAAGTTCTTCAGTCTCCAGTGTCCTGGCTGGGCAAGTTCAGTGATGCTGTGGGAATTCATGGCTTTGTGAGGTGGCAGCTGCATCCACAGGGCAGCTCCCCGGCACGCCCCGCACAGCTTAGGGCAAAGGACCAGGTCACTTCTCCACAGTGCAGAGCATGGCTGCCTGCCCTCTCTGGGGTCCTGCCTATCTGTGCCCTGGCAGGGGTTAGTCAGGCAGAGTGTGACCCCAGGCACCCACCAAGGTGGGCCTGGAGCATCTGCAGCAGCGCCCCTATCTGTAGAGGGGTGAGGAGGGCACGGGGATAGGGGGTGGGCAAGACGGTGACCCTCCCTAAACCGAGGAGGGCTCAAAGTGCTGACAGTGCTGGTTTCCAGTCATTTCTCCTTCTCCTAATGGGGCCAAGGCCCCCGGCTAGAGAAGAGCTAGGGGCTCTGATGCTGAGAAAGGGGTGTGCTCAGCAGGCGAGACGCACTGGGGTGAGGAGTAAAGAGGAGACGGAGAGGAAGCGGGGTCACCAGGACTGGCCCTGCCCTGCTGAGGGGCGGTTTGGCACTGGCAGTGAGGGCCAAGGAAAGGCACTGGGTGGGCCCACAGGCCCTGTCCCAGCAGTGGCCTGCCCGCCAGCCACCCGCTGCCTCTAGGCCAGGCCTGAGTGGCTCCTGTGCACCCACTGGGGGTGAGAATGTCTTGATTTCTTGGGTGACTCGCGTAGGATCAAGAATAAAAAAATACTTTCTGTTGAAATATGAATGGGAAAAACCCACCTTAAAAAACTAGACCTTTTAATCAGGAATGTGGAATTGAAAATGCTCCCCAAGCCTCCTTTCCACAGTGTTTGGGCAGCCCTAACAGAGGTGCCGGGACGCTGGTGAGCCAGGGCCTGGTGAGTGAAAGGCCCTGTCTGCCCGGAGACAGGGAGCATCTGGCGGTGGCCACGCCTCCTGCAGCAGAGGGGTGGTGAGGGGGCCAGGGGACATCACAGGGGCTTCCTGGGCTTTCTCTGGAAGGCCGGTGCTCTGGTCACATCTGAGGATCTTCCTGACAAGGGGACACAGCTGTGACACGGTGAGTATCCTGGGCTGATGGCAAACCCAGCTGGGATGGCTGAGCCACACTCACCCCCGGCCTTCAGAGCGGGGTCAGCAGATGGGCATCAGGCGAAAACATTCTGTTCCTGGTATTTGCGCCGGCGGGCACAGCGGGGGCAGCCCTTCTTCACCACAGCCTGGCAGCTCTGGTGGAAGACGGTCTTGCACTCGGCACACCTGGGGAGAGAGCAGCACGTCTGCTGGTGCTGGCTGGGCTGGAGGTTGCCCTGTGGCCACGCTGGCCAGCGCTTTTGACCAGAACCCATGATACGGCTGTGACATACTGTGTAACCCATGCACGCACACTGTACCTCTCCATTCCGGAACAGGAGATTCTCAAAACAGTGCTTACCCATATGTCACACAATGCACACTGATATTCTCTGTCCTACTACATTTTTTTATAAATGCTGCTTAAGAGTCATTAAAGATTTCTTGCCTGTATTTAAAAAACATTTACTTATTTTATTTATTTTTCAGAGTCTTGCTCTGTTGCCCAGGCTGGAGTGTAGTAGCATGAAATCGGCTCACTGCAACCTCTGCCCCCCAGATTCAAGTGATTCCCCTGCCTCAGCCTCCCAAGTAGCTGGGATTACAGGGGCCCACCACCACACCTGGCTTATTTTTGTGTTTTTAGTGGAGACGAGGTTTCATCATGTTGGCCAGGCTGGTCTCGAACTCCTGACCTCAAGGGATTCACCTGCCTCGGCCTCCCAAAGTGCTCGGATTACAGGCGTGAGCCACCACGCCCGGCCAAGATGGTATAATTTTAAAAACTCAGCCCCAGGCCCATTCAGGGCTGAATCCCGGCCAGTGGACACCAACAGAAAAAGAACTAATGTTCCCAGTTCAGTTTTCCACTCCCACATGGGTTGCAGGAAGTCTGGACAAATTTTTCCATTGAGAGGTTGCTGATAATGAGCAATAACTGGAACAAGAGTGATCATTTCAGCAACAGAGGCAGTGGCAGTGGCAGGTACCACCCACCAGGTGCCCACTTTGTGCCTGGTCTCATGCCAACAGTACAGGGCAGTAACTCATACAATCCTCCTCAACCCATGCATACACTGTGGCTCCAGCAGGCTCCACTCAGAGAGCCGGCAGCCACCTCTAGGAAGACAGATGGTTCTGTAGAGGCAGAGGAGTCCTGGGAAAGCTTGTCTTGTCTCCTGAGCTGGACCGGAGCTGGCCATGACTGCCCAGGGCATGGGCCGTCCCAAACAACTGCACCATCCCTTGGCACGGCACAAAGCCGATGTTCAATACGCTCCTGCCCATAGAATGAGGCCTGCTGCCCTGCGTGCTTGGGCCAGGCTGTGGGTGTGGGGAAGGGTGGGGCTGGGAGACAGCTGGCTGGGTGTCCCACATACCTGACTGTGGTGTCAAACTCAAAGGGGAAGATGATGTCGTGGTGCCGGCAGATCTGGCAGATGAAGCCGCGCTGGGTGCACAGGTCGCAGTGGTAGACGTGCTGGGAGGCGAATTCGATCAGGGCCTTGAGGAATCCTTCATACACCCCGTCTGCAATCTGCGGAGGGCAAGTAGGAATCCTTCATACACCCTGTCTGCGATCTGCGGAGGGCTGGTAAACTGAGGCCCCAGGCCTTTCAAGCAGCTGCACTGAGGCGCCATGGCACCCTGCCTGGAGAACTTCTACCCCCAGTTTCCACGTGGGCAAGAAAAGCAAACCTCCCTGAGTCAGGCTGAGCAGTGCCAGCGTCCAGCCCGTGGGCACTGAGGCCACTCAGGGCTAATGGGACTCACAGATGAGACCCGACTCCACTGCACCCGCCCCCTGGAGAAAGGAGTATTCCAAACTCTCTTCCTGTGATCCTGGGGTTGCTGGAGTGCTTGCTTATTCCAGGGTGCGGGGGGTATCCGTCCCTGCCCAGGAAGCCGGGGCAGCAGGGCAACCCACCCTGAGCTGCAGAAAAGCTGCAGACTGCTGTCTTCAGTAAACTACAGACACCCCTCCCATCTTCCCTGCTGACTTCTCCAGGAATGAGGCCTCTCTGGAGGTCTGGGCGGGGGAAGCATGACACTCACCTGCTGGAGGTCAGCAACACTGAACCTATGCGGAGACTCCAAGAGATAATCCCTGTGGTTGAGCCTTCAAACAAAACACAAGCGATTCTTTAGAGAGGTTTCCAAGACCCGGGCCAACCTGTGTTGTTTGTTTTCATTCCCCTGGCACTGCTCACCAGGCAGACACCTGCCACCTGGGCGGGGCAGGGGCTAGGAGCGCAATTCAGCTTGCCTGGGCTTGGGACCTAGTCCTCAAGGTAACTAACTAGCTGGTTGGATCTTGGGCACATTACTTAACCTCTCTGAACCTTGGGTTTCCCTCTCTGGGAAATGGAGTTGTCTGGATTAAGTAACTTATTTAAAGCATTTGACTTGGTGCCGAGCTCACAGTAAACAGGTAATTAATCATAAGGAGGAGGATGGGTGCTGACACCTGGGACCCGGAACTGGGCTAAGAGCTTCATACGCATTCATTCATTTGATTCTCACAATAATCCTGTGAGGCTGGTACTATCACAATCCCAACTGAGAAGAGGAAATAGGTTAAATCACTTGCCTGAGGTCACACAGCTAGTAGGCGGGAGAGCTGGAGTTTGAACATAGGGGCCTGGCTCCAGAGCCTGCACCCCTGTCTACCTGGCGAATGCCTAGAGATGAAGGTTGTTGTCATTATTGCCACCATTACATACCAGGGACAGTGCTGGGGACAGTAATGCACAGGATATGGCCTCTGCCCTCCTGTTTGGCCCCTGGTTTGGCTGAGGGACAGACATTAAAGTGTCTGGTTTCCGTGCTACACGAGAGCAACTGAGACGTGTCCTAAGTACAGCAGATCCCATTTCAGAGGTGGCCGGGGCAGCAGAGAACAAAGGCTCAGCCGCCAATGCAGCTCTAGTTTCCACTACACCAACGGGAGGGATCCAGGGGGCCCCGTCCTGAGAGATGGAGAGGAAACACCTGCAGAAAGTTCCCTGGTACAAAACCTGCCTGGCCTGGCTGTGTATGTTTGGGTGGGTACTGGTGGTGGGAGGTTACTCCAAGTCAGAGGATGCTTGGGAACCTGCCCCAGGATGCCCCAGACATCTCGGGACAGGAT
This sequence comes from Mandrillus leucophaeus, assembly GCF_000951045.1. Lineage (NCBI taxonomy): Eukaryota > Metazoa > Chordata > Mammalia > Primates > Cercopithecidae > Mandrillus > Mandrillus leucophaeus. The sequence continues at coordinate 2,325,456 of NW_012103032.1, forward strand.
GGTGCCAGCCCTGGGTCTGGGCCTCCCGGGTGCAAGCTGTGGAGCATCTGGAATGGGGGCTTGGCCTTGTCCCAGCTGGTGGCCTCAGCTGTGGTCCAGGGGAGCCCAAACCAGGGTGGAGACAGTAAGTCCCACTAAGCAGCCATATAGGCCAAGATGCCAACTGGCCCCTCAGTTTACCAAGCTGGTGTCCCCAGTAAACTTCCTGCACTCTAGGAAGGGAAGCTGCCATTTGTCACCAAGAAAACATGGGACACAGCAGGCTGGGGGGACACAGGTTGGCCCTGAGCTAGCAGGAGTGTGGGCTGATCTGGATGGAGAATTAGCTTTGCCATCCGTCCTCTGACCACAGTCGTGGAAGCTCTAGGAGCCCCTGTGCCCTGGGCCCGTCACCCTCTCAGCAAGGACTTGCAACTGGCTTCTCCGCAGTGCTCAGTCAAGGCCAGAGGGGAGAGGGTGCTGGCCCAGGGGTGAGAGGCCACTTCCCCTCCTGGCCTCCAGGAAAGAAATTCTCGTGCACTGGGGCACAGCCAGGCCTACTTGGGGCCTCAGTTTCTTCACCCACACAATAAGGAGAACCCTCTTTGTCCTCTGGCGTGAGGCTAGGAAAGAGACCACAGGAATCTGGAGGGCTCTCTAGGAGACAGGAAAATGAGGGGAGAGGTCAAATCTTAGCTCCTGGAACCGATGAAGTGATGGGGAAGGAGAGGGCCAGGCAAGGGCTGGAAGATCGGGGGGACATGGGTGGGGGCCTGGGTGCCACCTGTCTCCTGAGCCCCGACTCCTCCTCGGCCCACCGCTCCCTGGCCGTTGGGAAGGACACCGAGGTCTGGTGGGTGGACAGGGTGTGGGGCATTTCTGTGATGGCTTCCTCCCAAGGCTGGAGAGGACACTCTCAGGGGCTTCTCTGGCTCTTGGAGTCAGGTCCTAGGTCTGCTGGAGAGAATCCAGCCAGGCAGCTGCCATTAGTGCAGGACAGCTCCTCCCTGACTCCCTGACATCCAAGACCTGCCCATGCCTCAGCCCTCTCCTCCTCTCAACCTTCCCTCTGGCTGACTTGGTCCAGGCCCAGCTCCCTGGAGTTAATTACTAACACCAGCTGCCACCCAGGGCTGTCCCCTTCACCAACTGCACTCTGCTGGGGCCAGAATGGTCTTTTTGTGTGTTTGTTTTGTTTTTGAGACGGAGTCTCACTCTGTCTCCCAGCCTGGAGTGCAGTGGCATGATCTTGGCTCACTGCAACCTCTGCCTCCTGGGTTCAAGTGATTCTCCTGCCTCACCCTCCCTATTAGCTGGGATTACAGGCACCTGCCACCACGCCCGGCTAAATTTTGTATTTTTAGTAGAGACGAGGTTTCGCTATGGTGGCCAGGCTGGTCTCAAACTCCTGACCTCAGGTGATCCACCCGCCCTGGCCTCCCAAAGTGCTGGGATTACAGGCGTGAGCCACCGCACCTGGTCTTTTCAGAGTGGTCTTTTCTAAGCCGTTGATCAGAAGTGACAGCCCCGTGCTCAAAACCCTTCAGTGGTTCCCCACAAGTAGCAGATCAAATCCGAAGGCCTTGAGGGCCCTTTGAGTTCTGGCCCCTGTACCCGAAGCCCAGCTGCCCAGAGCCCCTCAAGGGCATCAGTGAGCTGTGCTCCGGCCAGCCTCTTGCTACCGGTCCCTTAGCCAGGAAAGCCAGGTTCTCCACTGCCCTTTCTACTCTTTCCTCATTTTTCTAAACCCCAGTTTAACAGACACACAATGCTACTGGTGTTGTGGCAACACGTGTGTGTGGATGGAGTGAGGTGCAGAAGCAGGTGGTGGTGGGCTCTGAGAAGGGCTGACTGAACGGTCTGCTTTATTCCCTTTCATAAATGCCCCTCGCTTGCAACACTGACCTTTGTAAAGAAGAAAAACATTTTAGAAGAAAAAAGGAAAAGAACTCTGCGTGCCCTCAGCTCAGATGCCATCTCCTCTGGGAGCTCCTCTGGCCCCTGCCCAAGGCTGGATCAGGTGCCCTCAGGGCACACATGATGCTGACCCAGGGCCATCTGTGGCCCAGACTCTGGGTCCCTCACGCAGCCCTCACCACTACTCAGGAGGCCACAGGAATGGAGGAATCACTGGCCCATTTTATAGATGGGAAAGCTGGACCCAGAGAAGTGAAGCAACTTTCCTGACGCACAGTGGGTGAGGGGCTCCCATACTGTTTCCCCTGCCCCACGCTGTTTCCATGGGACTTCCACAGGCACGGCCCTTCCCGCAGCAGGCTGAGCACATGGCAGGAGTACAGCGCTGCTGCCCAGGGACGGAGCAGGAGGGCCAGGGAGAGAGCGACAGGGCTGCCCCTGGTGCCCGCAGACAGGTCAGCAAAGCCAATGAACAAACTCTCTCAGCAGGGCGGGGACGGGTGAATGGGGCCCACAACCCACCCCACAGGCACCTGGTCTACACAGGTCTGCAGGCCTGTGCAGGTACCTGGCTCCTTGACCAAGGAGGGTGATGAGGCCCCGCCTGACCCCAGAGATTTCAGCACCTGGTTAGGTGGGCAGGAGGACAGTCTCTCTGGACTCTCAGAGGTAGGGAGAGTCAGCGCTTGCCAAGAGGTGGAGACCCAGTCACCCGCGGATGCTTGGGATGGGCAGAGCCTCCAGGGGTGAAGCCTTCTAGGGTCCAGGGTCCCACATAGACCCTATGTGGTGGTCCCCGGAGGGCTTTCTGTTTTTTCAGGCCCTGCAGAGGAGACCAAGGCTCAGCTGGCAGCTGTGGGGCCAGATTCTCCTCTTTGCCTAGGGGACAGCCCCCTGCAGCACCCCTTGAGAGCCCCTGGGGACCTGCTCGGGGCACACCCTGGTCCTGAGGAGGCCCGGCTCTGGGAGCACTGCAGCCAGGATGGAAGAGGCAGTCTTCAGA
>NW_012103032.1:2330024-2364847 GCF_000951045.1 Mandrillus leucophaeus
GCATGCACGTAGAGGTTGCTCACCTCTTGCTGAGCTCCTTCAGGGCGCCGCTCCGGCACAGGCCCAGGTAATCCCCCAGGAGCTTCAGCTGCTCCCGGCTCCTCCCAATGAGGTGCATCCGCTCCACATGCTCGTACAGAGACGCGTTCACCATCTGCAGGTTGATGAGGGGCTGGGCCCGGATCTGTGTCAGAAACTTCAGGGCCTGCCTGCAGATCTGGGGGTGCCACCAGGCATTGGGGATGGGAAGGAATGGCTGTTCAGTGAGCACTGCCCGGCCAGGTGCCACATGACCTGCTCACTTACCTGAGAGGCTATCTTCATTTTACAGATGGGAAATGGAGGCTCAAGGAGATCAGGAGATTTGGCTAGGGTCACCCAGCTTGTAAATGGTACAGTCAAGCTCTGAACCCAGTTTATCTGACTCCCAAACCCGCTCTCCCTTTAATGGCAAGGGTCGCTGCCCCTCCCCAACCATGCTGAGATGAGGGAGGGACTGCTCTGGTAACGCCCCCTCCCTCTGGGCCTCACAGATCCTTCCCACTCTTTCCTGTCCTCCTGGCCCCTATTTCCCCCCACTCAAGGAAACAGGCACTCCCCTCTGTGCCCTGACTCAGGAACCAGGTGACGGGCTGAGTCAGGCTCCAGCCACAGGAAGCTACAGATCAGACACAGCTCACCAACAGGCTTCCCTGAGCTCCCTCGGCTCACACCAGCAGCAGCACCGGGGCTCCGTGTGCAGCTGAGTGATCCGTCTCAGTCTCTCCCGGCTGACAGGGTGTTGAAGGTTCTACCCTTGGCCCTGATCCTAATACCAACACCAGTAATCAAGCGCCTACCATTTGCAAAACACTGGGCCAGGAACTTGACCACATTCTCCCTTCATCCTCAGAACAACCCGTTAGGGAGGGTGTCCCTGTCCCCGTTTTCTAGATGAGGAAACGGAGGCTTAGAGGAGCTAACGTGGCTTATACAACCTGCCCGCAGAACCTGTCAGGTCTGAGCTGAGGTGTCATCTCTGAACACCTGGCTGCTGCACTAACCAGAAGCCCCCTCCCCTGCAGTGGCCTCGCTGCCTTGTAAGGACGGAGGAGCTGTTCTCCACAGCCGACAAGTGCATAGTGGTTAGAAGTCTGGCTTTGGCCTGGCTCAGATCTTTAACCTCTTAACTAGTCCTTTCATTACATATTTTATTTCTGGTGGCTTTGTTTTTGATACTATTATAAATGATTATCTTTTAAAATAGTAATTTGTTTGCTGATATATAGAAATGAAATTGATTTATTTGACTGTCGTATCCAGCAACGTTTTCAAATTCTAATAAATTGTGTAGGCAAAAAAAAAGTCTGGCTTCGGAGTCAGAACAGAATTGAATCCTGCCTCCACCACTTTATACCTATATGACCTGGTGAAACTTATCCCGCTCTGTGACTCAGTTTCCTCTTCTGTAAAATGGGGAAAATGAGAGCAACTAAGGCTCACTGGTTTGGGGCCTTTTCGTTCGCTGCTGCTGCTTTAGTGCTGAGGCCCGGCGCTCGGCAGGATGTCAGCCCAGGACTGAGGCTTCTTTCTCATGGGATTCTTTTTTTTTTCTTTTTTTTTTTTGCGACGGAGTCTTGCTGTGTCGCCCAGGCTGGAGTGCAGTGGCGCGATCTCCACTCACTGCAAGCTCCGCCTCCCGGGTTCAAGCCATTCTCCTGCCTCAGCCTCCCGTGTAGCTGGGACTACAGGCGTCTACCACTACGCCCGGCTAATTTTTGTCTTTTTAGTAGAGACAGCGTTTCACCATGTTAGTCAGGATGGTCTCGATCTCCTGACCTCGTGATCCACCCGTCTCGGCCTCTCAAAGTGCTGGGATTACAGGCGTGAGCCACCGCGCCCGGCCTCTCATGGGATTATTTTGAATTCAGATTAAGAGGTATTCCAGGAGAGCTCCTGGCACAGGGCCTGGCAGGTGGCACATCCCCAGTAAATGTGAGCTGCTATCAGTTGCTGTGTGAGTGCCTGGTGTGGCCCTGTTGTCCCCTTGAGCGCTGGGGGACGAAACTGGCCCTCAGGAGACCTGCCCCTGTATGTGGGGGCTGAGGGGACCTCTGACGTCTTGTCTCCCAGCTCCACCAGCATCTCTCACCTCCCCCAGCAATGGACAACCTCTTATTTTCCCGTAGCCTGGGGCCCTGAGGTACCAGCCCCCCAACCTAGGGAGAGCCCAATGGCAAACTCCTGGTGACTTGGGTCAAGCTGCTTTTCCCTAACCCTAATTCAGTTCTTCCCATTACTTGGCCCCAGGCCTTGGGTGAGGCTCTGATGAAATAACACACAGGAATGTGTGCGGAACACTGCCAAGCACTGCAGATGGGCAGGGGCTTTGTGCTCCCCAGCGACTGTTCCTATCCTGTGGGAATGGAGGAGGCAGACAGAGAGAAGCCTCACCCCTGGGCTGACATCCTGTCAGTGCCAGCCAGGCCTCAGCACAAGTGGGTCAGCCAGAACAGCAACGGTGAACAATAAGGCCCCAAACCCGTGGGACAGCCACTTTCTATCTTGAATTTCCCTGTCTTTCCTAGGCCAGCAATTTTTGAGAGGGAGAGCAAGCTGAGGATTTCCTGCTCTCAGATATGCCTAGAGAAGGACTGTACTTTTCTAGTTAGAGAAGGAAGTGGCACAAGGATGAGGGCAGTGAATAAGGAGATGGCTCAATGGAAGTATCAGGGTCCTGTAAATAGTGAACGTGTTTTATGATCAAAGGGCTGTTTGCATTTTTTGGTGATTTTGAGGTTTAATTTCCTCTATATGGTTAGATATTTAACACTGAGAGCAGGGGTGGGGACAAGGCAAACAACAAAAAAATCAAAATGAAGCCAACTTCTGCGGGGTTTCCCCATCCCAGGGAGGTGGAGGCTGAGGTAGAACTGACTGAAAGAGTCACCTTCCCTGCACTGTGATGAAGACACAGCCACACATCAGGACTACATAGCTGGCAGGCCCTGACTCTCCAGAGAAGCAAACAGCTTCTTCCTTGTGTTTGTGTCTGTCTTAGTAGAAATCTGTGCCTTTGGAAGAAAACCAAATTTGCACCCCTTGAGGCAGACACTGACCAAGTGAATTAGGTAGATGGGTGGGTGAATAGGCAGGAGGTGTGATAGGCCCCAGGGAGAGAAAGGACACTGTTCTAACTGACAGGCACATACTGCCACACCTGCCCTCCCAACAGCCCCGCCACAGACACTGTTGTTAATCCTCCTTTTACAGATGAGGAAACTGAAGCTAATTTGCTCATGGTAACATAGCTAGGAAAGTGGCTAAGTTCAGCTGGAGAAAAGGAAAATTCTGAAAGACTTTAGGGTACATCTTATTCAAAAGCATTTGGTGAACATAAAAAATTAGTATTATACCCAAGGTATAATATTAAGTGAACCAAGCTTCTTATAAAGCAGTATGAGTCCTGTCTGATCCCAACTTTATAAAAAATAGATGCATATGTCAATAAATGCACAGAAAAGGGTATACCCCAAAATGTTAATAATGGTGACCTCTGGGTTATGGCACAGAATTTTGATTGGTCTTCGGGCTTTTCTGTAATTTTAAAATGTTAAACAATAACCATGTATTATCTTAATAATGGGGGGAGCCACAGAAAAAGTGCTTTTCAAAACATGAAATAAATATGCCCATGCAGGGCCTGCAGGGGGCGTGCAGTCATCTGGGCCCCATGGGTTGGCAAAGGCAAGGATGACTGCTCCAAGGTATAGCCAGCTCGCTGGCCAGCCCATCTACCTATCCACCTATGTATTCACCCATCCACCCAGCCATATACCCACCGTCTACCCATCTACCCATTCACCTACCCATCTACCCATCTACCTACCCATCCACCTACCCACCAACCCATCCACTCATCCACCTAACCATTTACCCATCTGCCTACCGAGGCACCCATCCACCTACCTATCCACCCATTCATCAATCTACCCAACTACCTACCCATCAACCCATCCACCATTCACCTACCCATCCATGTAGCCACCTGCTCATCCACCTACCTACCTACCCATCCACCTAACCATCCACCTAGCCACCTGCTCATCCACCTACCTACCTGCCCACCCACCTAGCCATGCATCCATCTACCTATCTAATCTATTCTATCTATTCTTTCTATCTATCTATCTATCCATTATCTATCTATCTATCTATCTATCTATCCATCTGTTTATCTAACATTTATCTGCTGGTACCTTAAGCAGTTATGTTTGTTGCTGCAGGAAACCATCCTCAGACTCCCTCCTGGGGACCAAGACAGCCACCGACGGAGCTCTGCCCAGGGCTGTGGACAGGCACCAAGCTTTTCTCTTGGTTAGCTCCCCCACATCAGTGCCTGAACCAGTGACCCCGGTTTCCCTTGTTTAGAGGGGCCAAACTCCTCTAAACAGATGAACAGCAGCAGCAAAGAGGAGTGAACACCCCTCTGTCCCTCAGCAGCCCTGAGTGGCTCTGACAGGCTGGGCTTGAGACTTACCGGGCGCTTGGTGAGGTCCCAGTTGTGGATGATCCTGGCCGGAATCACTGAGGCATCGTCTTGGTGGCAGATGTCACAGTAATAGAGACCAGAGAAGGCACAGAGCTTGGGTCGTACAAAGGAGAAGCCGATCTGCCGGGAGCAGCCTGGGGAGATGGGTAGAGAGTGAGTGGTGTGGCCAGAGTCAGCTCCTAGTAACTTGGGAGCTGCTGTGGTGGAAAGGATCTGCTAATTTTGTTTTTAAAGGTAGGTACAAACACAAGAATAACCACTCGTATTTCCACCACTCAGAACTCCCCTACTAATTAATCTTTACACCACCACACTGTAAGAATATCATTATTTTACAGCTGAAGAAATGGATGCTCAGAGAGGTTAGGAAATCTGTCTGGTCACACAGTGATGAAGTGGCGTGGCTGGCATTCAGATCTGGGTTTGGCTGGTTCCAGAGCCTGCGTTCTGCTCCATTACTCCTTGCTGCCTGTGTCCAGTGTCCCCACTGCTGGCTTGGCAATGCCAGCCTCCTCTAGGTCCACCCCTCCACTCGGGCCCCAGAATGGAAGCAGCAGAGTAAGGGCTGTGGCGAGCAGCGAAGTAGCTGGGGGGCAGGGACTGGGGTCGGGGATGGCAACAGGGAGTGGATGGGCAGCCAGCAGGGGGCAGGGGAGTCCGCACAGTGTTGGATGCCTCGGGACTGTGGGGCAGGACTGGCTTCGGCCCCCTTGTTGGAGGCATCTCCACAGCTGGGGCCAGTGGGAATGGGAGTGGGGTGTGCCCTGGGCAAAAAGCAGAGGCCCTGACTCAAATTCTGAACATGTGTCGACTCCTCCAGGGGCAGGCAGAAGGGTCCCCAGGGCCTTGAGACCATAGGGCGGGCTGTGCTGCTCACCAGCTGCCTCACCCTGACCTTCATCTAATTTCTCAAAGTTCCATTTGAGTGACTGTAAAATTCAGTTACTACCAGCTATTTTGTGGGGTTATTACAAAGCTTAAATGAGACAAGGTTCTGCAAGTACCCTGCAAATTATGAAATACAACCCAGATGCCCGTGGTTGGTGTCTGCCACTGAGCCATGCCTGCTGGGTAGAAAGGAAACCCAAACTCCCTGGTGGCACAGTCCCACCTGCTGGTGGGTGGCAGCCATGGTGAGAGTTACCCCCGCAGCATTCACACCCACAGGCGAGAAAGCCTTTCTCGCAAGCCCTGGAGTCCCGGCCCCCTCAGAGCCTGGCCCCACAGGCTGAAGAGCAAAGTGTGAGTGCTGGGGCAGGAGGGGGAGAGGCCAAGCGAGGCTTGCAGGTGTTCTCTGCAGGAAGCTCTGTTCTGCCTAGCTTCTCCCATCCTCCCGGGGCCAACCGCAGACCACTTCCTTTCAGAAGCTTGAAGCAGGCTTCCCTCCAGTCCGCACCAACAGGACAGCTCCCAAACCAAGGCTCAGCTTCTTGCTCTGGCCTTCTGCAGCAGGGCAACCCCCTCACAGGTCACCTGAGGGTCCCATGGTGATAGGACACCATCTGCCCCAGATGGTGGGGGGAGTGGGAGGAGCTAACAATGGAATGTGGGCAGGGGGATGTCAGGCACCCCTGAATAATACCCTAGAGGGATGCCCTCTAGGGTCCTGCCTATGAGCACAGGCTCTGGGGCCTGACCGTCAAGGTCCCAATTCTGCCTCTGGCCAGGCATGGTTGCTGACACCTGTAATCCCAGCACTGTGGGAGGCTGAAGCAGGAGGATCACTTGAGCCTAGGAGTTCAAGACCAGCTTGAGCAACATGGGGAGACCCCATCTCTACTAAAACGAACAAACAAATAAAAAAGGAAAATTCTGCCTCTGCCACTTACTAGCTGTCTGAACTTAGCGGCAGACACCAACCAGGTACTTACCAGCTCTGTGCTTCAGTGTCCTCCCCTATCAAAAGAGATGATGATAGTAGCACCTATCTCTACAGGGTTGTTATGAGACTTAAATGAGATAATCCAAATAAAGCAGCTGGCCCAGTACCCAGCACAGAAGTATTAGACTTGATGATGAGGAAGACATAGCAGATGTACTGACTTGGAATAACATCCACAGTGTAGGAAAAAACCAAGTTGCAGAACAATATATCCAGCGTTCATCACAGCAGCCAAGAGCCCCGTGTGCCCCCTTTAAATGTAAATGAATTTAAATGGAAAATTCAATTGCTTAACCACACCAGCCACACTTTAAGCACCCGGTAGCACCATGTGTCTCACAGCTATGGCACTGGACACACAGATCTAGGAAATTTTTATCACCACAGAGAGTTCTATTGGACAGCACTGAATAGCACCAGCCCATTTTTGTAATTTAAAAAAAAGGGTGTACACTTATAAAAGCAGCAGAAATATGTGGAAGCATACCATGCCCCTGCTCTGAAAGAACAGGATAGTAGAGCAAGAAGAAAATGAAGTGGGCTGGGACTCCCTGAGCAGCGCAGTGAGCAGCCAGCCTCCTGCCCATCAGTGGGAGGTGGCAGGAGAGGGATGGGTGAGCAGGGCCAACCGCCTATGAGCGGAGCACTGGCCCCAGCGGGGGCTGGGGAGGAGCAGAAGCTGCAGGGCAAGCCTGATCTGTGGCCTCATCCCTAGGGGAAGGATGGGGGCATTTGCAGGGAGGCAGAAGGGTGGGGAGCCTAAATCAGGAATCCGCAGGAGGCGGAGTGAGGCTGGCAGGCTGGGGGTGGCAGCAGAGCAAGTCGGCACCTGCGCAGAAGCAGCCTTGGGAGTCAAGGCCTTTCTCCATGGGGATGGCCACCAGGTACTGCAGCAGGAAGCCGTTTTCCCGGGTGGCAAATTTCAGAACCTCCTGACAGTTTTCATCCAGGCTCCCGCCCAGGGTCACCGCCTCCTCGGCCGTCTCCAAGTAGGATGCCAGGACTTTGCGGACCAGGTCCCTCCACAGGGCGGCCTCCTCCGCGTTCCCGGCCTGCAGCTTCAGGACGGCCTTGGCCGTGATGATTTTGAAGAAGGACGGGCCCCCAAGGCTCGTGTCTGGCAGGATGTCCCGGATGGTCTCCACGCCATGGCTGTCACTCAGCATCTTCTCATTGTTCCTGATGCGGAAACATTTCAGAGCCTCCAAGGACAGGGAAAAGATATAGGGCATCCAGGTCCTGTCCACGTACAAGTACAGCAGGGACTCCTTGATGGCATCTGGCTCTGGAACCTGGGCGGACGACCAGTCAAACTGCATGCCCTGGAGGGCCGTGGGCTCCGACAGCAGGTCTGAGGGAGAGGGGCAGCCCTGGGGCGCCTCGGGGGGGTCCTCAGGCTGGTCTGGGTACTGCACGTTCACCCAGTCATCCTCCTGCTGAGGCCGGACCTTCTGCAGGGCCTCCCGCACCCGGTCCAGCCAGTCCTCGGCTTCATCCTGGGAGGAGGCGCGCAGGGCCAGCTTCTTGCCAGAGAAGACCAGCTCGAAGCGCCCGTCACTGTGGGCCGGCCCCACAGACTCACAGCGCAGCAGGGAGCAGTTCTCCACACAGGTGCGCTCCTCGTTGCTCAGGTAGAGGCGGAACTCCAGCGGGGAGAGCTCACAGAAGAGCTCCTTCCAGATGCCCATTGCCCCCCGCCGCTCCACGGTACCTAGCTTCATGAGACCCCGGAACGGGTTGGACAGTCCTGGAGGCAGAGGCAAAAAGCACATTAGTTGGCGGGCCTGTCTCTGTCCTGCCCAAGGCAGCATCTGCTGCCTGATGCCCTGCAGTACGTGTGGACAGTGACTGTCCCCAGAACACAGGCCAGCCACGGGGCACTATCACATGGGACCCTGAAAGCTGGATAGGAACATCTCCATTTGCACCTCCACTGCTGCTCTTGCGTCCTGTATTTCACTGAGAAAATAAAAGCACCCAAAAGATCACCTCCACACGCCCTGTTCCCTACACCCACGCCCTCCCTTCTGTTGCCAGGGATGAACCAAGTGTGCTTCTTTCTGTATGAGGCCAAACCCTCCATTTGTGCAGGAGGTCTCTCCTTCCGCAACCTACTCAAGGACAAGGAGCAGTCCCTCTCTCCTCTGTTGCTGTTTCCTTCCTTCTCTATTGGGTGACTCCCATTGGCACACATGCACGCTGTCATTTCTCCCATCTTTAGAAACACGTCTCGTCTCCACAAAAATTAGCCAAGTGTGGTGGTGGGTGCCTGTACTTCCAGCTACTTGGGAGGCTGAGGCAGGAGAATAGCTTGAACCCAGGAGGCGGAGGTTGCAGTGAGCCGAGATCGTGCCACTGCACTCCAGCCTGGGCGACAGAGTGAGACTCTGTCTCAAAGAAAAAAAAAAAAAAGGAAGCACTGGAGGACCTTAAACAAATAGCAGATCCTCCAGCCTGGCCAACATAGTGAAACACCATCTCTATTAAAATTGCAAAAATTGGCCGGGCGCAGGGGCTCACGCCTGTAATCCCAGCATTTTAGGAGGCCAAGGCGGGCAGATCACCGGAGGTCAGGAGTTCGAGACCAGCCGGACCAACACAGAGAAACCCCATCTCTACTAAAAATACAAAATGAGCCGGGCGTGGTGGCTCGTGCCTGTAATCTCAGCTACTTGGGTGGCTGAGGCAGAAGAATTGCTTGAACCTGGGAAGTGGAGGTTGTGGTGAGCTGAGATCGCATCATTGCACTCCAGCCTGGGTAACAAGAGCAAAACTCTGCCTCAAAAAAAAAAAAAAACAAAAATGCAAAAATTAGCTGGGCATGGTAGCAGGTGCCTGTAATCCCAGCTACTTGGGAGGCTGAGACAGGAGAATTGCTTGAAGCCAGGAGGCTGAGGTTGCAGTGAGCAGAGATCACGCCACTGCACTCCAGCCTGGGTGACAAAGGAAGACTCCATCTCAAAACAAATAAACAAACAAAACAAATAGCAGATTTGATTAAGCTCCCCCAGAGCTGTTACATAAACCAACTACTGAGGGTAAACAGCTTTGGAAGGACCAGTTAAAACACCTGGGGCTTCATGGAGCCGGATGTGCTCTGAGCTATAGGTGGAATCAAGAGTTTTCTATAATCATAAATTGCATAGTTTTCAGGGAAAATATTTTCCTATTTGACTGGTGAAACAGTATTTTTGTCCTCTGTAGGCAGTTTTGAGACAATATAGTACTTTTCCTGAAATGCTTCCCTGAATGAGCACGATTATGATGGCATTCTGGAATGAGGTTTTATAGCACTTGTGGGAACACACTACCTCTTTAGCAATGGAAAACAGGACTTCAGAGCTGCCTTCTGAAAGACCTGGTCCCTGCAGATGGGACCCACTCAGGACCCTCCTAGTAACCTACCCATCTGTCTCCGGTGTACCACCCGGAAGCTCTTATGCCCCTGGGATGGGGCTGCCTGGGCTTGCCTTCTTCCTGGGGAAGGTACACACGCTTGGTCTAATGCCCCTAGGGAGCAGCTTTTTCTTGGTCCTTGAGAAAAATGCCTGTGGAGACCAGGCCTTGACTCTGGAGTCCCCCTGGAAGAAGCTATTGGGTGGTCTGAAGCAAACTCCAGGGGTTGCTCCTGGGAAGGCCGGTAAAAGTCATCTTCTGAGATCCAGCTCTTGTTTTTCTGTTGGGAAAGAAGACAGCAGTTGTTTGTTTTTAAGTTTTTTTGTTTTTTTGTTTTGAGACGGGGTCTCGCTGTGTTGCCCAGGCTGGAGTGCAATGGCGCAACCTCGGCTCACTGCAACCTCTGGCTCCTGGGTTCAAGCGATTCTCCTGCCTCAGCCTCCCGAGTAGCTAGGATTACAGGCGTCCACCACCATGCCCAGCTAATTTTTGTATTTTTAGTAGAGACAGGGTTTCACTATGTTGGCCAGGCTGATCTAGAACTCCTGACTTCAGGTGAGCCACCCGCCTCAGCCTCCCAAAGTGCTGGGATTACAGGCATGAGCCACCATGTTTTTTTTTGTTTGTTTGTTTGTTTGTTTTTAAATCTTTGTCTAGATATGGCTCATATATCATAAAATTAACCCGCTTAAAGTATGTAATTCGGCCAGCCATGGTGGCTCATACCTGTAACCGCAGCACTTTGGGAGGCCGAGGTCAGAGGATCACCTGAGCCCAGGAGTTTGAGACCAACCTGGGCAACATAGTGAGAACCTATCTCTACAAAAAATAACTAGCTGGGTGTGATGGCATACACCTGTAGTCTCAGCTACTGAGGAGGCTGAAGCAGGAGAATCACTTGAGCTGGGGAAGTCAAGGCTGCAGAGAGCCATGCAGCCTGGTCGCAGCCTAGGCAACAGAATGAGACCCCATCTCTAAAAAAAAAAATTAAACAGTGTCCAATTCAATCATTTTGGCTTAGTCACAGAGTTGTGCAATCATCGCCACCATCTAAGTTTAGCAAATTTTCCTCACCCAAAAAGGAAACCCTATACCCATTAGCCATCATCCCCATTTCCCCTGGCCACTCTCAGCTCTAGGCACCCACTCATCTACTTTCAACCCCTACACATCTGTCTGTTCTGGACATCTCATATAGATGGAACCTGCGACACGTGACCTTTTGTGCCTGGCTTCTTTCTCTTAGTGGAAGGTTTTCAAGGTGCATCCATGTTATATAAGCATGTGTAAGTGTTCATTCCTTTTTATTGCCAAATAATATTCCATTGTCTGGATCCACCACATTTGGCTTATCCACTCATCGGCTGATAGACATTTGGGTTGTTTCTACTTTTTGTCTATTATGAATAGTGCTGCTATGATCACTTATACACAAGTTTTTGTGTCGACATGTTTCATTGTCTTGGGCATATACTTAGGAGTAGACTTGCTGGGTCATGTGTAACTCTATGTTTCCCTTCTTGAGGAACTACCAAGCTGTTTTCCAAAGTGGCTGCACCATTTTATATTCCCACCAGCAATGTATGAGGGTTTCAATTTCTCTCCTTGAGAAATATATTCAAATCCATCCAAATCTACTCAAATCCATTGTCTGTCTTAAAATGGGGCTGTCTTTTTGTTGTTGAGTTGTGTTGTGGGTTGAATTGTGACCCCCACAAAAGGACATGTTGAAACCCTACCCCCCAGTACCTCAGAATGTGACCTTTTTTGGAAATAGAGTCTTTGCAGAAGTAATTAGTTAAGATGAGGTCATGTTGGAGTAGAATGGGCTGTTCATCTCGTATGACTGATGTCCTTACAAGAGGAGGAGAAAAGCTACACGAAGACAGGAGAACACCAAGTGGAGACAGAGATACAGAGGATGAACGTGTGTGACAGCAGAGGGGAGACCGGAGTGACATGTCTACAAACCAAGGAATGCAAATGAGCGCCCGCAACGCCAACACCCAAAAGAAAGGCGGGAACAGATTCTTCCTTAGACTCTCCAGAAGGAGCCTCCAGAACTATCAGAGAATAAATATCAGGTTTTTTTTGTTTTTGAGACAGAGCCTCACTCTGTCACCCAGGCCGGAGTGCAGTGGTGCAATCTCAGCTCACTGCAACCTCCGCCTCCCAGGTTCAAGCAATTCTCTTGCCTCACCCTCATGAGTAGCTGGGATTACAGGTACCCGCCACCATGTCCAGCTAATTTTTGTATTTCTAGTAGAGACAAAGTTTCGCCATGTTGGCCAGGCTGGTCTTGAACTCCTGACCTCAGGTGATCCACTTGCCTCAGCCTTCCAAAGTGCTGGGATTATAGGCGTGAGCCACCGTGCCTGGCCTGTTTTGTTTTGAGGCAGGGTCTCACTCTTTGCCCAGGCTGGAGTACAGTGGCACAATCAGGGCTCACTGCAGCCTTGACTGCCCAGGCTCAAGCAATCCTCCTGCTTTAGCCCCACTGAGTAGCTGAGACTACAGGCAAGCACCAGCACGTCCAGCAAATTTGTTATATTTTTAGTAGAGATGGGGTTTCACCATGTTGGCCAGGCTGGTCTGGAACTCCTGGACTCAAGTGATCTGCCCACCTTTGCCTCTCAAAGTGCTGAGGTCACAGGCATGAGCCACCTGCCCAGCAATGTCTGTTGTTTTAAACCATCCTGTGTATGGTACTTTGTTATGGCGGCCCTAGGAACTAATACAAGTTGTAAGGTGCTTTATATATTCTGAATATGAGACCCTTATCAGATTTATGATTTGCAAATAATTTCTCCATTCTGTGAGGTGTCATTTCACTTTCTGGATGCTGTGCCCTCTGGAGCACATAAGTTGTTAGTTTTGATGAAGTCTAGTTTATCTATTTTTGTTGTTGTTTATGTTTCTGGTGTTGTATCTTAAAAAATCATTGCCTAAGTCAGTATCACAAAGATTTACTTCTGTGTTTTCTGCCACGAGCTGTATAGTTTTAGCTCTTACATATAGGTTTCTGATCCATTTCGGGTTAGTTTTGTGTAAGGTGTTAGGAAGGGGTGTTATTATTTTGCATGTGGGTGTCCAGCTGTCCCAGCACGTAGGGTTTCTCAGCCCTGCTTTAGGGTTTGTCAGTCCTGCTTTTGGGTTGAGATGAGGGTGGCCTGGCGAGCAGGCCTCAGGGTCCTCATTGGCCACCTCTGCCTCTGCCGCCCACTTCTGTGCAGGCCCCTGAGACCCCAGGCAGCCAGGTCCTGCCCCTTCCCTTCGTTGTTCTCTTTTGAATGTGAAGCTGCTCACTGGCTGGGGGAGATGGGGTTGCAGGGAGCATCTGGGGTGAGTAGTCTTGTGGGAGTGGATTCCGGTTTCTTTTCTCCAGTACTTCAAATCCTTCCTGGCTTTCTGTGCCTCAACATGGAAGGGCAGAGGCAAGGAAGCTGGCTAGGCCACCCTAAGTGTCAGTGTACACAGAGGAAATGAGTCACACAGTGGGACCAGCCCCACTGTTTTGTTAAGTGCCACTAACCTCACCCTGACATCGTTATTTCCGGTCCCTGAATCCAGATTGTGCTCCCTGCTTTGTAAACAGGGAAGGGTTGCTTTGGACAGTTAGATCCATTCAGATGCTATACAACTCCTCAAGCCAAGGGTGGCAAGTTTTGACTCAGGCGACTTGGGGGGTGGCTCACAGAACTAGGTCCCCAGAGACTCCTCCATGGGGCCTTCAGAACTGGCAGGTGCTTCCCCCTGCCAGTGACAGATGATGTGTCAGTCAGGGCGGCCACTGGGGACCATCCACAACACTAGATTCTGAGCAAAGCCTGCCTAGGTCATCAAGACCTGGGAGACCTCCCTGAGGAAAACGGGTGGAAGAAAAAGCTCCCCGGCAACCATGTGGCTGCCCTGGCAGCCTCACATATACCTGGGAAGTTGTGTGATCTCCAGCCTCTGGCGGGAGAGGGCACTGTCCCTGAAGACTCAGCTCAGGAGACATCCATCACCTCCACCTGGAAGCTTCTCTCACCCTTCCCCAGCTTCCACCCCTTCCCACCCCCTAGCTGGGTTAGGAGATCCCACAATATTTTGTGCTTACCCTCATTCTAGCACCTATAAGGCTGTTTGGAATGGTTTTCTTGATATCTCCAGCAAGTGCCTGGCCCAGAGTCATACAAGATGAGGGTATAAATAATGACCATCCCAATGTCTTTAACATAAAATAACAAAGGTGGGTCAAGTAGACTGGAAGGAAGGAGACAAATATAAATTTTAAGACTGTGGACATTCAGGATGGGCGTGATGGATTATGCCTGTAATCCCAGCACTTTGGGAGGTTGAGGTGAGAAAACTGCTTGAGACCAGAAGTTTGAGACCAGCCTGGCCAACATGGCAAAACTTTGTCTCTACTAAAAATACAAGAATTAGCTGGGCATTGTGGTGTATGCCTGTAATCTTAGCTACTCGGGAGGCTGAGGCACAAGAATTGCTTGAGCCTCGGAGGCAGGGGTTGCAGTGAGCCGAGATGGATAGAGCTATTGCACTCCCACCTGGGCAACAGAGCAAGAGTCTGTCTCAAAAACAAAAAAAGGTTTATGGACATTCACTGGGGAGGGCTTCTCTCTCCTTTGAGGAAAGAGACTGCTAGGAAATGTTCAGATACAGTCCACTGAGCACAGCTGCCAGGAAATGAAACTAGGGAACACCTTTTACTCTCTTAAGCAACTGGGAAAAACAGTGGAAACGTAGGTTCCTCAGAATTTCTGCACATGAGCCTGGACAGAGCTCTGAGGCTGTGTGCTCCTGGCCCCAGGTGGGTGGGGAGAGGGGAGAGGGTGTGAGAGAGAGTGCACGCACGAACATCATTGTTTCTCTCTTCTCTCCATTTTTTCTTTCAGAGATGGAGTCTTACTCTGTCGCCCAGGCTGGGTCGCAGTGGTATGATCTCAGCTCGCTGCAACCTTTGCCTCTCAGGTTCAAGTGATTCTCCTGCCTCAGCCTCCTGAGTAGCTGGGATAACAGGCTCACACCATCATGCCCGGCTAATTTTTGTATTTTTAGTACAGATGGGGTTTCACCATATTGGTCAGGCTGGTCTCAAAATCCTGACCTCAGGTGATCCACCTGCCTCAGCCTCCCAAAATGCTGGGATTACAGGCGTGAGCCACTGCACCTGGCCCCCTTCTCTCCCTTTTTCCCACCACCATCCTACAACCTGCTCACTCAGGCAGGGTCCATGTCTGGCCAGCACCCTGCCCTTTATAGTGGAATGAAACCATCACCGACTAAGGATCTATACCAGAGCTGCAACTGCCACCAGGGACCCAAGACAGAGGAATGCCACCTTGCATTACTAAAGGGTTCACGACACCATATACAACAGCTGAATCCCCGTGAGGAGTGTGGCTGAGGAGTGAGACGCAAGGTCCCTGGGCCACTTTCAGAAGGATGAGACTTTGTCCAGCCTGTCCTCATTATGCCAGGCAAATGAACTACCTGTACTCATAACTGTGGGAGGGGAACCACATACCATGGGCAGGTGGTCCATGGAGACAGTGATTAAGACCAAGTCCTAGAACTCACACTGCCCTCTGGAAGTTAAACTGAAATGAACTCACAACCCCCAGATCCCAGACATGCGTCACCCTTGAGAGCCCCCTATTCCCTGCACCTCTCCTTCCCAGTGCTTAGCACAAGTGTAATTATGATGTGGATAATCATTTGTCTAATCTAATGTCTGTCCCCGAAGGGCCTTTGTCTGTCCTGTTGTATCACTCCACCCCTACCACCTAACATGGTGCTTGGCTTATAGTAGGTGGTTTGGGTTCAATGAATTAAAAATAAATGTTTTTAAAAGAAAGACTGAATGGGTCTCTACACTACAAAACTTGATAGTGGCCTCAATATCTCCCCCAAAATAACATCAAATAAAAAGCATGTGGCTAATTGACAGAAGCATAGAAAGATGAGGACCACAGGGGCAGACATGCAGGGCACAGCCTGGCACAGTCCACAGGCCAGGAGCCCAGCAGGCCCACGCGAGCTGGGTGACTGGTGGTGCCAGTGACTGGTGCCTGGTGACTACCTACTGAATGAGCAGTGAATGAATCCACAATCCAATGAATTCCCTGTGAGACAGACACAGGATGGGGGTAGGATCTGAGATTCTCACATCAGACTCAGCACCAAGCGCTCAGATGTCCTAAGCAAACTTCCAGCGATCAGAGTCCCCTGTAGCCGGCACAGAAGCAGAGCCGGCCATGATCACACCAACCTGACCACCCTGTCCACTCGATGGTACACTTCGATGACCCGCTTTGGCCTCCCAAAGTGCTAGGATTAGAGGCGTGAGCTATCATGCCCAGCCTGAATGTCCATAATTTCACATTTGTCTCCTTCCTTCCAGTCCCCTTGACCCACCTTTGTTATTTTATATTAAAGACATTGGGATGGTCATGATTTATTCATTCATGATTCTGGGCCAGGTACTTGCTGGAGATACCAAGAAAAAGAACCATTCCAAACAGCCTTATAGCTAGGATGGGGGAACAAAATAAACTTAGGAGTTGGCATCTCAAGAGTCTCTTGTGAGTTCAAGAACTATTCACTGATGCCTACTCTCTCCCAGGTACAGTGCTTGGTGATGACAATACAGAAGCGAACAGGCCTGGTGCTCTGTATCATAGAGCTAATATTCTAGTAAGGAAGATAGAAAATAAACAAGGAGACAAAGAGATAATATATTGTAATTGCACATAGTGATGAGTGTTATAAGTGAAGTCAAGCAGATGAATGGGACAGAGAGTCACTGGGGATAGTGCTTTTGAGCTACAGAGGTCCAGTCAGGGAAGGTTGAGACAATAATGAAGTGAGTTGGGAAAGAAGGAACAGCAAATGTAAAAGCCTGAGGCTGGGCCGGGCACAGTGGCTCCTGCCTGTAATCCCAGCACTTTGAGAGGCCAAGGTGGGCCGATCACTTGAGGTCAGGAGTTCGAGACCAGCCTGGCCAACATGGTGAAACCCTATCTCTACTAAAAATACAAACATTAGCTGGGCGTGGTAGTAGGCATCTGTAATCCCAGCTACTTGGGAGGCTGAGGCAGGAGAATCTGGGGTTTGTGAGTTCGTTTCAGTTTAACTCCCAGAGGGCAGTGTGAGTTCTCTGGGAGGCGGAGGTTTCAGTGAGCTGAGATTGCACCACTGTACTTCAGCCTGAGTGACAGAGTGAGACTCTGCCTCAAAAAAAAAATTTTTTTTTAAAGAAGCCTGATGTTGGAAGGAGCTCGCTTGGACTACAGAGCTGCAAGGAGGCCAGTGGGTCAGAGCTTAGTGAGCAAAGATGCTAGCTCGCTTGGACGACAGAGCTGCAAGGAGGCCAGTGGGTCAGAGCTTAGTGAGCAAAGATGCTAGCTCGCTTGGACTACAGAGCTGCAAGGAGGCCGGTGGGTCAGAGCTTAGTGAGCAAAGTTGCTATCCTGTCCCATCAGCTTTGAGGCCCTGGCAAAATAAGATGCCTCAGCCAGCAAAGCAGAAGCTGGACCCTGGGCGGGAGTGAACTCAACATGGTTAGTGACACTCTGGAGCCCTGTGGGGCGCACAGCCTGCATCCCCAGCAGACGTCACTCTGCCTCCAGCTCGAGGCAGGGGCTGCAGAGCTTTCCTCTTCAGCCTTCAGCTTGAGTTGGCAGGTGCATAGTCGCAACCTTCAGGGTCCTAGAGCATTCATTTTCAGGAAGTAAATCTTCAGGATGTACTGAAGCATCTTCAGAATAGCAAATACGAAGAGTCTGACCCACACTGACAGTTTTGTGATTTACATGGTCATATTCAAGAAACAGAGTGAGGCCAATCAGATAGCCATATGGAAAAATATGAGCTTTGACTTCTAACTCATACCACACACAAAAATTAATCCCAGAAAGATCATAAACCTAACTATGAAAGATAAATCACTAAAGCTTCTAGAAGATAATATAGGCAAATACCTTCAGATCCTTGGGGGAGATGAATATCTCTTAAATGGGACAAAAACCAAGCAAACCATAAACAAAAAGACTGATAAACTGCACATCATTGAAAGAATCTCTGTTCAATAAACATACCATTAGGAGGTTTAAAAGTCAAGCCCTATAGACTAGAAAAAGATACTTGATATAGATAATGTTTTTCTCCAATAAAAGACTTATATCTGTAATATATAAAGAGCTCCTACAAATCAACACATACACATACAACTCAATTTAAGACCAGGATGACAACTTGGACAGACATTCTATAAAACATGATTGACTGACCAATAAGCAAATGAAAAGGTATCATCTTTAGTCATCAAGGAAATGAAAATTAAAACCACTACACATCTACCAGAGTGGCTAAAATTAAAAAGATTGGTAACACCATTGGCCAGGATAAAGAGCAACTAGAATGCTCATTTGTTGCCAATATGAGTATAAATTAGCACAGACACTTTAGGAAACTGTTTGGTGGTGGTATCTATTAAAGTTAAACATATGCCACCGAAGGACCTAGCAATTCCATTCCCAGATATATATATCCACAGAAATAAGCACTGAGGTTCTCCAAAAGCATGTACAAGAATGTTCACTACAGCTGTCTTCATAATAGTCAAAACCTGGAAACAACCCAAATGTCCATTAACAGAATGGGTAATAGGGGGCGATGTATTTTTACAATGGAGTACTACTACAGAACAATGGAAAAGAACGAACTGCAGCTTCATGCTCTATGTACAGTTGCAGCTCACAGATGTAGTGTTCAGCGAAAGAAACCAGACACAAAAGAATACCTACTGCATGATTCCATTTATAGGTGTGAAGTTCTACAACAGGAAAAACTAACGCACCACGCTAGAAGTCAGAATGGTGGATTTCAAGGTGCGCAATGACTGGGAGAAGGTACGCAAGAGCCTCTGGTGGGCTAGAGGGCTAGACACATTCTGTATCTTGATCTAGATGGTGGTCACAGGGTGCACATCATATGTAAATACTCACCAAGGTGGACACTTGGACCCTGAAGATCTGGTACTTCAGATACATCATTCCTCAAAAAAATTTTAAAGGAGAAAGTGGGGCAGTTCAATGGGGAAAGGATGGCCTTTTCAACAAATGGTGCTGGCTCCACTGGGTGTCTACATCCTTCACACACAAAAGTTAACTCAAGATGGACCACAGACTCACTTGTAAGAGCTAAACTGATAACATTCTTAGAAGAAATCATGGAAGTAAATCTTTGTGACCTTGGATTAGGTAATGGGTACTTAGATAGAACACCAAAAGCACAATTAGATAAATTGGACTACATCAAAAGTAAAGCTTTTATGCTGCCAAAAATACCATCAAAAGAGTGAACAGACAACCTGCAGAATGGGAGAAAATATTTGTAAATCATGTATCTGGTAAGGGTCTAGTATCCAGAATATACACGGTTTAAAGAACTAGCCTGGGCAACATGGTGAAACCTCTACTCTATAAAAAACACAAAAAAACTAGCTGGGCATGGTGGTGTGAGGCTAGAGCAAGACTCTGTCTCAAAAAAAAAAAAAAAGAAAAAGAAAAAGAAAGAAAGAAAAAAGTACTATTATAACTCAATAATAAGAAGATAACATAATTTGGCTGGGTGCAGTGGCTCACACCTGTAATCCCAGCACTTTGGGAGGCCAAGGCAGGTGGATCACCTGAGGTCAGGCGTTCAAGACCAGCCTGGCCAACATGCTAAAATCCCGTCTCTACAAAAATACAAAAATACAAAAATTAGCCAGGTATGGTGGCAGGCGCCTGTAATCCCTGCTACTCAGGAGGCTGAGGCAGGAGAATCGCTTGAACCCGGGAGGCAGAGGTTGCAGTGAGTCAAGGTCGTGCCATTGCACTCCAGCCCGGGGGCCAAGAGCGAGACTTCATCTCAAAAAAACCAAAAACATAATTTAAAAATGGGCAAAAGTAGGCTGAATGTGGTGGCTCATGCCTGTAATCCCGGCACTTTGAGAGGTTGAGGCGGAAGAATTGCTTGAGTCCAGGAATTTGAGGGCAGCCTGGCAACATCGCAAAACCCTGTCACTACAAAAAATACAAAAAATTAGCTGGTCATGGTGGCGCATGCCTATAGTCCCAGCTACTTGGGAGGCTGAGGTGGGATAATCACTTGAGGTTGGGAGGTTGAGGTTGCAGTGAGCTGTGATCACACCACTGCACTCTAGAAAGGCCAAAGTTTTGGAAAAGACATTTCTCCAAAGAAGATACACAAGTGGCCAATAAGCACATGGAAAGATGTTCAACTTCATTAGCTGTCAGGGAAACATAAATCAGAACCACAATGAGCTCCCACTTCTTACGCACTGTGATGGCTATCATAATAATTTTTTAAAAAACTAGACAGTAACAACTGTTGGTGGGGATGTGGCGAATATAAAATGGGGCAGGCTGCTTTGGAAAACAGTTTGGCAGTTCCTCAAAAGGTTAAACATAGTTATCATATGATCTGAAAAATTCTACTCCTAGCTATGCATCCAGGAGAATTAAAAACATATGTCCACACAAAAACTTATACACAAATATTTGCAGCAGCATTATTTATAATAGCCCTAAGTGGAAATAACCCAAACATCCATCAATTGATGAAACCTTACATAAAAAGTGAATTAGCCATACAGTGGAATATACAGTGGGGTATTACTCAGCAATCAAAAGGAATGAAGTATTCATACACACAACAACATGGATGAATGTTAAAAACACATGCTACATGAAGGAAGCCAGACACAAAAGGTCACACATTACATGACCTCATTTATATAAAATGGCAAGAATGGACAAATCTATCAAGATAGAAAGTAAATTAGTGGTGGCCAGGGGTTGAATGGAGAGAGATGGGGAGTGATTGCTAATAGGCAGAAGGTTTCTTCCATAGGGGATAGAAGTGTTCTACAATTAGACTGTGGTGATGATTACACAACCCTATGAATATACTAAAAACACAGTATTATACTTTAAACAGGTGAATTGTATGTATTTTAATTCTATCTCGATAAAGCTGTTTAAAAAAAAGGCGGGGAGAGGTGCCTCTGCTTGTCTATTCCATGGCCCTGGCCCCATCCTGAGTCATATAACTTAGAGGAAGCTTGTCCAACCCACAGCCCATAGGCCACATGCAGCCCAGGACAGCTTTCAATGTGGCCCAACACAAATTCATAAATTGTCTTAAAACATTATGAGATTTTTGGCTGGGTGTGGTGACTCATGCCTGTAATCCCAGCACTTTGGGAGGCCGAGGCGGGTGGATCATTTAAGGGTGGGAGTTCAAAACCAGCCTGGCCAACATGGCAAAACCCCGTCTCTACGAAAAGTACAAGAATTAGCTGGTCATGGTGGTGGGCGCCTGTAATCCCAGCTACTCGGGAGGCTGAGGCAAAAGAATCACTTGAACCAGGGAGGTGGAGGTTGCAGTGAGCCGAGATCGCACCACTGCACTCCAGCCTGGGTGACAGAGAGAGACATTATCTCAAAAAAACAAACAGAGAACAAAAAACATAATGAGATTATTTTTGTGATTTTTTTGAAGCTCATCAGCTATCATTAGTGTTACTGTATTTTATGTGTGACCCAAGACAATTCTTCTCCTTCCAGTGTGGCCCAGGGAAGCCAAAAGATCGGACACTCCTGATCTAGAAGCTACTACCCAAAGAGAAGAGCACGAATAGAGCTGAAAATGCAAGACTAGACTTCACCCTGAGCCCCAGACCATGGCAGAGATATACTCCCAGCTTTGTGTCCGTGTATGCACAAGCATACAAATCCCTGCCTCTGCTTTCCATGACCCTATCTTGCCCTCCATGGTGTGGTTTAAATATGAAGCCAGGTTGGGCATGGTGACTCATGCCTGTAATCCTAGCACTTCGGGAGGCTGAGGTGGGAGGATCGCTCAAGGCTAAGCAACATAATGAAACCCCGTCTCCATTAAAAAAAAAAAAAAGAATTAGCTGGGCAAGTTGGTGCCACCTGTGGTTCTAGCTACTCTAGAGGCTGAAGTGAGAGGATTGCTTGAGCATGGGAGGTCGAGGCTGCAGTCAGCTGTGATTGCACCACTGCACTCCAGCCTGGGTTACAGAGCAAGGCCTTGTCTCAAGAAAAAAACAAAACAAAATAAAAACAACTGTGAAGCTTAGAAAAAGAAGTAGTCAGAGGCACCTAAGCCTGTAAAGGTATTTACTCTCCCTCCCATCACTGCACCACCAGCCCTACCCGCACTGTCTCTTTCTTCTCTTGTGGACTTTCTCTGGAGCCTGCCCCTAGCATTCTAGAGCAATTGCTTTCCCTCACCCTGCTGGCTAGGCCGCTGGGGCTTGAACTGCAGCAGGGGCAGATAGCACACACATCTTTTTCCTACCCACACTCAGTAAACATCAATAACTTTGGA
Organism: Mandrillus leucophaeus; assembly: GCF_000951045.1. Classification (NCBI taxonomy): domain Eukaryota; kingdom Metazoa; phylum Chordata; class Mammalia; order Primates; family Cercopithecidae; genus Mandrillus; species Mandrillus leucophaeus. The sequence continues at coordinate 2,352,263 of NW_012103032.1, forward strand.
AAACCACAAAGGCCAAACAAGAACAAATGGAAAAGACAAAAGAGCTCAAATTCACAGCCTTTGGCTGGTGCTTCCTTGGGCCAGTAGTTCTCAAGCCTTTCTACTCACTTGGTTCTCTCAAGGAGATGCCCAGGGCTGGCTTCCCTCAGGGACTATGTTGACCCTGGCCTCGAACTTTTGGGCTCAAGGAATCCTTCTGCCTCAGCCTCCCAACTAGCTGGGACCACAGGCTTGTGTCACTGCACATGGCTGGACTGGCTTATTCTACAACAGCACTGTCCAATGGAAATATAGTATGAGCCACATATATAATTTTAAATGTTCTAGCAGCCACATTTTTAAAAAGTATGGCACAGGTTCTCAAGATCTCCTAGGGCTGTGTTAATAGGCCATGGTTTAAACATAAATTTTGTTTTAAAGTAGAAAGAAATAGGTGAAATTAATTTTAATAATATATTTGATTTAATACAATATATCCAAAATCTTTTTTTCTCTTTCTTTTTTTTTTCTTTTTTTTTCCAGACAAGGTCTCCCTCTGTCACCCAGGCTGGAGTACAGTGATGTAATCACAGCTCATTGCAGCCTCAACCTTCTGGGCTCAGGCCATCTTCCCACCTCCCTGGTAACTGGGAGCCACACACTACCATGCCCAGCTAATTTTTGTATTTTTTGTAGAGATGGGGTCTCACTTTGTTGCCCAGGTTGGTCTCCAACTCCTGGGCTCAAGCAATCTTCCCTCCTTGGCTTTCCAAAGCGCTGGGATTATAGGTGTGAGCCACCATGCTCAGCCCCCAAATATTTTCATTTTAACTTGTAATCCATAAAAATGAGATTTTCTATTTTTTAAATCATACTAAGTTGTTGAAATCCAGCGCTTATTTCACATGGCACATCTTCATTTGGATGTGGCACATTTTAAGTGTTCAACAGCCACACGTGGCTGGTAGCTGCCATATTGGACAGCACAGCTCTAAAACCTGGGTCATGTTGCAAATTGAGTATGTTCAAGGCCTAGTATTTTCTAAAAATATTAATTTAATAGGCTGAGCGCACTGGCTCATGCCTATAATCCCAGCACTTTGGGAGGCCGAGGCAAGGAGATTGAGACCAGCCTGGTCAACATGGTGAAACCCCATCTTTACTAAAAATACAAAAATTAGCTGGGCATGGTGGTGGGCACCTGTAATCCCAGCTACTCAGGAGGCTGAGGCAGGAGAATCACTTGAACCCAGGAGGCGAAGGTGGCAGTGAGCAGAGATTGTGCCACTGCACTCCAGCCTGGGCAACAGAGCAAGACTCCATCTGAAAAAAACCAAAAAACCAAAAATCAAAAAATATTAATTTAATAGTAACAAGTACTAAGGAGAAAATAAAGGTTCAGAGAGCTGAAGTGACTTGCCCAAGGCCTTAGCTAGTGAGTGGCAGTGGTTAAAGAGCTGAGACTGCGGTCAGATGAGAACGACCTTCACAGAGTGACGTGAAAATGACAGGAGATACACACGGGAAGTGAGCAGCACAGTGCCTGGCTTATATCTACAGCTCACATGCCAAGAAACATGAACCCCATCATCACGATGCTATTAACACTATCACCATGCAGGGAGAGGAAGGCTAACAGGGAGAAGGCAGAGACCACGCAGGGTCACTAGCTGGGGAAACCCTGTGTCAGCTGACATTTCCCAAGACTGCCCCCTGAACGGCTTGCACCACTCACCGGACTGGTGGGTGAGGAAACTACCAGCTTCAGACCAGCTCCGTCATGAGCCTGGGCCTTCTGTGGGCCATTCCCTTGGCCCACTTCTCTGGCTGTCTTGCTGACAGTACTAGAAGGCTGCTGGCCTGAGGTGCTCTCTACACGCTGCTGTAAGTCCAGGGCGCTGGGCGCCCGGGGACGCGGCTCCTGCATGTGGACACCATCTTGAGTTCCAGAGGCTGCCTGGGCAGGAAGGGGCTCTGCAGGCGCCTCATAGTGCAGGTGTGTGCTGGTGTTGAGGCCATGGAGGGAGAGCAAGGCCTGTGGTGTGGGGCTCTCCGTTTCTTGGCTCAGTCCGTTGGTTGGCACAGAGTTTACCTGGGCTTTGCTGAATTCCAACAATACCCTAGAAGTTTTAAACAAAGAAACCTGTGTGACAGGTTGTCTGCGACAATGCCCAAGGCTATTGGGGCAGAGGGAAGAATGCAAAACTGCTGTTTTATGATTTAAAACAACCCACACCTTCTTAATTATCCACTGCACTCCCCATTACACAGTCCTCCTCTGACACTCCCACCACGTTCTTCCTGGCCAGGATTTAGGCAGACTGGGTAGGCAGGTGATTTGTGGAGCCTGGGATCTCAGGTGAAAAAGCTCCCACAGCAGAGAAAGAGGACTTGGTATGAATGAGGACTTACTGGCATTCTGAGCAGGCTAGCTGTGGGCCTGGAGAGCTTGCTCAGCCAAACACACAGTTGTGTGGGCAATCGTTTTCCCAAATATGGTGTGCAGCAGAGCCTCCAAGGACAGTGTCTCAGAACAGGCCTCCTCCTCAGCACAGAGAGTTGAGGTGCCAGGACTCTGTGCCCTGGGGCAGGGACTAGGAGCAGCAAGGGCTAAACAGGTTTCCTGAGCGAGGTCATATTTTGTTCCTGGGCAGGCACTGGGACAGCAGGACTGGGGGAGGTGCAAGGGCTGGTCCCCTCAGAGCTGGACTGGGTGTGGAGACAGCAAAGCGTCACATCCCCAGAAAGTGCTTCTGGAGCTCAGTGTACACCAGGTGTGTGAGGGTGGATATGAGTACACATGAGATGTGCCCCTGCTCACTCTCCATGGTGCGACTGCCACTCCCTGTCTCCTCCGTGCTGCTTCCTGGGGCCACAGGGAGCAAATGTTACTCTCTTGGTACATGTGTGTGCACACACACACTCACACATACACAGTGCACAGAAACATGTCCTGGGCCCTCTGGAATGTGCACTGACTAGCAACTGCTCCTCTCTCTCCTGAGGCTTCTGAGGATCCAAGCTCCATTTCGAAAATAAACCCGTTTGCTATATCTTCTGCTTATAAAACCAGTGGAGCATGTCATGGGCAAAGACAGGTTCAGATGGCCACAGGCTGTCTAAGGCCCCAAAGCCTCCATGCATCTGCCCTGATGGCTTGTACTGGATCCAGAAGATACATGAAGCTCAGCTTAATTTGGGCTTATGGAAATGAGGATTTTAGAATTCAAGTTGCTTACCTGATTGTCTTCCCAGTGAGCTCTGCACCATCTTAACCCCAAACAACATTTCAAGACATTATAGTCAAGAATAGGTGGCCAATCCATATATAAGTAACTGATTTTGGCTGGGTGTAGTGGCTCATGTCTGTAATCCCAGCACTTTAGAAGTTTGAGGCGGGTAGAATTACAACGTCAGGAGGTCAAGACTAGCATGGCCAAGATGGTGAAACCGCGTCTCTACTAAAAATACAAAAATTAGCCAGGCTTGGTGACAGGTGCCTGTAATCCCAGCTACTCGGGAGACTGAGGCAGAGAATTGCTTGAACCAGGGAGATGGAGGTTGCAGTGAGCCGAGATCGTGCCACTGCACTCCAGCCTGGGTAAAAGAGTGAGACTCCATCTCAAAAAAAAAAAAAAAAAAAAGTAAATTATTTTCAGCATAGACACCAACACACTTTAATGGGGAAGGAATAGTCTTTTCAACAATTGTGCTGAGGTAAGTGGATAATTACATGCAAAAGAAAAAAGCTGGACTGCTATCTCACATTGTATACAAAAATGAACTCAAAATGGATTAAAAACCTAAAGGTAAGAGCTAAAACTAACTCTCAGAAGGAAAGAGAGGTATAAACTTCATGTCTTTGGATTAGGCAATGGTTTCTTAGACGTGAGATCTATAGCGTAAGCAAGCAATGAAAAACAAATTGTAATCCCAGCACTTTGGAGGCCAAGGCAGGTGGATCACCTGAGGCCAGGAGTTCGAGATCAGCCTGGCCAACATGGTGAAACCCCGTCTCTAATAAAAATACAAAAATTAGCTGGGCGTGGTGGTGCGCACCTGTAATCCCAGCTACTTGGGGGGCTGAGGCAGGAGAATCACTCGAACCTGGGAGCGGGAGGCTGCAGTGAGCCCAGATCACACCACTGCACTCCAGCCTGGGCGACAGAGTGAGACTCTGTTTCAAAAAACAAAAATAAAAAACGTTTGTGGTTTTTTTGTTTTTTTGAGATGGAGTCTCACTCTGTCGCCCAGGCTGGAGTGCAGTGGCGCCATCTCGGCTCACTGCAAGCTCTGCTTCCCGGGTTCACACCATTCTCCTGCCTCAGCCTCCCGATTAGCTGGGACTACAGGCGCCCTCCACAACGCCTGGCTAATTTTTTGTATTTTTTTTTTTTTGGTAGAGACGGGGTTTCACCATATTAGCCAGGATGGTCTCGATCTCCTGACCTTGTGATCCTCCCATCTCAGCCTCCCAAAGTGCTAGGACTACAGGCATGAGCCACCGCGCCCGGCCAAAACATTTGTGTTTTAAAGGATACTATCAAGAAACTAAAAAGACAACTCAAAGAATGGGGGGAAATATTTTTAAATTATATAGAAGGGTCTATTATCCAGAATATATATAGAACACTCACAAATCAACAATAAAAACACAAATAACCAAATTGTTAAATGGGCAAAGGATCTGAACAGACATTTCTCCAAAGAAGATATCCAAATGTTCGATAAGCACATGAAAAGATACTCAACATCATTAATCATCAGAGAAATGCAAATCACAACTACAATGAGATACCACTTTATACCCACTGGGTTGGTTATAATAAAAAAGAAAATAACGAGGGTAGGCAAAGATGTAGAGAAATTAAAGCTCGTATATATTAGTGGTGGGGATGTAAAATGACACAACTACTGCAGAAGACAATTTGGTAGTTCCTCAAAAAGTTAAACATAGAGTTACATATGACCCAGCAATTCCACCCCTAGGTATATAACTAAGAGAATTAAAAACATATGTCTACCCAGGCTGGGCATGAGAGGCTGAAGCGGGCAGACCACCTGAGGTCAGGAGTTCATCTGGCCAACATAGTGAAACCCTTTCTCTACAATAAGTACAAAAATAAGCTGGGTGTGGTGGCAGGCCCCTATAATCCCAGCTACTAGGGAGGCTGAGGATGGAGAATCGCTTGAACCCAGGAGGTGGAGGTTGCAGTGAGCCAAGATCGTGCCACTGCACTCCAGCGTGGGGGACAGAGCAAGACTCTATTTCAAAAAATAAATAAAATATAGAATAAAATAAAATACAACAATACCATCATTTGAGCACTATTGATGCCTATGTGCCAGGGACCATTCTAAGTACTTAAATCTAAGTACTTAAACCCTCCAGATGATACCTATGCCACTCAGTGATCATTATAATACAGATCCAGTCTACACGGAAGGAGCTATTCAGGACAGTCAATTCACTAGCCCAACTGCAATTTGGTTTCTGCCAAACAGAACCGCTTTATATTAATAAATTTCATTTTGAATGTTGTGTCTTTTATGCTTTTATGTTTAATTTGTGGATGTTTTGATTTTATACGTGTAATGATAAGCACAAGGAATTTATGTCTAATTTAAAGTTACAAATATTTAAATAATGTAATAACTTTGATGAACTCTAAGTGTCGGTGAGAATATTTTACCCTTGAAATACACACTTCAAGAAATGCTGGTCTCTGTGGATGCTCAAGGACTAACTTCAAGGCCCAGCTCTACGAATGCTGGTGCTGGCTGTGTGTTTGTGCATCTGTATGTCTTAGATTTGCCAGTTCCTCACACCACCGGCTGGCATTCGTCTATACATCCTGACCCTTGCCCCTCCAGTTTCCCCATACTAGCCGGGATAACACTTCCTGCACAGAGAGAATGGTTACTGATTCAGTGACCTTAAGCTGGAATTTTCCAATCACAAGACACATGAGATAAAAGCAAGACATATCACAAGGGGATGGCTGGCTGGTCTGCAGAGGAGGCAGACACACAGGAAGGGCTAAGACAGGTAAATGAGCCTACGTCATGCCCTGTGCCCGGGTCACACTGCAGGCCTGTCACACCACGGTCCCAGTGGTCATGGGAGACAGAGACTGTTCCTCCCCAATGTATTCTATCTAAATTCCTCCATTTAACATTTGAAAACTCCACCTAATATGCTCAGAAGCTATTTCTGGGCCTACGAGAGAATTTCCTATATGCGTTTGACTAACAAGCAATGTGCCTGACATTCCTGGGCTTGTAAGTGGTGGAACAGGACTTGAAACTAGGTCTGCTCCAAGCCCAGTCCGCAACACCACCCAATGCTGGTGCTCTTCCTATGCTGGATGAGAACCCTAGAGGGACCTGAACCAAGGCAAGGGCATAGGATGAGTGGAAAGAAGGTCCCAAACACATGGGATCTTCTTTTCAGCTGATGGAACATGGGTCCAACTGAAGGAGGCTTTTAATAAGAAGTTCCCATTTTCCACCTATCAGATGAGCAAAGATCCAAAAGTTCGCTAATACCATCAGTTGGCAAGGCTAAGAAACAAGGACATTCCTGGTGGAGGGTAAATGGGCAATAATCTGTGAATATTCTATATTAGTCTGTCCTTTTGCTCAGCAATTTTGCTTCTGGGAGTTTACTAAACAGAGATAGTTATGCAGAACTAAAAGACCACATACACAAGGTTATTTATGAACACATGGGCCCTAGCACCCATTAAATACTGGGCTGATTAAGTAAACTAAGGTACATTCATACACTGGAACAATATGCAATAGAAAAAAAAAGAATGAGGCTGGGCGGGGTGGCTCAGGCCTATAATCCCAGCACTTTGGGAGCCCAAGGCAGGAGGATCTCTTGAGCCCAGGAGTTCAAGACCAGCCTGGGCAACACAGTGAGACCCCCATTTCTATAAAAAATAAAAATAAAAGAATGAAATAGCTCTGATATGAAAAGATCTTCTCCAAGATAAGATATAGAACAGTGTGTATATACTGCCTTTGTAGGGGAGAAAGTAATAAATAAGGAGTAAATTTTTAAAATCTTTTTTTTTTTAGATGGAGTCTTGCTCTGTCGCCCAAGCTCCGCCTCCTGGGGCCACGCCATTCTCCTGCCTCAGCCTCTAGAGTAGCTGAGACTACAGGTGCCTGCCACCACGCCCAGCTAATTTTTTGTATTTGTAGTAGAGACAGGGTTTCACTGTGTTAGCCAGAATAGTCTTGATCTCCTGACCTTGTGATCCACCCATCTTGGCCTCCTGAAGTGCTAGGATTACAGGCGTGAGCCACTGCACCCAGCTAAAAATCTTTATACTGGTATTTGTTGTAGATTAATTTAGAAATTTGGAAGAATATACAGGAAATTAATTATTATGGTTGTAGGGGTGGGAGGAAAGAACAGGGTAGAGGGAGAACAGGAATGGGAAAGGCTTTCACTGTATATGTTTTAGACTTTTTTTAACCATAAAAAGATTACGCAAAAAAATTTTTTTTTTTTTTTTGGAGACAGAGTCTTGCTCTGTCACCCAGGCTGGAGTGCAGTGGCGCGGTCTCGGCTCACTGCAAACTCCACCTCCCTGGTTCATGCCATTCTCCTGCCTTAGCCTCCCATGTAGCTGGGACTATAGGCGCCCGCCACCATGCCCGTTTAATTTTTTGTATTTTTAGTAGAGACGGGGTTTCACCATGTTAGTCAGTATGGTCTCGATCTCCTGACCTCGTCCTGCCTGCCTTGGCCTCCCAAAGTGCTGGGATTACAAGCGTGAGCCACCACACCTGGCTGCAAAAATTTTTTGAAAGGTTGTGTGAAGAAGGCTTTGCCCAGCTCTCTCTCTAGCCAAGTTCATCTGCCCCACATACTCTTCCACACATCTGTCTGTCCCCAGCTGTCCACCACCTCCTGCATGCAGCACTCAGGTCCTGTGTCCCCCAGGAGGTCTTCTGTGAAGTCACACCCTTATGCATTATGTTTCATCTATTTGTTGGAAGTTTTAAATGTGCTCTGACCTATTAGTTTCCTTCGTTCTAGATGAAGACAACAATATTTTACACTGTGCCTTATAGAGACTAAGTAACTTGGTTTGTTGTTGTTGTTTGTTTTTAGTTTTAGTTTTTTTTTTTTAATTTAGAGGTGGGATCTTGCTATATTGCCCAGGCTGGCCTTGAACTCCTGGGCTCAAGCAATCCTCCTGCCGCAACCTCCCAAGTGCTGGGATTTCAGGCATGAACCGCACCCAGCCCTGTCACCAGGGCAGAGCTGGAGCCCAAACCAGCTCTAAGCTGTTCTAAGTCCACTTTCTCCACTATGCCTGTATTGCCTGCTACAGCTCCCAGTGATTCCAGTCCCTGGAGAAGTCGATGTCTCCCTTGGCTTTCTTTAATTGCTAATAGAGTTCAGTAACAGGCAATCACATGCCATAGGAAGAAAGGGAGGAGGAGAGGAAAGAAAGGAGGGAGGAGAGAAAATGGGAAGGAGTTGGGGCAGGGTACTCACTCTTGCAGAGACCGGTCGGAGTCCTCAGCATTTGCTGTGCCCAGGTCTGAGTCGTAGGACATGGGCTCCTCGCAATGGTCCGGACTCTTGGAGCCATTCTCTTGGAGTAAGCAGCTATCAGAGTTTAGGCTGCAGGACAGCTGGGACGAACTGGCCGTGTCCAGGCTGAGGGAGGAGGCAGTCAGCTTCTGGTTCCTCCGGATCTTATGGCCCGAGTGATGGACTTCGATGTCCTCAGAGCCTGAGGAATGGGAAATGGAATCCAGAGACTCCTTTCGCTGTAGTTCTGCACCAGAGGTAGAGAGAGGGTCCAGCTCAGAGAGCGGGCAAAGCCCAGACAGGGCCAGTGGGGTTAGCGTCCATTCATTTAAGATGGCAGACTTGTAGGAGAGTTCGAAGGACAAGGAAGTGAGGCCCTGCAGGAAGCTAAGGAGGAACTCGCCCTCCTCGGCATCCCGGAGCAGGGCGGTGGGCTGGTAGTACTCGCGCAGGCGGGCCTGCTCCTGCAGCAGCAGCTTCAGATAGCACTCCATCAGGCCGTCGTTTAGGGCCAGCCGCAGCCATGCCCGGCAGCGGCCCACATCTGTGTTAACAAACGTCAGGTGCTCCAACTCCGAGATGATGTGTCTGGGAAGGGAGAACAGACATGTTTCAAGAAACCGCCCCAAATCACAGAGATGTGCTTTTATTCACTGGTTAGCAGGAACCAGGAATAACCACTGCAAATAGATAAAGGCATGCAAAAATATTTGGTAATAGTGTTTTAGGCCAGATGTGGTGGCTCACGCCTGTAATCCCAACACTTGGGAGGCCAAGGCAGGTGGATCACTTGAGCTCAGGAGTCCGAGACCAGCCTGGGCAACAGGACGAAACTCCGTCTCTGCAACAACAATAACAACATAGCCAGATGTGGTGGCTTGCAGATGTAGTCCAAGCTACTCCGCTACTCAGAAGGTTGAGGTGGGAGGATAGCTTGAGTCTGGGAAGCAGAGGTTGCAGTGAGCCAAGATTGCACCACTGCACTCCAGCCTAGGATATATATACAGTTTTAAAGGAAAAGTGTTTAAAGGAAATATTAAGCTATAACCCCCAACCTTCTGAGATTGGAATCGTGAAGGATAATTTCCATGTTCATTCCAACTACCACTGGGCCCCTGACATCATCTGCTCATCCAAGGCATGCTGTCAGAGCTCCCTAAGTGCAAAGTCCTTGCAGCAGTGAAGATGCAGGGTAAAGACATGGTCCCTGCCCTCAGGCACAAGGAACTGATGAAAAAAGGCATAAAGGGCAGGAAATCAACAACCCTGTAAGAGGACTGGGGAGAGCTCCAATTACAGCATGTGGCAGAAGAGTGGGTAGTTTGGTTGCAAGGCCAGGAAAGAGAGAGTCTTGAATATCAAACCAATAAGGCAACACGGGGCAATGGCTCCACACCCAGCCATGCACCAGAATCCCCTGGGGAACTTGAGCAGGATACAAGTTCTGGGGCCCCAACCTAGTGAATCAGTCTCCAGGCTGGCATCTGGGAGCCTGTGGGCTACAGATCTTTATTTAGAAAAGTGACTTGACCACAATCATGCAGACTGCAGGGTAGATGTTCTGCATAAGGAGATCAGACCCCAGGTGTACCAGACTCAGTCCCGGAATGCCTCGGTCTGATGTACATGCCCCTCCTCTGAGCTACCACAGTCCCTAGCGTGGGTTTATCTCCCCCATGGGAATGCAGACCGCATTCTACTAGGCTCAGTGAGTAAGCTCCAGGGAGCTTCACCTCAGTAAATGTTGACCAGATGACGGACTCAAGGAAAGACAGAGTGAGGTAAGGGGGACAAATAGAAAGCCAGTGTCACCCAGGAAAGAAGTAAAAACGTGAGACACGGCAGTGGCAGTCAGCATGGAAAGGAAGATCAGAGACTGACAAGGCTTCTTTGGGCTGAAGGTGACATTTAGTAGTCCTTAGAGGCACAGTGCCAGCTACTTGCTCAAAAGTCCAGACACAAGAGATAAGTGTCTCAGGGTGAATATTCATATGCTCTTCCTGATTCCATTCTTTAATAAAAATAACCCCATACCTCCTTAAGAGATGACATTTATGGCCGGGTGCGGTGGCTCACGCCTATAATCCCAGCACTTTCGAGGCCGAGGTGGGAGGATCACAAGGTCAGGGGTTCAAGACCAGCCTGATCAACATAGTGAAACCCCGTCTCTACTAAAAATTAAAAAATTAGCTGGGCATGGTGGTGCGTGCCTGTAATCCCAGCCACTCAGGAGGCTGAGGCAGGAGAATTGCTTCAACCTGGGAGGCAGAGGTGCCAGTGAGCCGAGATCGCGCCATTGCACTCCAGCCTGGGTGACAGAGCGAAACTCCGTACCAAAAAAAAAAAAAAAAAAAAAAAAAAACAGATTTACAACTCAGATGTTCGAATAATCTAAGGCAGGGTCAGCAAACATTTTCTGTAAAGGGCCAGATAGTAAATACTTTAGGCTTTGCAGGCCACACAACCTCTGTTGTAACTATGTAACTCTGCCCCGGTGTGGCAAAAAAGGCTGTTCCTGCTAAAGGCGACCAGTCCCAGGGCTCAAAGCAACCACAGGCTCTTGCCTGAGTGCTGAGGGTCTCAAGATCTGCTGGCACGCTGGCTGGGAAGCTTGATCTAGAGATAAGCCTCTCTAGAAAACACTTTCAACCCCTACCTCACCCTATCTCTATGCTAGAACACAGGGCACCTCTGTTGGCTTCCTGAACAGCTGGGGAGGAAAAGCTAAGTGTCCCATACTCTGCTGCTCCTCCCCAAAGCAAAACCTCTCCAGCTAAATCTCACTTGTGGGTGACAGCTTTCAGGAGGGGCCAGAAGACAGGCTGGGGCAGAGGCTTCTGGTGGGCACTTTTCTTCCTTTTTCCTCCAGCCTCAGCTCGGATGTGCTTGGCGTGCAGGCCATGGATAAACACAGCCTCCAGGGCGCTGCACATGGTGTTGGCATCTCCGTCTTCACTAGTGACCACTGTGTCCAGGGACACGTACTGCTTCTGCAAGGCCTTCACGGATCCCACCAGCTTCTTCTTGATGACCTAGGCAGCATCACACAGAACACAGGCCTTTAGCGGAAAATGCTATGGAGAGTCCCTGGAGTGTAATCCTTTGCCTGATGCCAAATACATGTGCAACCACATGCACACACATCTATGGGTGTGTCTGTAGATTTCTTCTGTAAAATTAGCACATTGTTAACTATAGCAAAGAAAGATAAAGCATAGAGAAGAAAAGGAAAATCACACACTACCCAGAGATAATCACTGCTATTGTTGTTTTGCATGTCCTTTAGTGCAGACACTTTGTTTTTTAGACCAAACTTAAGTGAACTTAGAGTCACATAATCTTGTGTTTAAATATTGGCCCCATCATAGCTGCAGTGATGGGAGGTTGGGTAAATCCATCTAGAACAAGGGTGGGGCTTCCCACCTTTTTCACATGGACAAGTTTCTGTAGAGAATCAATAAGCCAAGAGGCAAAAACAAACAAACAAACAAAAAACACCCACACTGCTTTAGAGTAATAAAAACATGAGAACATGAGCATGGTTTACGTTAAGAAAGATCCTAGGCTGGGCGTGGTGGCTCAAGCCCGTAATCCTAGAACTTTGGGAGGTCAGAGGCAGGAGGACTGCTTGAGTCCAGGACTTCAAGGCTGCAGTGAACTATGATCACACCACTGTACTCCAGCCTGGGCAACACAGCAAGACCTTGTCTCAAAAAAAGAAAGAAAAAAAAAAAAAAGAAAGATCCTGGGCCTGGAAGCCAGAGGACTAGGCTCAGTCCTAGCTGTCAGTAACCAGACGGGCCTCCTTAGACCTTCCACTTAACTTCTTTGAGCCCCAATTTCCTCATCTGTTAAAGTGGAAATAATACTTTCTGATATATAGTAATATGAGGATTCTCCTGAGGACAGGACTACCTTTTTTTTTTTTTTTTTTCAGGGAAGTGGTTTCTGGTAAAAACCAGAACGCCTACTAGATAAATTCTAAAAAGAGGCTGGGTGCGGTGGCTCACGCCTGTAATCCCAACACTTTGGGAGGCCAAGGCAGG
>NW_012103032.1:2365886-2383482 GCF_000951045.1 Mandrillus leucophaeus
AAAAAAGATTTTCATCACCCCAAAAAGAAATACTGATATATTAGTGATTGCCAGGGGCTGGGAGAAAGGGGAATAGGAAGTGAATGAAGTCACTAACCTATTTTCTGTTTCTGTGGTTTTTCGTATTTTGTACATCTCACATGAATAGATATGAACACAACATATGACCCTTTGAATCTGACTTCTTTCACTTAGCATAATATTTTCCACCATGTTGTAGCATGTATCAGGACTTCATCCCTTTTTATTGCCAGAATTTTACCACATTTTATTCATCCATTCATCAGTTAATAGACATTTGGGTTGTTTCTACTCTTTTGCTATTATCAATAATGCTGCTATGAACATCCATATACAAGTTTTTGAGTGGACTTATATTTTTAGTTCTCTTGGGTATACATCTAGGAGTGGAATTGTATACATAATTCTATGTTTAACTTATCAAGGAACTGCCAAACTATTTGCCAAAGTGGCTGCACTATTTTACATTCCCACCAGCAATATCTGAGTTCCAACCTCTCCACATTTTTGCCAACACTAGTAGTCGCTTTTTTTATTACAGCCATCCTAGGGGGTGTGAAGTAGTATCTCACTGTGGTTTCGACGTGCATTTCCCTGATGTCTAATGATAATGAGCATCTTTCCCGGCCATGTATGTATCTTCTTTGGAGAAGTGTCTATTCAAATCCTTTACCCATTTTATAACTGGATTATTTGTCTCTTTATTGTTGAGTTATAAGTGTTCTTTATATGTTCTGGATACTAGACCCTTATCAGATATTTGATTTGCAAATATTTTCTCCCATTCTGTGGGTTGTCTTTTCATTTTCTCGATAGTATCCTTTGAAGCTCAAAAGTTTTTAATCTTGAAATAGTTTAATTTTAAATGTTCTTTTAAATGCAAGATGTTATTAGTATATTATATTTAAAAAGCACATACACACTTCGTTCAACTGAGCACCTACTAGGTGTTGGGTTAGGGTATACAGGGAGAAGTAAGGCATACCCTCAAGAAACGCATACCCTCATGGAGTCAGTTTGTGCAGCTGTTGTTAGAAGGCTGAGTTGGCCAGGGTTCTGCCCTAGCTCTGAAGGGTCCTGGGGTGGGATTCGGCCAGGGGTGGGAGAGTGGGGGTGCAGAGGGGAGGGAAGAGCCTCTGCATGAAAGCCAGCTGGGAAACAGGTGGAACTGGACTCTCCTGTGGCCAGGACGGGGAAAGGCACATCTCTGAGGGCTATAGTTTCTTTCAAGCAGAGAGTTCTCTGAGCTGGGAAGCAGCAGTAGGGAGGAAAGGGAAATCCTGGCTTCTCCCCGAAAGCCACCTCAGGATGCTGCTAAGGGACCAGCCCCAAAGCTACCTGACTTCCTGCCTTTCCAAGGAAACAGAGAGCTCCATCCAGAGTACCCAAGACAGCCCAGGAGGGTGCAAAGGGCTCTCCAAGAAAAGGTCCTAGGGGGCTCCAGTGAACTGCTCACAAATAATTACATTTAGAATATCCTAGAAAATGGTAAGTGTTCAGATACATGTAAGGTACCAATTTACCCCCATTACTAAAACAACAAACCAGTGCCTGGGAATACCTGTTTCCCACCAATTCAGTGCTTTGGCCAGACTGTGACCAAATCATGGCCTAAGGGCTGAATGGAAATCCTTGGTCTTCAGGTTACTGATCTTAAATTCCCACTGCTTTTTGTAAATCTCCATCTTATCACCAATAAGGTGATCTAGAAAGGACAGGGTCTTCTTGGAGCCTGCTTGTGCTGTAACTTCTTCTCAGCCTGGCCTCTCTTGCAGGACAGTGCCCTTCATTTCGAAGTGAGCCAAGCAGATGAAACGACCGTCCCCTGCACCCCTTCCCCACCCTTGATCCTCCCTCGCCCACCTACCGGGATGGCAGCCTGGGGGTCCAGTCCATTCTCCACCGAGAGCATCTCCACTCACGCAGCTGCTTCCTCGGAGAATCACATGGCACCTGAAGAGACAGATGTCAGCCAGATGAATGGGCAGGCAACTATCCCCCAGCCAGAGTCCTTTCCCAGCAAGCAGCAGGAAGTCAGCCTCTCTTACTCAAACCACAGCCGAAAGGCCTTTGAAGAGCACAAAAGTTAAAACTGATAATGGATTTGAAGGAAGGAAGCGAGGAAGGAAAGTCCAGGGGGCTCAGTCCTTGGGAGGCAAGGAGTCCTGGGTGCCGGGGGTGGGTCCACCCCAAGGAGTGGGTGGTAAGGGCACTTCACATCAAATGCTGCCCAGAAAGCCAGGGCTCTGTAGGATCGAAACCTGTAGGCAGGGAATGACAGGCTGATTCGGATACGGAGCTGCGGGTTCGAGGGGAAGGCTGCAGCTGAAAGTGGCAGGAACCCACTGGGACAAGGAAGCAGGGGCTCACATTCAGGGGCTGGGTCCTGCAACACCCTGCCCCCACCCCTCACTCCTTGTTCTAGTCCAACGTCTGCCAGCTCAGCAGTAAAAAGTACAACTGTAATGGCTTCAAAAGGGAAGGGCTCCCTTGCTACACTTCTGCTTCTCAACAGGGCTTCGAGGGTCTGGTGTGAGCAGCACAGACAGGGACTTGTCTAATCAGGACAACCACAAGGTCTCATCGCAATTTGCCACTAACCAGGTAGGCATGCGGAGACCTCTCAGATGGAGAATGTGTAAACGCCTGTCACGGGGCCTGATATGTACCTGTACCTGATACGTTGTACCTGGTATCTGTCATCCCAGTGGATATGGCCACCTAAACCTACAGACCAAGAATGTCATCGCCTAAATGAGTATGCAGGAAGAGTTGAAGTCAGTGAGTGGTTAAATCCCTCAGGGCTGCCAGATTCCTCCTGGGAGTGGGTGGGGTACGGTGGGGTAGGGCCTGAGCCTGAGGGGGCTGCTGGCTGGCTTGGCCCCACCCCAGAAACTTGGACAGACCTGGGCTAGGCAGGCACATTCACACGTAAACAAATCTCTAGTGAACGCCCGGCTCAACGCCCGGCTGAGCATCAGGGGAACGCTGGGGAAGGTGATATCACAGCTGTCTCGGCTCTCAAACAATCACCACACAAAGAAGTTAACAAAACCAAGAAAAGTTAAATGGGCTCGACTGTCTTTACATATATTGCCTAATTTATAGTCCTCCTAAGCACCCTAGGAGTGCTGTTTTATTGTCTCCACCTGACAGATGAGGAAATGGCAGCTGACCCAGGTCAAGAACATTCCTGAGGTCCCACGGCTGATAAGCGGCCTGACTCTACCACCAGCCTCCAGAAGGAGGTCAACCCCAGCCCTAGGAAAACCAGATTGCTGAGTGAGTGCTGTAAACCAAAACTAAAATTCTAAGCCCCCAAACTGCCTGAATGGGCCCCCCTTGGCCAAAGGGATTTTGAAAAAACCTAAAAACTGAGTTCAGGCCATGACAGGAAGTGGGGCGTGGGCCATGCCTCATCCTAGCCTCTCCCTTTTGAAGCTTAGACACAACTGAGCAGCATTAACATTAAAACAGACTAAGACTGACAGAGCAGACTCTCAGCAATTAAGATACCAGCTCCAACCTGACTCTGGTCTAACATCACATGGGAGATAACAGGCCCTAAAGGAAATCAAAGTATTTTACCACCAAGTATATTTCTTTGACATATTTTGGAATGGCCCTGCAAAGCCATCTCCTGTGGGGAAAATTTATATCCTGCAGAGATTCCCTTCCCTTTCTCGGCCTTTTCCTGATCTAGGAGAGATTTAACTAAGAGTCTGACACCTTAGAAACATTTACCATCTATTCTCTTGAAGGCTTCACCTACATAACATGAACCTTGGCTTCCACAACCCACCTTATCTTAACCCCAAGCTTTTCTTTCTGCTGACTTTAACTCTTTAGGCAAAGTTCAACTCTTTCAACCAATTGCCAATCAGGAAATCTTTTAATCCACTTTACCCTGCCCCCACCAATGTATACCTTACATGTATTAATTTACGTCTTTGCTTGTAACTTGGATAAAAATCAAGCTGTAACCCAATCACCTTGGGCACATGTTCTCAGGGCCTCCCAGGACTATGTCACGGGTCATGGTCCTCACATTTGGCTCAGAATAAACCTCTTCCAATATTTAACGGAGTTTGGCTTTTTCATCAACAGTGCCATCACCTCAGAGCTAGGATTCCAGGGGTAGTCTGGGAAGACCCCTTCGCTGGAGGCTGGGAACAGGGGGTGCAGGGAAACATTAAGGCCAGTGTGGCGGGAAAGGTTTCCTGGACAGCGCTGGAGCAGCATGAGGTTTGGAAAGCAGACAGGCAGGCTGGCCCTAAATGGTGGAAGGTGCTCTGATTGGATCTCTGGCCTCTGGGGATAGCAGAGGGCAAACAGGACACAGGGAGTCAGGACCCAGAGCCAACCTCCCTAAGTCAGGTCCCTTAGGAGGAAGCAGGCGTGTGTGGAGGACGGTTCCTGCAGACCCAGTAACAGGCCAGGCGCTGCAGACGGCCAGAAGAGCCCTTAGTCCTGACTACAGCCCCATCTGACTGCCTCACCCTTCACCATGGTCTGCTCCCAGCTACCCAGGGATTCTCAGGGCCCTCCTCCAGAGACCAGTTCCCCATTCTGGCCACGGGGTGACAGGAAAAGGGGGTTGTATGCTATGGTGACTCTGCATCTAAGGTCACTTCCAGAAACAGGCCTGGTCTTGAGGTCAGGCTCTGTCAAGGCCACCGTTGTGCAGCTCAGCAGGCCACATCCAGCTTCTCTGGCTCCAAAACCCTGGGCTCCAATCCCAGTCCACAATTCCAGTGGTCTAAGGCCCTCAGGCCCACCCTTCAAGACAGAGCCCAAAGCCCCAAAGTTGCCCTTCCCTTGGCCAGCTACAGGGCGGGACCCTAAGGGCTTAAACCCAATAATTTGAATAATAGCCCAGGCCCATTAAGACCTCGTTAACTAATTAACTAAGAATAATAGAGTATTCAGAGTATTCACTGGGAGGGACAGGCCATTGGTAAGTGGGTGCTCTGGCCAAGTAACCGTATGCTAAGAAAACAAAATAGGCCGGGTGCCATAGGCCAGCTGCTGTGGCCCATACCTGTAATCCCAGCACTTTGGGAGGCTGAGGCAGGAGGATCACTTGAGGTCAAATTAGCTGGGCATGGTGGCCCATGCCTGTAATACCACCTACTCGGGAGGCTGACGCAAGAGAACTGCTTGAACCCAGGAGGCGGAGGTTGCAGTGAGTCGAGATTGTGCCACTGCACTCCGGCCTGGGCAGCAAAGCAAGAATAAATAAATAAATAATTTATTTCTCTAAATAAATAAATAATAAAATAAACTGAAGCTAAGAGAGACAGGGCCAGACAAGAGAAGGGTCACTTGGCCTAAAACAGAGTCAGAAATGCCACAAAATGACTGACAAGAGCTCAGATAAATCCAGCAGAAGAGCCACTTGAAAATTCACAGGATAGGACTGAGCCTGTAGGGTTCCGGCCACAATGCAGGACACCTCTGTTTGTAGGCAGCCATAGCACCCCACCTATCCGTGTCTGTTCCATCATGCTCAGGGAGGCAGGGCTCAGATGGTCAGTGACATAAGAACTCACGGCGGGATCGGAAGGAGGCTTTGTGTCTCTTGACTGTGGGGACAGCACTGCGTCACCCACCCTGGTGGCCCAGACTCTGAATCTACCATCCTATGGAACTGGTTCCACTTTCTGTCCTCAAAACGCTCTTCATTGACACCAAGAACCAAAGTGAAGAGAGGCGTGGCTTCAAGGAGGCCTACCTGAAGGGAGTAAGGCAAAGTTGGGCAACACTACCCAAGGGCCCTTGAACATGACCGGTGAAAGCTTAGCAGGGGAAAGGTGACTGGTGCCATTTAGGAAGTCCCAAACCACACCAAGTCTACTGCCACCCTATATATTGATTCACCCTCATATAGCTCTCCAGAGTGCAGAAAGCAGGCTTCTCTGATGTTCCTCTCTAACCTCATTTAATTCTTACAGCAATCCCGTGAGAGAGTAATTATCCCTGTTTTACAGAGGACAAAACTGAGGCTCAGTAGCAATGGGTCTCCGGTAAAGGACAGAACTTTCTGGTTTCTTCATCCCAACTCCTGTATCTTTCCCTGGACCAAAAGGCCTCAGGTCTTTGGTTCAAATTCAGGCAAACTATTATTTCTTCTTCAGAGGTACTCGGAAGCTCCATTTCATCACAGAAGGTCTAAAACCAACAAGAAACAGTTCTGTCAATCAGATTTATAGCCCCAACCAGCTGAGCCCAGGTCCTACCAATGCTCCTGAAGTCTCAGAGCTATACTTTCTTAAATGTTCCAACATAGTTAGGAAGGAACAGTTCCGGTTGGTTTCCTGCATTATACTACCTGGCCTTCTCTATACGTCCAATTTCACTTCCTCCAGAGATCAAGGAAGCAAAAAAAGAGAATGACTTGGATGAGACTTACATTAAAAGAAGAAAGGTATAACCTGGTTTCTCCACTCTCAAAACACTCCACCATCAGTGAACAGCAACCTCTTCTCTTGAGGGACTTCTCAGCCACTCCCCACGGCCTTCTCTCCACTGCCTGAATTGTGTAACTGGCTGTTCAGAGCCACAGCCTGGCTTTAAGCCATCCAACTGCTGTACCAATTGATGAGTCATGTTTTTTCAATTGGAAAAGAATGACAAAGTTATCCTCTGATTCAGAAAGGCAGCTGATCTTTCAGGCATGTGAGTGCTGACTGAGGAAACTGCACCCCTGTCCACCTGAGGAAAGCTGGATTTCTGTGATGGGTGGGGTGGTGGGGGTCGGAGTTTTGAAGCAATTAAATACCAGATGAAGGGTGAGAAACTTCTAGCTTGTGATTCCCAGACTCAGGGCTAGTGGATGAGGGCAGAATTGTGGAGTCAGTGAACACTGGCTATCTTTCTTTCCTCCCTCCTTCCTTCCATCCAATAACACCCGTCTTCCCTATATTCTTGTCCCATATCCCAGAGGATTCTAACAAGGACCAAACTCTGAATGAAAACAGGACTGTTGCCTCACCCATTCACCAATGTATTTCTAGTACCTAGAACAGTGCTTGGCAAACACTGGTGCTCAAAAAATAAGCTGTTGAATGAATTGATTAATAAAAACAAGACACAGGGCAGGTATCTCGATTTCACCCAATGTGGGAAGTTGGGGTATAACAACTGTTAAGTGCTGGGGCAACTGTGGAGCTCCTGTCATTAAGCCAAGCTGCCAATAAGGCTGAAAACGACTTAAATATACTGCATATTAATGGGAGGACATTGACGGTAAACAGTATTCACTTTTTCAAAGGAGTACGACTATAAATGGCAAGCAGAGACAATGTTCTTTGGGGCCCTTTAAAACTGCAATCAGCCAGACACCGTGGCTCACGCCTGTAATCAATCCCAGCACTTTGGGAGGCCGAGGTGGGTGGATCACCTGAGGTCGGGAGTTGGAGACCAGCCTCATCAACAGAGAAACCTCTATCTCTACTAAAAATACAAAACTAGCCAGGCATGGTGGTGTATGCCTGTAATCCCAGCTACTTGGGAGGCTGAGGCAGGAGAATCACTTGAACCTGGGAGGCAGATGCTGTGGTGAGCCGAGATCGTGCCACTGCACTCCAGCCTGGGCAACAAGAGTAAAACTCCATTGCAAAAAAAGAAAGAAAGAAAGAAAGAAAAACACTGCAATCAAATGGCTCACCCATCTGATGCCGGGTCCTCGGGATTCAGAGAAAATGTGTACCAAAAAGCCCCCCAGAAACTATAAACGCTGAGCATGAGACTTGGGTGCCTCTGGAACGTCCTTCTCCCTCAGCTACTCTGAGATAACGTGGTCCCTGTGTTCATGGAACCCAAGTGGCCAAAAGTCAATGATCCAGCACTTGCAAGAAAAGAAAGCAATTCAAGAGCCTCTGTACCCACCTAGACCTCAGCCTCCCCAGGATCTACTCACCTATACTCTTCACAACAGGTAACACTGCCTCTGGCACCCATCATATCCCCTGAATTCAGCATCAGGATTGATCTGCCATCAGCTCTGGCAGGGAGAGGCCCTTACAAGTTCCTTACAGGAAAAGGAACATGAACAATGTTCTGTGACCACAGCCAACACCACGCAGAACTTCCCAGAGGCTCTCCAGGGCCAGAACACCAGCCAGAAGGAAGTGACAGCTTCCATCATTCTGTGCTAAGTGAGCTGAGTAAGTGGCCATCTCTCACCTTCCAGATATTTGAACGATACCTACCATTCCAGCAGCCAGCACAAGTCATTTAATATAAATGCCAGAAACACAGTCCCTGAGGACAGGTACAGGAGACCAGATGCCAGGAAAAACCCTGGCCCCACCCAAGAGTTGGGGAGAGCCCACTATTCCTCCACCCTTATTTACCACCTGAGCCCCTACACCCGCCAATCATGCTGCTCAGTCTCTAACTGCGGGTCTGAGTGAGCACCTACATTTGGCTGTTGAGGGGCAGCTGGTGGAGTTGGCAGGAGACTCTGCACTAAAGTTCTCAGGTTGAATGGGAGTTGGGTCCAGGGAAGGAATGGACGCAGAGTTGGGGTGAAGAGTTGCGGTCGGTCAGCGGGGGTGAAAGGACATGGAGATGTCATTTTTAACAAGATTGGGTGAGGGTGGTAGGAAAGGAGGCAGCAAGAGTTAGGGATAGTTTGGCAAAGACTTAGGGATGGGGTGTCCTCAGTACGGCAGGAGACGCAAAGGAAGGTATACAGAGGGCTAGGAGACTAAGGACGAGAAGACACAGTTAAGACTTGGAATAAGGCTGAGATCGGAGTTATCCGGAAGAAAGCGGTGAGCTCAACAGGGCACTTACTTTGGGGGTGGGTCTTAGATGAGAAGGCAGAGGTAGAGTGTTTGGGATGAGCAGATCTTGGGGAGCTGGACAGGGGATGGGGGTGACTGGGATAAGAAAGCTGAGCCAGAGAAGGGGAAACCTCAATGGTGGGTCTTGGGGACGTGAGCGAGGAGCATCGGGATTACCAGAGGGGTCGGGAGAGACGATGAGGTGTGTCAGGGCGGGGCGAAGAGACGTGGCCGAGATCGGGGTTGGAACTAAGGTAAAGTGGGGTCACGAGTGAAGCTGCATTTAAGCAAGACCGCCGGTGAGGGAATGCGGGCGCGGGTTGGGGGCTGGACAGACGTGGGGCACGGGGCCACAGCGGCGGTGCAGGGGGAAGGCTGGGTGGGAGCGGGGCGGGCGCAGGCTGGGCAGAGCTGAGGGCTCTGAAGCCGGGCAGTCTCAGGGTAACCAGGCGCTGGGGATCGCGGAGGGAGCAGGAGGCCCACCGCCCGTTCGCGCCTCGGCCCCGCCGCCCCTCCGCCGCCCTCCTCGCATCTTGACCCCCTAACTCACCAAGCGGAGCGAGGAGCGAGGCTGGGGGCGCTCCCGGCCACGGCAGCTCCTCAGCACTCGGAGCAGACGATGCGGCCTCTTGGCCACTGACAACAGGAAGCGGCGCCCGCGGCCCCTGACGCCATCACGTTGGCTCGGCGCTCCGGCCCTGCCCCCGGCCCGCCGTGCCAATCGCGCGGCCCGAAGGAGCCTTGGGGCGGGGCCAGCTGCTCCCGGAAGTCCCTGGGAGCTGAGCCCCAGGGCAGATGCGAGGTGTAGGAGGCTGGGGAACCGGGAGCGCCTGCGGGGCGCAAATAGGCGAAGGCACCGGTGTCAGGGGGAACGCGTCCGTTACCGCCCGCCTCCCGCAGGTCTACGTCAAACTAGATCCTGGCTTCTGGGTTCCTGACCTCGTTTGGCCTCAGAACCATCCATGCAACATTGGGGCTGTCACTTCGCCTCCCTCGGTTGAAGAGTTCCCACTTGTGAGTGAGACTAACAACGCCTGCCCTATCTTTGCCTCCCCGAGGGCAGCAGTGCAGCCCGTGGGGCGGAGCCGGGACCCAAACTGGAGCCTCCGCCTTTCGCTTCAGGATAAACATAGCTGTTTTGACCATGCCTTATCCCAAGGGAACGCCTTGAGGTCCCCTTGGGCACTCTCCCGTGTGTAACTCGCCCATTAGCACCGCCTGGCACGAAGCTTAGGGGCCCGGTTATTCTCTTCTAGCCATGTAGAGGATTTCTTTGTTCCTTTCTGTTTTTGTTTTTGAGACAGGGTCTCACTGTGTCGCCCAGACTGGAGTGCTGTGGCGGCTCACTACCTCCCACGTCAGCCTCCAAGTAGCTGGGACTACAGGCGTGCACCACCACGCCCAGCTAATTTTTTCATTTTTAAAAATTTATTTTGTAGAGACGGGGTCTCACTGTGTTCCGTAGCCTGGTCTCCAACTCCTGGCCTCAGGCGTTCCTCGTGACTCGGCCTCCCACGGCGCTGGGATTACAGGCATGAACCACCACACCTGGCCTGTATGTCTCCTTTCTAACACAAAAGTGACATTGCTGTTTCAGATGAACTCGGGACAAAATGTCATCAGTGGTGACCACAGCTAGTGAAGAGCAGGGCAGGGAGTGTTGGCAGGGACCCATGCTCTGGACACTTTATACTTGCAGGCTTTGGTCAATTGGGAGCCTAGGGCCTGAGTGTGGATGAGGAGAGGTGCTGCTACATGCCAGTCCTAAGTAGGCACAGGGGTTGGCTGGGGAACGGACCAGTTCTTGGAAGCAAGCTTCACTGCCCTCGGCCTGGGCGTCCTGTGCTCTTTTGGCTTCTCTGGGTAGGAAGGTGTCCCTCCTATCTCTGCAAAGGTCAGAGTCCTGCTGTCTGCTTTCAAGTATAAAACCAGCACTTGGGAGTGTGACTCCGGACTGTATCAGGGCCACCCTTTCAGTAATTCTCTCTCCAGGAGTGAGAACCTCCCCTTCTCAATTTTAGACTAGATGGGTCTGAGTGTGTTTAGTGCGGTTAATGGTTGAGCAGGAAGATTAGAAATAAGGACATAGACACAAACTACTCTCTTGGTATTAAACTCATTTTAAACAAAGTGGAAAGTAAGGGATTTAGTAGGGAAATCATTTCACCTTGGCAAAAGGATAGTATACAACTGGCACAGCATGATCCTTGGTGGCTTGGCACAATCACTCCCTGTCCCCCATCAAGCACATAATGTCCCTCAGTAATTCCACTGCATTTTTGTGCAGTGGCTGTGTGCTGGCGCTGTGGGGAACCCCTCGGTAATCTCTTGTCTGCTTTTTAGGAACCCCTATCTCCTCGTCTTCTCTTACTTCCCAAGCCACCTCGCTTCTGTGAAAGGTCTGCAGGCTTGTCTACCTCCTCTCAGCTTGCTCTGCATGCCTTGGGGAAGCTGCATAAAGCATGGATCATGAAGGAGGGGAGTGGAGAAGAGGGAAATGCATGTTTCCACAAATGGACCATGAGCCCACCAGGCAGACTCCAGATGGGGAAAAAAAAACCCCTCACATTATCATGTGACTTACACAAGAAAAAAGGTACCTGCAAAGGGCCAAGGGACCAGAGAGGAGAACTTGAGAGGTATCCTGGAGGAGGCGACTTTTGATGTGAGCTTTCTAGGTGAGTAAAGGGCATCACAGGTGAAGAGACTGGCTGGTAAGTGGCCAGCAGACAGGAATACAGGCTGAGCTCAGGGGAGGGTGCACCCAGAGGTGGGGAGGAAGGTAGGAAGTGGAAAAGGAGGCTGGGTGCGGTGGGTCATGCCTGTAATTCCAGCACTTTGGGTGACTGAGGCGGGTGGATCACTTGAGGTCAGGAGTTCAAGACCAGCCTGGCCAACATGGTGAAACCCATCTCTACTAAAAATACAAAAATTAGCCAGGTGTGGTGGTGTGCGCCTGTAGTCCCAGCTACTAGGGAGGCTGAGGTATGAGAATTGCTTGAACCCGGGAGGCGGAGATTGCAGTGAACCAAGATAGTGCCACTGCACTCCAGCCTGGGTGACAGAGTGAGATCCTGTCTCAAAAAATTTTTTAAATAATAATAATAAAATAAAAAATAAAAGCAAGTGAGAAAGGAAAGGGTAATGGGAGAGGGCCGGAATGGAAGGGGAGCTGAAGACAGACTGAGCAAGGCAGAGTTGGAGGCCAGTGCAGGAAGGGCTCAAAACATTTGCAAGGACGGTTCACATCCCACTGGTCTGTCAGCTTAGATTTAAAGCACTACCCAGAGTTACTCAAAGCCAGATAGGAGAACTACAAGCATCAGAATGCCCTGGGGATAGGTCCAAAATGCAGATTCCTAACCCCACACTAACCCTAAAGAGTCACTCTAGGATGAGGTCCAAGAATTTGGGCTTGACCCCACCTCTCTTGTCCCCTGCCCTCACCACTGGGGACCTAAAGGATAATAAAAGGGAGGAATCTCTGCCTTAAATAATCCCTTTTGGCAGTTACTTTCTGTTTTCAAACTTCAAGTCTGTCCTCCGGGACTAACCTAGGAGATGAGGGGTAAGGGAATTAACATTTATGGAAAATGGAGGAACCCACATAGGCACCTGTGTTCACCTTATATTCCTTATCAGCCACCTGAAAGGTGTGTGCTACCATTATCTCCATTGTGTGGATGAGAAAATAGGTTTAAAAGAGGTTAAGTGGCCAGGCATGGTGGCTCATGCCTATAATCCCAGCACTTTGGGAGGCCGAGGTGGGTGGATCATGAGATCAAGAGATCCAGGCCATCCTGGCCAACATGGTGAAACCCTGTCTCTACTAAAAATACAAATAATTAGCTGGGTGTGGTGGCACATGCCTGTAGTCCCAGCTACTCAGGAGGCTGAAGCAGGAGAATAGCTTGAACCCAGGAGGCAGAGGTTGCAGTGAGCCAAGATCACGCCACTGCACTCCAGCCTGGTGACAGAGCGAGACTTCATCTCTAAAAAGATAAAATGAAAAACAAAAAAAAAGAGGTTAAGTAACTTGTGGGGGGCCACAGCCACAGATCTAGTAAGTGCTAGAAGTAGGATTCTCACCTAGTTCTTTCTGATTCTAGTTGCAGCTTTGTTCAGTGGGTTTTAGAGCCAGAGCTGCTTAGGTCTGAATCTGACTCTACCCCATATTATTTGCTGGGACTTCCTTAAAACAGTGTGGGGCCCAGGGCAACCCAATGAGTATGGGGCTAAGACAGCTGCCACAGAGTCAGCATTTTTCACAGGCCCCTTGAGATAGCACTTAAGACAGAAATTTCTAAATTGAATTTTACTGATGTTCAGGAAAGAGAAGTAAGTCACAACGCCCCTTGGCCCTCAGCCCCAAGCAGAGAGCCCAGAGTGTGTGACCTCAGGCAAGTGCCAAAACCTCTCTGAGCCTCAGTTCCTCATCTGTAAATTGGGGCTAATGTCAGTTGATGTGAGGATCAAATATGATGCCATCCTGGCTGGGCACAGTGGCTAACGCTTGTAATCCCATAACTTTGGAAGGCTGAGGCGGGTGGATTGCTCGAGGCCAGGAGTTCGAAACCAGCCTGACCAACATGGTGAAACCCCATCTCTACCAAAGATACAAAAATTAGCCAGGCATGGTGGTGCATGCCTGTAGTCCCAGCTACTTGGGAGGCTGAGGCACAAGAATCGCTTGAATCCGGGAGGCGGAGGTTGCAGTGAACTGAGATTGCGCTACTGCACTGCAGCCTATATGACAGAGTGAGACTCTGTTCCAAAACAACCACCACCGAAAAAAAAAAAAGAAAAAAAGAAAAAGCTGATATCCTTAATGCAAGTTCTGGCCTGTAGTTAAGTGCTCAAAGATGAACAGCTGTTACTATTCCAGTTCTGGCTAATTTTCACCCTGCCAGTTGGGCAGGTCCTTGCCTTCCATTGCTCTTTTGAGCACTTGAATGAGAGCCTTTCTTGTCTGAACCCCAGATACATCCTTACTTGGCATCTGATTGAAATCATGAAACTAGCGTTAATGCACCCTCCTCTCTGGACCCTGGAATCACTGGTGTGCTCTTCAGTTTTGTTGTAGGAAGCTGTTTCTTTCCACTCTCTCTTTTTTAAAAATTTGGTTAAAAAGTGTTATTATACACATGGTTTACAATTCAATCAAATGAAGCGGAATGGGGATGAAACATAACGAAAAACAGCAGTACATTGTCCCCACCCTTCTAGGGGAGCAGGCTTTCAGCAGAATCTTCTGGTGCTTCTCCCTGCATCTCCTGCACGTCTCATTGTTTTTATTTTATTATTATTATTTTTTTTTTTGAGACACAGTCTTGCTCTGTCACCCAGGCTGGAGTTCTGTGGCGCCATCTTGGCTCACTGCAACCTCCGCCTCCTGGATTCAAGTAATGCTCCTGCCTCAGCCTCCCTACTAGCTGGGATTACAGGCACACGCCACCACGCCCAGCTAATTTTGTATTTTTAGTAGTCGCGGGGTTTTACCATGTTGTCAAGGCTGATCTCAAACTTCTGACCGCACATGATCCACCCGCCTTGGCCTCCCAAAGTGCTGGGATTACAGGCGTGAGCCACCGTGCCCAGCTGTCTCATAGTTTTAGACACTATCTATTGCCTTCCTAGTAAACCAGGCAAGGACTTAGCTCTTTTATACCCCAGCCCTGTCCATTCTTGAGGTTTGGTTATGCCACAATTTGTAGAAAATTAACAGTGTTTACAGAATTGTGACTATATAAATATTATTTACCACAGAGCTTAATAATGCGCTGTGAGGTCAGGCTCGGTGGCTCACGCCTATAATCCCAGCACTTTGGGAGGCCGAGGCAGGCGGATCACCTGAGGTCAGGAGTTCAAGACCAGCCTGGCCAACATGGAGAAACCCTGTCTCTACTAAAAATACAAAAATTAGCCGGGCGTGGTGGTGCCCCCCTGTAGTCCCAGCTACTTGGGAGGCTGAGGCAGAGAATGACTTGAACCTGGGAGGCGGAGGTTGCAGTGAGCCGAGATCATGCCACTGCACTCCAGCCTGGGCAACAGAGTGAGACTCCATCTCAAAATAAAATAAAATAAAAATAAAATGCACTCTGATGATGGCTGCTTCCCCCAAGGGTGCCTCATGCTCTCTCCTTTTCTTTTAGTGTCATCTACCATTATCATGCCCTCGTTCTCCTCCAGTGCTCTGGCAGAGTGGGTAGGGCCCATGCCCGCAGTGCCCTCTCCGAGTTCTGTCCTCCATGTGCTCAAGTTATCCCCTAAACTTGTCACATGTGGTTATCCCGGAATTTGCTTAACTGCTTCCTGGGTTGGGGCCTTTATTTCCTGGCTTCCTTCTCTTCTTGCTTAATTTCCCCTCCCTTTGCTGCAGCACATACTCAGTTAAGAATCCCTTTCTAACATTAAAAAAAGAAAAAGAAAATAGTTCTTGGACCTCCTTGTGATAGAAGTTATATCTTTAGGCCAGGCATGGTGGCTCACATGTGTAATTCCAGCACTTTGGGAGGCCGAGGCAGGTGGATCACTTGAACTTAGGAGTTCAAGACCAGCCTGAGCAACATGGTAAAACCCTGTCTCTACAAAAAGTACAAAAATTAGCCAGGTGTGGTTGCATGTACCTGCAATCCCAGCTACTCAGGAAGCTGAGGGAGGAGAATCTCTTGAACCCAGGAGGCGGAGGTTGCAATGAGCTCTGATCATGCCACTGCACTCCAGCCTGGGCGACAGAGTGAGACCCTGTCTCAAAAAAAAGAAAAAAAAAAAAGTTGTATCTGTAATATCCATTAACTGAAAATAAAAATAAAAATAAGGACCAAAAATTACCACATGGACACACCTGCTTTTAAGTGAATTTGTGTGTTATTTATCACAGTCACATCTATGAACTTGTGAAAAACTGTTACTGGTTTAGGCTTAAGGGTTTGCCTGGTCTAGCTTCAATCTTAAATGGTGGGTGCGGCGGCTCACACTTTGGGAGGCCAAGGTAGGCAGATCGCTTAGTCCAGGAGTTGGAGACCTGCCAAAGCAACATGGTGAAACCCCATCTCTATAAAAAAATTGAAAACTTAGCCGTGCGCGGTCACGCGCGCCTGTAGTCCCAGATATTGGAGGGTGGTGAGGGGTGGCACTGAGGCGGGAGGATCACTTGAGGTCAGGAGGTCAAGGCTGCAGTGAGCCGAGGCTGAGTCACTGACTGCACTCCAGCCTGGGTGGCACGGCAAAACTCTGTCAAAAAAACAAAACGAAACTAACCAAACAAACAAAAACCAAAGTTGAATGCAGCGCTCATGTCTGTAATCCCAACAACTCGGAAGGCTCAGGCAGGAGGATAGCTTGAGGCCAGGAGTTCAAGACCAGCCTGGGCAACATAGTGAGGCCCTTGCCTCTGAAAAAATTAAAAATTAATAAAAACGAACCCTAGTAGCTTCAGTCTTTGATTCTCCATCCCTCATTTCATCCCTTTGTCTTCTGGTAATAGAATTTCCTTCTTGTTTTTCTTTTGGGATAAGTCACCTTCGCTCCCTGGGATTCTGCTGGGATTGAGTTACTGCCTTCCAGGCTCAAGCGATCCTCCCACCTCAGCCTCCCAAGTCTCTAAGACCACAGGCGCATGCACTATGCCTGGCTGATGTTTTGTATTTTTGTAGAACCAGGGTTTTGCCATGTTTCCCAGGAATTTTTCCTTTAATGTTATCCTGCTACTTACTAATTCACTTTATCACCCTGTGAGCTCATAAGAGCAGAGAGAGAGCAACAGGAGCTAAGAAACTCTAAGCTGTGAAAAAATATTAAATATGAAATCATGATAGCTATTACCTTAATTTGTTTTAGGCAAATTGCAAAGTAGTTTTTTGGGAACCACTGTCCCACTGCAGTGATTCCATATGGGGATTCCTAATTCCCAGTTTGTTTTTAAAATAATTTGTAAACACCTAATACAAATACATGATATGAAATTCAAGAGGTACAAAAGGGCATACAGCCCTGCACCCTCCCAGTTTCCCTCCCCGAAGGCAATCACCATTACCAGTTTCTTGTGTGTGCTTCCAGAGGTTGTCTAACAGAACTTCGGTGATGAAAATGGTCGCCCGTGCTGCCCAGTTTGGTAGCCATTAGCCACACGAGGCAGTTGAACACTTAATATGTGGCCAGTGTGTCTTAGGAGCTGACTTTAAAAACAAAAATTTCTTTTTTCTTTGAAGACACAGGGTCTTGCTCTGTTTACCAGACTGGTCTGCAGCCATGTATGAACATGGCCTCAAATTCCTGTTTATTTATTTTTTGAGACAGGGCCTCACTCTGTTGTCCAGGCTGGAGTGCAGCGGTGCAGTCATAGCTCACTGCAACCTTGACCTCCTGGGCTCAAGAAATCCTCCCACCTCAGCCTCCTAAGTTGCTGGGACTACAGATGCACGACACCATGTTTGGCTAATTTTTATAGTTTTAAATTTTTTGGCCGGGTGCAGTGGCTCATGCCTGTAATCTCAGCACTTTGGGAGGCTGAGGCGGGCAGATCACCTGAGGTCAGGAGTTCAAGAACAGCCTGGCCAACGTGGCGAAACCCTGTCTCTACCAAAAATACAAAAATTAGCTGGCTATGGTGGTGCGCACCTGTAGACCCAGCTACTTGGAGGCTGAGGCATGAGAATCACTTGAACCCAGGAGGCAGAGGTTGTAATAAGCTGAGACTGAGCCACTGCACTCCAGCCTGGGTGACAGAGTGAGACCTGTCTCAAAAATAATAATAATAATAATAATAATAATAATAAATAAAT
>NW_012103032.1:2384357-2385432 GCF_000951045.1 Mandrillus leucophaeus
TTTGGGAGGCCGAGGCGGGCGGATCACGAGGTCAGGAGATCAAGACCATCCTGGCTAACATGGTGAAACCCCATCTCTACTAAAAATACAAAAAACTAGCTGGGCGTGGTGGTGGGCTCCTGTAGTCCCAGCTACTCGGGAGGCTGAGGCAGGAGAATGGCGTGAACCCAGGAGACGGAGCTTGCAGTGAGCCGAGATGGCGACTCTGCACTCCAGCCTGGGCGACAGGGCAAGACTCCGTCTCAAAAAAAAAAAAAAAAAAAAAGGCCAGGTGCATTGGCTCACACCTGTGGTCCCAGGACTTTAAGGAGCAGAGACAGGAGGATCATTTGAGTCCAGGAGTTCAAGATTAGACTGAGCAACACGGGGTGACCTTATCTCTACAAAAAATTTAAAAGAAAATTAATTGGGTATGATGGCATGAGCCTGTGGTCCCCGCTACTCAGGAGGTTGAGGTGGGAAGATCACCTGAGCCCAGGAGGTTGAGACTTGCAGTGAGCCGGGTTCACACCACCGCACTCGAGCCTGGACGACAGAATGACACTGTCTCAAAAAAAAAAAAAATTGTCCTTAAGTCCATGTGGACCCCTCAGTAGGTTTGCGCCCTAGACAGTCTTCCCCTGAGGGCAGTTCAGGTGGTGAGACTCCAGCTTTAAATGGCCTCTAGAGAAATTTCACTAACCTGCCTTGGTATTTGACCCTATATAACCCCTTTCTTCTGGAGTTCCCTTTGGGTGGCAGTAGATATGGGATTTGATGTCTGACAGATCTGGGGACAGCTCCCAGCTCCAAATGGCAGAGTCTCTTTACAGATTACAAGCCAAATACTTCGCACTATTTGCTGATCTTCAGGAAGTCAGTCTATATTTCATAACAAGTCACATGGGGATAATGCAGGAATGGCCTAAAATGCTCTCAGTACTATTCCTGAGTCATCCCTCAGGGCGGGACTTGGTGTTAGGCATGGGGGGAAGAGAGTGTAGGGTTAGGCATGGGGGAAGGGAGTGTGGTGTTAGGCACGGGGGGAAGGGAGTGTGGTGTTAGGCACGGGGGGAAGGGAGTGTGGTGTTAGGCA
>NW_012103033.1:0-364 GCF_000951045.1 Mandrillus leucophaeus
GAACTTTTTGGTGCCCAGAACAGATTCTGGCATATACTAGTTGCTTCATATTCATCTCTCTGAATATAAGTAAACAAAATAAGAAATTCATGAATAAATGAAAAAATTGCTAAGGGCCGTTGTATTAAATTCCACGCTGATCATGGGCAAAAGTTTCTATTCTTTTTGAATATCAGAAAAACCTGAGAAGCTTGTCAAAGATATATATTCTTAGGCTCCAGTCCAGAGATCTTTTGAATCCAAGCCTCCAGGTATGGGGCCTGAGATTATTCATTTTTTTAATTTTTATTTTTTTATTTTTGAGACAGAGTTTCACTCTTGTTGCCCAGGCTGGAGTGCAATGGCACGATCTCAGCTCACTGCA
>NW_012103033.1:4206-4669 GCF_000951045.1 Mandrillus leucophaeus
GAAGGAAGGAAGGAAGGAAGGAAGGAAGGAAGGAAGGAAGGAAGGAAGGAAGGAAGGAAGGAAAAACGGGAGAGAGGGACAGAGGAATGAAGATGGGGAGGGAGGGAAGGGAGACGAAGGAAAGAATTCAGACACAGAGATAGACTTTCACCGCACAAATGTTATTTAAATGCCTCCTATGGACCAAGTACTGTGTTAGGCATCAGGGACAGAGGAGCTTACACTGCAGAAGGCAGAGAAAGAAAACAATCAAATCTACAACTTTTCAGGTTGTGAAAAGTTCTTGGAAGTTTAAAAAAAAAAAGGCAAGGTGCTGTGCTTTCATCAGGTGGTTAGGAAGTACATTTCTCAGTGGGTGACACTGCAGGCTAGATGTGAACAAAGGGAGGGAGCGAGCTAAGCAAAGATCCAGGCATGGAGATTTCCAGGTGGTGGGAACAGACCTGGAGGCTGAAGATGAGTG
>NW_012103033.1:8879-11348 GCF_000951045.1 Mandrillus leucophaeus
TGGCGTGTGGGCCTCTAAAAAGCCACAGTATGCAAACAGCATTTTGGGAGTGTTAAAACGTAACAGGAAAGAGGCTGTTAGGGGAAAGGTTGAGAGTCACTAAAGCAGGAATCTGTAGTTATCACTATGATTTTAACTGTGTGAAGTGTATCAGGAATGTCCCTTGTCTGATTTCAATTGATGTGATATAAGGCTCTGGAGTTTAAATCCATCCTTCTCCTCACTAGCTGTGTGATCCTGGCTAGTCATTTCACTTCTCTGTTCCCGAGTTTTCGTATCCATAAAATGGAGCTATTAAAGTTGTCGTAAGGACAAAATAAAATAATGCATGTTAAGTGCTTAGGACAATGCCTGCCAAACTATAAGCACTCAATATAAGTGGCTATTATTAAGGTTATTTTCATCATCATTTTATCGAGCACTTAGCATACAATGGGTATTAATGATGGCGCAGGAGTGCTTCCAAACAGACTCCTAGCTGGCAGGTTCTCAGGCTCTTTCTCGCTTTCTCTAATGATTCCAGGGAAATGTTGCGGCTTGCTATGCAAATATTTTACTGTGACTCTGTAATCTTAATATCACACCACCAAGTGGACTGCGACAAGACGAACACTCCGATGTGGGAACTTTGTGATTGCTTGTTGATTCCTGGCAGATCTGCGGGAGCTGCAGGAGCAGCCAGCCGGCTTCTTGCTGCCCCGGGCACATTTCAGGAAGTGATGTCTTATTAGCTCTGCTCTGCACGGAGGCTTCCTCTTATACAGTCAATGCCTGCTCAGCTGTGATGCCGTAAAGAAAGGGCCCACTTTTAAATAATCAATATGGAATTCAAGTGATTGAAAAGTGCATCTCTTCACTCCAGGGTTCCCACAGAGCAGAAGAAATTTTGAATTTGTGCTTAGCGGGGACCATTGAAGAATTGAGCCCAGCCAGGACCTACCCCTCTGCACCCAGAGGCCAAGACCAGTGTCCTGACTCCTGACACCTACAGGGACATCTTGGCTGCTTGCAAACTCTTCAGGGTTCATCTGGGATGTGCCTTTTTTGCTGCTCAAAATGCCTTCTCCAGATCACATCTAAATCCTTTGTGTTGCAGATGAAATCCTTTTTTTAAATTTGTTTTTGTTTTTGCTTTTTAGAGATGGAGTCTCGCTCTGTCACCCAGGCTGGAGGGTAAGGGTGCAGTTATAGCTCACTGCAGCCTCAACCGTCTGGGCTCAAGTGATCCTCCCACCTCTGCCTCCTGAGTAGCTGGGACTACAAGTATGCACCACCATGTAGCTGGCCTAAGTCCAGCTGCTCACTGCTCAGAGGCTGAAAATATGAGAAGCCAGGTATGGTGAAAAGAAAGCAACTTTATTCATCAGATGCCAGCAGATGGGAGATAACCAGACCTTCTACCTCAAAGAAGCCATCTCAGTCTTCTGGGCTGAGTGAAGGGGTTTAACAAGGAAAAGTATGGGAAACACGTCAAAGTGGTACAAGAGGGTGGAGGTCTGCCTGTCTTGTTTCCACGTGTTATCTTGAGGAATCGACCATCTGGAGGTCCACTTTGCATTATCCTGACTCCAACCCACAAGTGGTGGGCTAGCTGTAACTCCCCTAAGAGGGAGAATTCTGCAGCTGGGTCTCTCTGCCTCTTTTGTTTCAAAATTGGCCCCTGGAATTTCCAAGCAAGCACATAATTAGATAAGCGAGCGCTGTTCACGGAAGTGCCTGGTGGAAAAGGCAGAAACAAAGAGTTTCAAAGTATGTTTTGAGGCCGAAAGCAAAAAAGAAAAACAAAAAAGTTGTAAAATGCATTTTGAGGCTGGGATACTCAGTGACAACCATGCACAGCTGATTTTTTTACTCTTTTGTAGAGACAAGTCGAATCCAGTTTACTCTGGGTCTTGAGAAGTCCTAAACACAGCCTCCCGTTGGTCATGCAGAGTAGATGTGGGGACATTGCAGGCCAGCATCCCAGCTTATCTCTTCCGACCCACTTACTCGGTCTACCAAGGACAGATGTGGAGGGGTGACCTGCCAGCCTGGCTGTCCCAGACCATTGGGAAGCATCTACTTTGAAGTCAAGCCTTTAAACCCAGTGTGGAGCACTCACCAGGAGTCACTGCTGTCTGGAGAATGGAATTCCTGTGTGTAGACAGCAGCCTCCCTGGGCAGAATCAGCGTTCAAGTCTAGTTCTCAACCCGGTCCTCTTTTTTGCAGTGTATTAGTTTGCCACAGCTGCCATAACAAAATACCACATCTCCACGTCTAGACTGGTCGGCTCAACCAAGAGAAATGTACTTTCTCACAGTCCTGGATGCAAGAAGTCCCCACACCCTACAAGTCTTAACTTGTGCTGGCATGAACTCCAAGGTCAAGGTGCCAGCAGGTTTAGTTTCTTCTGAAGCCTGTCTCGTTGGCTGGAAGATGCCCACCATTTTGATGTCTTCACATGGTCTTTGCTCTGTGTGCACACATTC
>NW_012103034.1:0-358 GCF_000951045.1 Mandrillus leucophaeus
TCATCTCACAGAGTTACAGCTTTTCCCTCAAGAAGCCGCTCGCTAAGCCTGCTCTTGTGGAATTCGCAAAGTGATATTTGGAAGCCCATAGAGGTCAAAGGTGAAAAAGGAAATATCCTAAGAAAAAAATCGGAAAGAAGCTTTCAGAGAAACTGCTTTGTGATGTGTGTCTTCCGCTCACAGAGTTACGTCCGTATTTCGTGGATCTCTTTGCTAGCCTTATTACTGTGGAATTTGAGAACAGATATTTCGGATCCCTTTGAAGACTATAGGGCCAAAGGGAATATCCTCTGATAACAAAGAGAAAGAAGCTTTCTAAGGAACTTCTTTGTGTTCTGTGAAATCATCTCACAGAGTT
>NW_012103034.1:539-740 GCF_000951045.1 Mandrillus leucophaeus
TGGAATTCGCAAAGTGATATTTGGAAGCCCTTAGAGGTGTATGGTGAAAAAGGCAATAGACTCAGAGAAAAACTGGAAAGAAGCTTTCTGAGATAGTGCTTTGTGCTGTGTGACTTCCACTCACAGAGTTACATCTCTATCTTGTGGATCTCTTTGCTACCCTTATTTCTGTGGAATCTGAGAACAGATATTTCGGATCCC
>NW_012103034.1:917-1164 GCF_000951045.1 Mandrillus leucophaeus
CAGAGTTACAGCTTTCCCCTCAAGAAGCCGCTCCCTAAGCCTGCTCCTGTGGAGTTCGCAAAGTGATATGAGGAAGCCCATAGAGGGCTATGGTGAAAAAGGCAATCTCGTCAGAGAAAAACAGGAAAGAAGCTTTCTGAGAAACTGCTTTGTGATGTGTGACTTGCATTGACAGAATTATATCTGTATTTCGTGAATCTCTTTGCTAGCCTTTTTTCTGTGGAATCTGAGAACACATATTTCGGAT
>NW_012103035.1:0-1269 GCF_000951045.1 Mandrillus leucophaeus
TCGCTAAGCCTGTTCTTGTGGAATTCGCAAAGTGATATTTGGAAGCCCATAGAGGGCTATGGTAAAAAAGAAAATATCCTCAGAGAAAAACTGGAAGGAAGCTTTCTGAGAAACTGCTTTTTGATGTGTAACTTCCGCTCACAGAGTTTCATCTGTATTTCGTGCATCTCTTTGCTGGTCTTATTTCGGTGGAATCTGAGAACAGATATTTCGGATCCCTTTGAAGACTATTGGGCCAAAGGAAATATCCTCCGATAACAAAGAGATAGAAGCTTTCTGCGAAACTTCTTTGTGTTCTGAGAAATCATCTCACAGAGTTACCGCTTTCCCCTTAAGAAGCGTTTCGCTAAGACAGTTCTTGTGGAATTTGCAAAGTGATATTTGGAAGTCCCTAGAGGGCTACGGTGAAAAAGGAAATATCCTCTGAGAAAAACTGGAAGGAAGCTTTTTTAGAAACAGCATTGTGATGCGTCACTTCCAGTCACAGAGTTACATCTCTATGTCGGGAATCTCTTTGTTAGCCTTATTTCTGTGGAATCTGAGAACAGATATTTTGGATCCCTTTGAGGACTATAGGGCCAAAGGAAATATCCTCCCATAAGAAAGAGAAAGATGCTTTCTGAGAAACTTCTTTGTGTTCTGTGAAATCATCTCACAGAGTTACAGCTTTCCCCGCTAGAAGCCTTTTGCAAAGACAGTTCTTGTGGAATTTGCAAAGTAATATTTCGAAGCCCACAGAGGGCTATGGTGAAAAAGGAAATATCCTCAGATGAATTCTGGAAGGAAGCTTTCTGAAAAACTCCTTAGTGTTCTTTGAATTTATATCACAGAGTTACAGCTTTCGCAAGAAGAAGCTGCTTGCTCTGCCTGTTCTTGTGGAATTCGCAAAGTAATATTTGGAAGCCCATAGAGGGTTATGGTGCAAAAGGAAATATCCTCACAGAAAAACTGGAAAGAAGCTTTCTGAGAAACTGCTTTGTGATGTGTGACTCTCGCTCACAGAGTCACATCTGTATTTCGTGGAACTCGTCACTAGCCTTATTTCTGTGGAGTCTGAGAACAGATAATTCGGATCCCTTTCAAGACTATTGGACCGAAAGAAATATCCTCCGATAACAAGGAGAAAGAAGCTTTCTGAGAAACTTCTTTGTGTTCTGTGAAATCATCTCACAGAGTTACAGCTTTTCCCTGAAGAAGCTTTTCGCTAAGACAGTTCTTGTGGAATTTGCAAAGTGATATTTGGAAGCCCGCAGAGGGCTATGGTGAAAA
>NW_012103035.1:5225-5795 GCF_000951045.1 Mandrillus leucophaeus
AAAGAAGCTTTCTGAGAAACTGCTTAGTGTTCTGTGAATTCATCTCACAGAGTTACAGCTTTCCCCTCAAAAAGCCGCTCGCTAAGCCTGTTGTTGTGGAAATCGCAAAGTGATAT
Source organism: Mandrillus leucophaeus (assembly GCF_000951045.1). Classification (NCBI taxonomy): domain Eukaryota; kingdom Metazoa; phylum Chordata; class Mammalia; order Primates; family Cercopithecidae; genus Mandrillus; species Mandrillus leucophaeus. The sequence continues at coordinate 5,342 of NW_012103035.1, forward strand.
TTCTCAGCCCGTAGACGGCTATGGTGAAAAAGGCAATATCCTTAGAGAAAAAATGGATAGAATTTTCCGAGAAACTGCTTTGGGATGTGTGACTTCCAATCACAGAGTTACATCTTTATTTCGTGAATCTCTTTGCCAGCCTTATTTCTGTGGAATGTGAGAACAGTAATTTCAGATCCTTTTGAAGACTATAGGGCCAAAGGAAATATCCTCCGATAACAAAGAGAAAGAGTCTTTCTAAGAATCTTCTCTGTGTTCTGTGAAATCATCTCACAGAGTTACAGCTTTCCCCTCAAGAAGCCTTCCACTAAGACAGTTTTTGTGGAATTTGCAAAGTGATACTTGGAAAGCCTAGAGGACTATGGTGAAAAAGGAAATATCCTAAGATGAAATCTGGAAGGAAGCTTTCTGAGAAACTCCTTAGTGTTCTGTGAATTCATCTCACAGAGTTACA
>NW_012103035.1:6026-6422 GCF_000951045.1 Mandrillus leucophaeus
TTTCTGATAAACTTTTTTGTGCTCTGTGAAATAATCTCAGAGAGTTACAGCTTTACCCTCAAGAAGCCTTTCGCTAAGACACTTCCTGTGGAATTGGCAAAGTGATATTTGCAAGGCCATAGAGGACTATGCTGAAAAAGGAAATATTTTCTGATGAAATCTCGAAAGAAGCTTTTTGAGAAATTGCTCAGTGTTCTGTGAATTCATCTCAAAGATTTACAGCTTTTCCTCATGAAGACGCTCTCTAAGCCTGTTCTTGTGGAATTCGCAAAGTGATATTTGGAAGCCCAAAGAGGGCTATGGTGAATAAGGCAATATCCTCAGAAAAAACTGGAAAGAAGCTTTCTGAGAAACTTCTTTGTGTTCTGTGAAATCATCTCACAGAGTTACAGCTTT
>NW_012103036.1:0-2501 GCF_000951045.1 Mandrillus leucophaeus
AATAATAATAATAATAATAATAATAGCAATGCCAGACAGAGACAGCAGAAGAATACTATAAACCAATATCCATCATGAATATGCATGCGAAAATCCCCAAGAAAATATTAGCAAACCCCAATCCAGCGACACATACAGTGGGTTACACAACATGACCAAGTGACATTTATTCTAGGAATGCATTCAAATTTCAGTTAAGGTAATCCACCCTGTTACTATAATAGAGGACAGGAACTATATCATCATCTTCATAGACAGAGAAAAATATTTGACAGTATCTGATAAAACCATGTCTGCACAAAGATATGTGCTCAGATGTTCACTGCAGCATTTTGCAGGAAGGCCCCAGAGCGGAAACAAGCCAAATGTCTACCAATCAGTAAAGGGATAAAGAAGTGGTATATCCATACAGCCGAACGTTACTGAGCCATGACAAGGAACACGCTACTGATGCACGCTACAGTGTGTTTGCGCCTCCAAGACATTATGCTAACTGACAAATGTCAGACACAGAAGACCACTTACTGCACAAGTCAGTTTATAGGAAATGCCCAGAGAGGCAGCTCTACAGAGAGAGAAAGGAGCTTACTGGTTGCCTGGGCGGGCCTGGAGGTAAAGTAATGGGGATTGACTGCTGCTAGTGGGTACCAGGGATCTTTCTGGGGTGATGGAAGTATTCTGAAACTGGATGGTGGTGAGGGCTGCAAAACTGTGTACATTTACTTAATCTCTCCGTATTATTCCCTTTAGGTACGTGAAAGTTTGTGGCAAGCAAATTAAACCTTAGTAAAACCATTTAAAACATGTAGTGCAAACGTGACCGTAAGTCGTGGAGGAAAGGGTATGCAGTCATTTTTTCTACAACAGTAAGCAATATCCCCTTTCTTTTCCTATTCCACGTCCTGCCTACATGTCCTGCCTGGTCGCCTGGCTCCTCCACGTGCACCTGATGCTCCAGCCAGATAGACTGTGCACACCTGGGCAGAGGCAGTGCTGGTGAGTGCACGTCTACGTGTGTGTCTGTGTACGGTGTGCGCACGTTCCTGGTTCCTGCACAGGCAGCCTGTGGGTGCGTGCACTAGTGACTGTCAATCCTCTGTCTGTGGGCAGGCTCCCATAATCCATGCTACATCCTGAATTCCACTGCCGGTTTTTCTGTTCACCAATCTCAAGGACCTGGCTTCAGTTTCCCTGGTAACCAACCTCAGCCCTTAGCTTCAACCTCTGAGCACAGGAAGACAGCCAGAGTGGGGAGGGGTGGTGTCTCACCCACAGGGTCCCTGCCGGAGCTGAGCACCCCAATGGGATGAGTGGCAGCACGGTTACCAAGACAACAGAACTCTCGACCCCTTTCCACCTGCAAGGCTCTTCTTTCTCCCTCTCCTGGGCCTGCCGAGTATCAGGTCAGAAAGGGAAAGCTGTGGCATAACCACCCTCCTAAGTCCTTGAAATTGCTCTGACGTGGCTGTAGAATAAATATGTGAAAAGATGCTCTTGAAGGCGAGGCAACCCCTACATTTTTTTCCAATTCATTAACTACAAACAAGGCTATGGAGTCCAAGGTTATATTTAAGAAAACAGGGCAGGTGAAGGGCAGGTGAGCTTATGTCTCTCAACGTCAGCTGTGCATCAGGTCTCTCGTGGAGCATTTGTCCACGAGCGGATGCCGGACCCAATCCCCAGAGAGTCTGACTTAGCGGGTGTGGAATGTGGCCCCAGCGTGAGTATCATTTTGTAACTCCTCTTATGAAAGCCGAGGTGGCAGCTGCAGAAACGGAACCATCCTCATAGGAAGTAAAGCATATCTGAAACACAAGGTCCCTCGTCAAAGGGAAAGCAGGACGTCTTTGTTCCCTGCTATGCTGGCAGTTTCTAGGGCAGTTTCTAGATTTCCCGGGCTAAGGAAAGGTCAAAAACATTCAGAGTAGCTTGAGTGCTTGTTTTACAGCTGACACTGTGCTAGCTTTCCTCTATAGTCCTGAAATCAAAATTTTCATGTTAACATGCTGCATTTGCCAATGAAATATATTGTTGTTTCTGGTGAGGGTCTCCTATGCTCGAGTTATTTTTTTTTTAACTTTCCACACATCCTCTTTATTATTATTGTTATTGTTATTATTATGTGTGTGTGTGATAAGAACACTTAGCCAAAGATCTACTCTTTTAGTGAATTTGAAGTATACAGTAGTGTTTTTAGCTGTAGGCATTATGCTATATAGTAGATCTCTGAAACTTCTTTATCTTGCATAACTGAAACTTTGCAACTTTGACCATCAACCCTCCACTCCCTGCCCCAACCAGCCCCTGGCAACCACCATTCTACTCTCTGTTTATATAAGTTTAATTATTTTAGATTCCACATATAAGTGAGGTCGCACAGTATGTGTCTGGCATATTCACTTAGCATAATGTTCTCAGGGTCCATCCACGTTGTCACAAATGTCAGAATTTCCTTCTTTTTAAGGCTGAATAATATTCCATTGTATGTCTATACCACATTT
>NW_012103036.1:3798-16546 GCF_000951045.1 Mandrillus leucophaeus
AAAGAAGGGGGAAAAAAACACCCTTCTTTTTATAAGAATCTTTGGCTTACTGCTTTTCCTCTAGGCGTCCTTTCCTGGCTCTGGAGAGTTTTTGACTCCAAGCTCCACGGCCCAGGCCCTGGGAAATGGGGTCTGTCCTAATAAAGGATAGTAGAGCCTGGCCTTGCATGGGGAGGGGAACGACAGCTTCTCTATTCTGTGTGTCTGTCAGATTCTCTGCTCTTTCTGTGTCCTGTTTAGGGAGTCTGCTTATGAGGGGTTAAAATTGTCCTGGGTTACAGTATGGAAGACAAGTACGTCCCATTCCCTTGCTACTGTGGACTGATAAGACGGTGTGCAGAGGAGGAGTCGGAGGGAACGGTATGCAGAGAGCACGAACTCACTCAAGTCCCTCACACCCCGCAAGCACATTGGCTTATTTATTCTCTCTGACTGATGTGACGTTTATCTTGCTTGTCCACCCTCTGGACTGGATAGTAAGGGGAAACAAACCCACTGGATTTTCATCTAATCTGGTGTCATCTGATGCTGTCATGTCACCGGTCCATTTGTAGAAATGCTCAATCTGTTTTGGTGAAAAATGATCAGTCTCTTGGATTGCCACCCCACCTCCCTACTGCTGTCCAAGATGGGGAAGGGGCATATATGGCTTTTGAGTCTCCACGGTGATGTGGGAAGGGGCCTTTGACACTGGATGTTGACTGCAGTGTCCTCGGTCGTTTTTGAGGGAGGGCTCACTCTTGTCCCCAAGTCCTGCTGGCGATGCTGCCCTGCTCATCCATGTGTGAGGCTGGTGTAGCTTGCATTTTTGTCTCTCTCATCTTGATCAGGACCTTGTGCTCCTTGGCTGACTTGACCTCAGCCCACCTGTGCTGGCATCTGCAGACCCTTCTGAGTCTGGGCCTCATCCTCTCCCTGACCCCTGGCCAGTGCTGTCCACTCCACAGCCTCAGCTGCAGGGTCTCCTAGCTCCTATCTGGCTTATGCTTGCTTCATGGTAGCACCGCTGGGTTTTGAATCAGCCAGTTCCACATTCCCCTGTCAGAGAATGTCGAGCGCTGAGGTCTCCCAAAACAGCAGGAACCCAGATCAGCTCTACAAAGTGAAATTCCTCAATTCCAGACATCCCTCTGCCCGAAGAGGCTACTGGGCCATTCTGCAAAATGAGCCCCAAATTTGCATGAGGTAAAACCCTCTTTTACTCGAAGCTTCACTCCACTCCCTTGTCACACCTTCCTCCTCTGAGATGTCTGACTCTGTCACTGCCTCTGGGGACCTCCTACCGCCCCTGTGACCAGAACAGGACACGTTCTTTGGCTTGTCTTTCATGTTCACCTCAGGCTTGCCCTATTATATCCAGGTCAAGAAGGTCACACAGTTGGGAATTTGTCCTTTTTCAGAACAACAGTAGAATGTGTTTCCAAGGGCCTGAGCCACGGAGCTTGGATTCAAAAAATGTGTCCAGAGCCAGGAAAGGACACCTAGGGAAAAAGCAGTAAGCCAAAGGTTTACTGCTTCTTACTTATAAGAAGAAGGGGAGATTGTTCCCTCTTGTTTCTCTTTTTTCTTTTTATTTTCGAGACACCATCTCGCTCTGTCACCAAGGCTGGACTATAGTGGCACGATCATAGCTCACTGCAGCCTCAAAATCCTGGTTTCAAGAGATCTTTCCACCTCAGCCACCCCAAAATACAGATTAGGGACAAAGGCCCTATTGATGGGAGTTGAGGAGGCCGTGGCCTCTGAACTCCAGGCAGTTTTTGTTGAAGGGCAGCACATGCTGTGCCAGCAGCTGCTGAAGGACATGTGGGGAAAGGGTGGGTTTTTCCTCCTTTGCTTGTAGAGTGCTCCAACGTAGAGGGGGCAGTTGATGACTTCGAAGAGAGGAGGGATCACTGCAGGAGCAAAGCCCCTGAGAAGGTGGGAGGTATGGCATCCTGAGCTGAGGTGAGGGCTGGCTTGTTAGGAGCACTGTATGCTCAAGGGCGGCAGAGAATGCCAGGGCAGGCACGGGTAGAGCGGGCTTGGGAAGCTCTTAAGAGTTGCCAGTGGGTTGCTTCTGTCTTCTCAGTGAATCCTTAGGATAAGCCACTGAAATGGAAGAGGGTTCCTAGCATACTTGGGGAGTATGTTAGCATTAGAGGGAGGATGACAGTGAAAGTGAGAAGCAATCTCTCTTGGTCATGGAGAAAGGTACAGGAATTCGTAAGGCGTTAAGGTTTTTCTCATCAGTGCTCAGCTCTTGTGAGGCAGGGCGCCCATCCTTTACTGCACATCATGGAGGGGCGCAGTCTCTCCTGAGGACAAGGGCATGAAGGTGGGCAGGAGGAGACCCCTGAGGACGGATAGGTTCTGGCAGTGGCCTGGTCAGCCCCTGGGGTCGCTGAGATCGCTAGGCAGGATCGGTGGAGTAAGGGCTGCGGGGAGGACAGGGGGTCTGCCACGTGGGAAGCGTTTTCAAATGTTGGCTGGGTGGGAGGAGAATGAGCCTGGGACTGTCACACGTCTCGAACGCGGGGCGGCTGCGCAGTCGCGTCCCTCAGCCGTCAGCTCCCAACAGCAGCGAAGGAAGCCTGCGGCTAAACCCGAGGAGACTGGAGCCGACGTCCCCCGGTTCCGACGCGGAGGCGCAGAGCTCGTCAATCCTATGCCAGCCCCGCCCTCCGGACTGCGTTTTTCTGGCGGCGCAGGAACTTTCTGCGCGGTTGCTATGGTTCCGAGGGCGGGACTAGTGGGGTGGTGTTTGTCGCCGCTGTAAATTACTGGGCAGTTGCTATGGTTGCGAGGGCGGGTGTCGGGGAGGCTTTTGCGCAGGGTTGAATCCCTTTTCCTTGTTCGCCGGGGCCATTGCGGCGCGTTCCAGTACCCTCTCTGGTCGTCGGTCTCCTCCTGCTTTTCCGCCCACGTGGAGCTCTCCCGGATTCGTTCCGAAAGGCAGCGAAAATGATGAAATTTTCTCTGCGGTTGGCGGCGTTCGGTTTCTTTGGCCGGCAGGTGGGAGTGTTGCACTGTGGAGTGGCTGTGCTCGCCTTCCGCCCCGCCCTTCGCGAGCGAAAAAACGCTGCGTAGCTTTTTCCGAGGGAAGAGGTCTTTTTTTTTTTTTTTTTTTTTTTTTTTTTTCCCGGTTCTCTGGCGTCTGAACCCACTGGTCCTGGAGCCTGAGTTGCTGCCTTCTGGGGGGGTCCCTCGCTGAAACTCAGCACTGGTGAACAAAGCCCTTTTGCTTTTCAAATCGGCCTGTCTCCCGCCGGCCTGCCCGCGTCCCTTAGCAACCTTTATTCTGCTGCTCTGAATGGTCTAGTCATTCTTTCCCCCACGTCGTTCTGGAAAACGTGGACTTTCTTCAATGTATTCTTTCATTAGGGAGGGTGTTCAGCCTTGGTGGAGAACATGCGAGGCGAGATAACGCAGAATAAAGAGAACAAACCTTAGCCACCGTCCTATCACTGAGCGGTGGCCATTCATTATGCTTTGTGAAATTTCCTTAGAGGGTTTTTTCATCCATAAAGGTACATTTTCCACATACTGACATTCCTACTTACGTCACGACTTCAACATCCTTATTTTATAACTCGGTTTCACATTTTTGAAAAATGGTTTTTTGTGATTTTCGTCTTTTAGATTGAAATAATGCAAACGTTTTCTGGAATGTTCAGTTTTCCTGTGAAACTGCAGTGCACAATTCATTAACTCGTGATCCAAAGACAGCTGTCACCGTGTTCTCTTAGGAGGGCAGGAGCTGTGGTCTGTGTGTGTTCCAGTCTTTTGTCCTCAGTACTTGCAAGGGCACTTAGAAATTACTGGGTGCCTAATAAACATTGTGAAATAAAATAATATTTATATTTCCCGTCATTTTTCTTCATACATGTAGAAACAATCTTTTCATAGCAGTAGAGGAGAGAGAAAATATAGTGAAGAAAACTATCCACAGTTCCATCAACATGCCATCATCACTAATCATATTTTTTTATTTCCTTAGCGGCTTTTCATCTATAAAGGTACATTTTAAACATACTGAGATTGATGTTTGCATCATTTCTTTCAAAACAGTTTAATCTATTCTATTTAGAATTAAGGTGTCCCACAAATTATTTCAAAAATACTTGAAATTTTTTTATTCATGTCTTTTGCTAATACAATGTGTAGTATAGAAGAATAACAAAAAAAAATTAACAATTAAGCTGGACAACAGAAATAACCCTGACCCCCTATTTCAAAGGTTAATATCAGAACGTGATCATTATAAGGACAGGAACTATATTTGTTTTGCTTTGTTTTTGCTCACCAATTTATTTTCAGCACATTACCAGAACAGGTCTAGCTTTGTCTTGTCAATATAGACATTTGTTGAATACAAATACAAGTGCCTAGTTTCTTTTTTTTTTTTAGTTTTTTTTTATTATTATTATACTTTAAGTTCTAGGGTACAGGTGCACAATGTGCAGGTTTGTTACATATGTATACATGTGCCATGTTGGTGTGCTGCACCCATTAACTCGTCATTTACATTAGGTACATCTCCTAATGCTATCCCTCCCCGCTCCTCCCACCCCACGACAGGCCCCAGTGTGTGATGTTCCCCTTCCTGTGTCCAAGTGTTCTCATTGTTCAGTTCTCACCTATGAATGTGAACATGTGGTGTTTGGTTTTCTTTCCTTGTGATAGTTTGCTGAGAATGATGGTTTCCAGCTTCATCCGTGTCCCTACAAAGGACATGAACTCATGCTTTTTTTATGGCTGCATAGTATTCCATGGTGTATATGTGCCATATTTTCTTAATCCAGTCTATCATTGGTGGGTTGGTTCCAAGTCTTTGCTATTCTGAATAGTGTCACAATAAACATACGTGTGTATGTGTCTTTATAGCAGCATGATTTATAATCCTTTGGGTATATACTCAGTATTGGGATGGCTGGGTCAAATGGTATTTCCAGTTCTAGATCCTTGAGGAATCACCCCACTGTCTTCCACAGCGGTTGAACTAGTTTCCAGTCCCACCAACAGTGTAAAAGTGTTCCTATTTCTCCACATCCTCTCCAGCACCTGTTGTTTCCTTTTTAATGATCGCCATTCTAACCGGCATGAGATGGTATCTCATTGTGGTTTTGATTTGCACTTCTCTGATGGCCAGTGATGATGAGCATTTTTGCATGTGTCTGTTGACAAGTGCCTAATTTCTTCCAGGTGATTAAAAAAAAAAAATAGGCCAGGAGTTGTGGCTCAGGCCTGTAATCCCAGCACTTTGGGAGGCCAAGGCAGGAGGATTGCTTGATCCCAGGAGTTGGAGGCCAGCCTGGGCAACATAGTGCAACCCTGTCTCCACAAAACATAAACAATAAAATTGGCAGGCTGTGGTGGCGTGTACCTATAGTCCTAGCTTTTGGGAGCCACAGGGGGCTGAAGTGGGAGGGTCGTTTAAGCCCAGGAGGTCAAGGCTGCAGTGAGCCTTGATTGCACCACTGAACTCCAACCTGGGCGACAGAACAGAGACCGTGTCTCAAAAAAAAAAAAAAAAAAAAAAAAAAAAGTATCATTTCATAATATTTAGATCCTACTCTTTGAACAATTTCCTACATGGTTTATTTTTTCTTTCCATTTTGCATTATTTCTGTGAGCAGTGACTGCCATGATTTTTAAAAAATGTTTTGCTGGCTCTTTTACACACTTCCCCAGTGTGTCTTTTATTCTTATAGTGGGGACAGGAAAGCATTCTGCAAGCCAGTGTGTAATCTAGAGTCTGATAGACCAGGGACAACAGACTCCACCTCTGTGTGCCTGTTTCCACAAGAGTAGATTAAGGGTGGTAACAGCATTTGCTTCAGGGGGTGATGTTCATCATAAATAGCCCAACAGGTTCTTGGCTTGGGTCCTGGCAGTTGTAGATGTCATACTACTGTTGTTATCTCTAATATTTTCTATTACATGTGTAGTATTTTTTTTTTTTTTTTTGAGACAGAGTCTCCCTCTGTCGCTCAGGCTGGGGTGCAGTGGCACGATCTCGGCTCACTGCAACCTCTGCCTCCCAGGTTCAAGCGATTCTCATGCCTTACCCTCCCGAGTAGCTGGGATTACAGGTGTGTGCTACCATGCGTGGCTGATTTTTGTCTTTTTAGTAGAGACGGGGTTTTGCAATGTTGGCCAGGCTGGTCTCGAACTCCTGGCGTCAAACGATCCACCTGCCTCAACCTCCCAAAGTGTTGGGATTACAGGCATGAACCACAGCGCCCAACCGGATTTTTAAGCCAGATTTTTTTTAGAGTGCATGTAGTAAAATCTAGTCTTGAAATTTAGTTATAGCTGCTATGCGTTCTTTCATTTCCCATTTTTGCCTTCTGGTAGAAAATGCACTCTAGTAATCACTAGGGAAATTCATGCAAGGAAATGTGTAGGAGGAAAGCACATTGATACATTCCTCAAAGACATTCCCTCCATAAAATGTAAAGAATATTTTTGTACATATCTATTTTTCACTATCTCTGATTATTATTTATGGAGTTTCACTCTTTGTCACCCAGGCTGGAGTGCAATGGCGCAATCTCGGCTCACTGCAACCTCCGCCTCCTGGGTTCAAGCAGTTCTCCTCCGCAGCTTCCTGAGTACCTGGGATTACAGGTGCCCACCACCACGCCCAGCTAATTTTTGTATTTTTAGTAGAGACAGGGTTTTACCATGTTGGCCAGGCTGGTCTTGAACTCCTGACCTCAGGTGATCCACCTGCCTCGGCCTCCCAAAGTGCTGGGATTACAGATGTGAGCCACTGCACCTGGTCACCCTGAGCTCCTTGACCTGTATCATTTAGCACACCTTTTGGTAGGACCAGGAGATCCCTGAGCCTGGTTTGACAAGGCCACCATAAATGAGGATTTAGGTAATGCTCCTAGAAATAACACTTGCTCAGGATATGTAAAAGTCCCAGAAATAGGATAGTGTCTTTTAAAGGCTATCCCTGAAGTTTACCCCCTTACAGTTACTAGAGAAGAACCCAATCCTGTTGACAAAGGCAGGATGAACCTGTCTCTAACTATAGAGACCAATTAGATACTACCATCAGGAATGCTAGAGGTTGGGCATTAATGCTGATACCGCCAGGGAGTTCTCCACCTTTTTTGTTAATGGCCCTAAGCCTGAAATATCAGCTGCTGTTCAGAAGCAGAAAATAGGTGGGCAGGTCATACCCATCCATTAGTTACAACACTCAGCTCAGTATTTTGAAGAAAGTATGATAAATGAGGAGAAAACTGCACGCACAGTCTTACGGTCCTCAACTTCATCTGAGGGAAACACAAGAGCCTCTACAAATACAACACAGCTAGACAAGCATGTGTGCCAATGCTGTGGTTTAAAATTTCGGTATTCTATGGAAACAACAGGGTTTCATACCTGCTGCTGGTACTGGTATTAAGTGTGGTGAGCAAGATTGAGCTTTACTAGAAACCTTGCTCCAGGAATTGGCTGTAAGTGTAGTCAAAGCTCCTACTAGGAAATAAACCTGTGAAACAAAAGGAAAGTCCTTGGCTGGTATGCCAAACAATTTGCTGTCATTCAAATTCAGCAAACTAGTGATGGTCTGGTTCCTCCAGACCACTTATTTATTTATTTATTTATTTATTTATAATTTAAGTTCTGGGTTACATGTGCAGAATGTGCAGTTTTATTACATAGGTATACACGTGCCATGGTGGTTTGCTGCACCCACCAACCCATCACCTACATTAGGTATTTCTTCTAATGCTGTCCCTCCCCCAGCCCCCTACCCGCCGACAGGCCCCGGTGCGTGATGTTCCCCACCCTGTGTCCATGTGTTCTCATTGTTCAACTCCCACTTATGAGTGAGAATATGCGGTGTTTGGTTTCCTGATCTTGTGATAGTTTGCTGAGAATGATGGTTTTCAGCTTCATCCATGTCCCTGCAAAGGACAGGAACTCATCCTTTTTTATGGCTGCATAGTATTCCATATGTGCCACATTTTCTTTATCCAGTCTATCATTGATGGGCATTTGGGTAGGTTCCAAGTCTTTGCTATTGTGAATAGTGCCGCAATAAACATATGTGTGCATGTGTCTTTATCATAGAATGATTTATAATCCTTTGGGTATATGCCCAGTAATGGGATTACTGGGTCATATGGTATTTCTAGTTCTAGATCCTTGAGGAATCGCCACACTGTCTTCCACAATGGTTGAACTAATTTACGGTCCCACCAACAGTGTAAAAGCATTCCTATTTCTCCACATCCTCTCCAGCATCTGTTTCCTGACTTTTTAATGATTGCCATTCTAACTTGTGTGAAATGGTGTCTCATTGTGGTTTTGATTTGCATTTCTCTAATGACCAGTGATGATGAGCATTTTTTCATATGTCTGTTGGCTGCATAAATGTCTTCTTTTGAGAAGTGTCTGTTCATATCCTTTGCCCATTTTTTTATGGGGTTGCTTTTTTCTTGTAAATTTGTTTGAGTTCTTTGTAGATTCTAGATATTAGCCCTTTGTCAGATGAGTAGATTGCAAAAATTTTCTCCCATTCTGTAGGTTGCTTGTTCACTCTGATGATAGTTTCTTTTGCTGTGCAGAAACTCTTTAGTTTAATTAGATCTCATTTGTCAATTTTGGCTTTTGTTGCCATTGCTTTTGATGTTTTAGACATGAAACATCATGCCTTTGCCCATGCCTACGTCCTGAATGGTATTGCCCAGGTTTTCTTCTAGGATTTTTATGCTCCTAGGTCTTACGTTTAAGTCTTTGATCCATCTTGAGTTAATTTTTGTATAAGGTGTAAAGAAGGGATCCAGTTTCAGTTTTCTGCATATGGCTAGCCAGTTTTCCCAATGTCATTTATTAAAGAGGGAATGTTTTCCCCATTGCTTGTGTCAGGTTTGTCAAAGATCAAATGGTGGTAGATGTGTGGTGTTATTTCTAAGGGAGGCCTCCGTTCTATTCCATTGGTCTATATATCTGTTCTGGTACCAGTATCATGCTGTTTTGGTTATTGTGGCCTTGTAGTAAAGTTTGAAGTCAGGTAGCGTGATGCCTCCAGCTTTGTTCTTCTTGCCCAGGATTGTCTTGGCTATGCAGGCTCTGTTTTGATTCCATATGAAGTTGAAAGTAGTTTTTTTCCAATTCTGTGAAGAAAGTCAGTGGTAGCTTGATGACGATAGCATTGAATATAAATTACTTTGGGCAGTATGGCCATTTTCACGGTATTGATTCTTCCTATCCATGAGCATGGAATTTTTTTCCATTTGTTTGTGTCCTCTCTTATTTCCTTGAGCAGTGGTTCGTAGTTCTCCTTGAAGAGCCTCCAGACCACTTCTATGAAATCTTGGGAAAACTGCGGTCACAAGCATTCGATTCTATAAAAGAGATAAGGGAGAATGGCAGTTCCTCAAAAAATTAAACATAGAATTACAATATAATCCAGCAATCCCACTTCTTGGTATATACCCAAAAGAACTGCAGTCAGGGACATGACCAGATATTTGTACACCCATTTTCATAGCAGCATTATTCTCAATAGCCAAAATGTGGAAGCAACCCAAGTGTCCATTGACAGATGAATAGATACACAAAATGTAGTATATAAATACAATGGAGTATTATTCAGCCTTAAAAAGGAATGGCATTCTGACACATGCTACAACATTAAAAAACCTTGAAGTCATACTAAGTGAAATAAGGCAGTCACAAAGACAAACATTATATAATTTCACTTATATGAGGTATTTAGAGTAGTCACATTCATACAGACAGGGAGTAGAACAGTGGTTGCCAGGGGCTGGAAGGAGGGGGGAATATGGAGCTATGGTACAGTGGGGACAGAGTTTCAGTTTTGCAAGATGAAAAGAGTTCTGGAGATGGATGGTGGTGGTGCCTGCAGAACAATGTTAATGTACTCAATGGAACTGAACTGTATACTTAAAAATGGTTAAAATAGTAGATTTTATGTTATGTATATTTTACTACAATAAAATAAGATATTGGAAGAAACCCAATGTTCCCTCCTATCAGATGGGCAATGGAGATACCAAGACTGCTGTTTGGCCTCTCCAGTCTGAATTGGAGCTTGATGAAAAATGTGTAGGCTATGATCCATTATAGTAAACAAACTTGAAAACTCCTCTGGGCCAACACTGGTGGGGAATTTTATTTGAGTAGCAGATGACGTCCCCAGGGTATGTTCCACCTGCAACACTTTGTAATCCTGGACAAACTGTAAATGTGGGACATGGACAGGAATCACAGCTCCAGGGACCTTTTGAAGATTTACAGATGGACTTCATACAACTCCCTGCATCACAACACATTTAATCTCCTTAATTCCCTTGCTCTAAGGCAACAGCTCTTGCTATGACTTTTAAGAAAATTAGAATTTATACTTCCTATCTGGAGAATCTCTACTTACTCATTTTACTGAAATTATAATTAAGAAACTTTGTAAGGTGTTTCCTGTTAGCCAAAAATTATACTATCACTACCAACTTGTATCCTCACTCTGCTATTTCTGTTTTCTCTCCTTGTTCTCCCCATTTCCTGCTCCCTTTCTCCTATGCTGTTACTCAATACCCCAAATCTTTCTCATTTTCTTGCTCAGGCTTGTGAAGCTAATGTCACCTATTGGCTCTGCTCACCTTTTCCTGACAATTGTATTTTACAACTCCTCCATTTCCTACCCTGGAACAAATCTCTCCACCAGTACTGCTGCCATTTGAGGCACATTCCCATACAAACTGGACCTCTGACAACTCTCCAAAATGAACACACCCTACCCAGGATACGCACCAAAGGAGATGAACTTGTTTTTATCCAAAGGAAGTATTTGTTTGTAATCATAAATTTGTGGGCCTAAGCTACTGCAAAGGAAACCGGCTAGGTTTTAGCCCAAATGAAGGTGGTGGGTATCTTGGGTTTAGCCCCAACACCAGCTGCACCCAGGAAAGCTACATGATAAATTGTGACAATTGTTTCCCACCCCCCCGCCACCGGAGAATACCCAAGCGATTCATACTTTGTTGTGGGTTCACTGGCTTTTTAATTTAATTTTTTTTATTTTTTAACCAGCCAATTGAATAGTCATGTTATCTTACCCATCTCTTTTTCCCTTTCTGATTATACATTTGGATAGAGTTTTGACAACTTATCACCGTTTTAGAAGTAGAGTAAAACTCTCACTCCTGGACAGAACAGTCCATTGTCAGGAGTGAGAACATCCCTCTGTAAAACAGCCATTCTCTCCAGGAGATGAACAGGAACTGTCTGAAGAAGCTAAAAGACTTGGAATGATTTTAGATGTGTTCTCCCCCAACAGGGACAGGTCTCAGTTTGCAGGCTTTTCTGGCCAAGCAGCTCTGTGGGTTACTGAAGAAGCTCAACCCAATGCCTGAGTTTTCCATGCTCTCATTCACGAAGCCAACCAAGTCACCAGTGATGTCACGAAAAATATTAACACAATCACTCAAGAAATACCAGAACTCCAGAGGCTGTTTTCCATCATCAGCTAGCATTAGCCCTCATCCCGGCAGATCTAGGAGATGGATGTACTTGTGCAGTTGTCAATGACGACTGCTGTACATATATCCCCCAACACCCTTCTGATGTCTTTTTGATGAATCGCCACCTAGTCCTGATCTCTGGGACCTCTGGGTTATCATTGAGTGGCTGAGAATATGACTTTTTCCCTTGAATTCCCAACAGGGATACAGTCCTGGGGATGCACTGCTTTTCCAAGAAATACTGATAATTTTTTTTTTCTTATTCTCATAGGAATACTCCTCATGAAGTCTATCCAATCACATCTAGTTAAGACCAGCAGCATTCTCCTGTCCAAATGGATGATCCATGCTATGACTAAGAAACAGAAGACCAAATAACAAACTGCTCCTCAGATCTACTATGGAGGCCTTCTTGGCTTGATTCCTGAATATGATATATCTTTATAATTTTGTTTTCTCTCCAAAAAAGAATATGCTGGCAATGAAAGGAATTCATCTTGTCTAAGAGGAGAGACTGGAAAACTAATTTATTTTGAGTTAGGGTCTCACTCTGTCGCCCAGGCTGGAGTGCAGTGGTGCAATCTCGGCTCACTGCAACCTCTGCCTCCTGGGTTCAAGTGATTCTCGTGCCTCAGCCTCCCAAGTAGCTGGGACTACAGTCACGTGCCACCACACCTGGCCAATTTTTGTATTTGTAGTAGATATGGGGTTTCACCATGTTGGCCCAGCTGATCTCAAACTCTTGACCTCAAGTGATCCTCCCACCTTGGCCTCCCAAAGTGCTGGGATTTGTTTTTAATTTTTAAAAATTAGCCAGGTATGGCTGGGCGTGGTGGCTCTCGCCTGTAATCCCAGCACTTTGGGAGGCTGAGGCAGGCGGATTATGAGGTTAGGAGATGGAGACTATCCTGGCCAATATGGTGAAAACCCGTCTCTACTAAAAAAACAAAAAAATGAGCTAGGTGTGGTGGCATGCACCTGTAATCCCAGCTACTCGGGAGGCTGATGGAGTAGAATTGCTTGAACCCGGGAGGCAGAGGTTGCAGTGAGCCGAGATCTTGTCACTGCACTGCAGCCTGGTGACAGACCAAGACTCTGTCTCAAAAAAAAAAAAAAAAAAGCCAGGTATGATTCCAGCTACTTGGGAGGCTGAGGTGGGAGGAGCTCTTCAGCCCAGGAGATCGAGGCTGCAGTGAGCCATGATTGCACCACTGCACTCCAGCCTAGGTGATAAGAGACCCTGTCTCAAAAAAAAAAAAAAA
>NW_012103036.1:16766-21249 GCF_000951045.1 Mandrillus leucophaeus
AAAAAAAAAAAAAAAAAAAAAAAAGAGGAAATCTGTCCCTTAAGTCATCATAGGGTTCACATTATACAAATATCTTTAGCATCACACACCTGAGCATTGATGTCTCTTTAAGTAGCAGTTTTCTCATCTGTTAGACAGGAATAATTATATTAACCAGTAACCAACTCCAGAGGTTTCTATGATCAATGAGACTAATAGTACACATAAAGGACTCAGCATAGTACCCAACGCATAGTATATGCTCAATAAATCTTATCCACATGATTTGAAATAGATAATACAGTCTCTGGAATCATAACTTTAGGGAGAATAAAGACTTTCTTTACATCTTTTTTCTTTTTTTTTTTCGAGATAAGGTCCCACTCTGTTGCCCAAGCTGGAGTGCCATGGTATGATCACAGCTCACTGTAGCCTCAAACTACTGGGCTCAAGCAATCCTCCCACTTCAGCCTCTTGAGTAGCTGGAACCACACCTGGCTAATTAAAAAATTTTTTTTGTAGAGACGGGGTCCCTACATCTTTAAAATACAAACAAAGGGTATCTGTGCCAAAATAATACAACCTAAGATGCCACTGGGAAACAAATATAGGAAAAACTGTGTTTTGCTATTTGGAAAAGATATTGAAAAACTCACTAAATTGAAAAAACGGATTCAAATTTCTATCGAGTTTGGTTTTCAGTGATGCTGCAGTCTATGCACTTATATACCTATTATTATTATTATTTTTTGAGACAGAGTCTCTGTCGCCCAGGCTGGAGTGCAGTGGTGCGATCTCAGCTCACTGCAACCTCTGCCACCCGAGTTCAAGCGATTCTCCTGCCTCAGCCTCCCAAGTAGCTGGGATTACAGGTGCCTGCCACAGCGCCCAGCTAATTATTTGTAGTTTTAGTTGAGACGGGGTTTCACCATCTTGGCCAGGCTGGTCTTGAACTCCTGACCATGTGGTCCACCTGCTTCGGCCTCCCAAAGTGCTAGGATTACAGGCGTGAGCCACCGTGCTCGGCCCTTATATAACTATTTAGTTAAGACACAGGCTAATCTATTTAATGAGGCAGCAAAAATATACTAGCTTTAACAAAAGATAGAAGTTTATCTTCAAAGAATCTTTTGATTAAGCCAAAGGCCAGTACAGTAACTTGACAGTGCTGGAGACCTAAGCAGAGTGATTACTTGGTAGTGGCTGCTACTCCTATGGATGGCTGTACTTACTCATTTTCATAACTTCATTTCTCTCCAGTCTTCCTTCCTTTCATGTGTGGGTGACTGAGCACAGAGGAAATCTTAGAAATCACGTAGACCAGTGGATTTCAAAGTTTTTGTTAAAGTAAAAGCATGTTTCTTGAAAAAAAAAAATCCAATGCATAAAAGAAAAAAGAGGAGCTGTTATGCTGGGAACAGGGGCACTCTCACCACACCCCTCCCTGGATGCTGCTGCAGGCCCAGAGAAGCAAAGTGACTCAAATAGGTAAGGCTGGCAGGGCAGGAACTATTAATAGAAAGGAAGTTCTCTTGAGGCCTGGCCCAGGGCCCTGCATGAGGCCCTGTGAGAGGAAGTTAATATTAGTGAAGAACTGCTTGTCCAAATCAAATCGCAGCTTGATGGTAAAGAAGCTGTCTGCATAAATTAACTCTGATTTGTGTACAGTAGTGTTTACAGTGAGCCCCCTCCCGCTTTTTGGAAAGAAGTATGTGATTTTTTTCAGTTATGTGAGGCATGCCTAAAGTAGCTTCAGAAGTATTAGCTAGACACGGAGAAAGACCACTGCAGTCAGATGAGCCTTGGCTCGCATATGGTGCTTCCAGTCAAGTGATGGTGTCCCTGACTCCAATGACACGTTGGGAATTAGGCCCCTAAGTTCATATTTAATGTATTTTTCTTTATGCCCCAGTACGTCATTACATGACTGTATCAATGCAGCAAGCTAGGCTGACTGTAGCTTCTTACCACTTGGCCAGATAACCTTAGCATGCATTCAGAATCTCAGTTCTATGAATTGACTTGATTTAGGGCAGTGTCCTGTGGAAGACAGCCAATATATTGAAAGTTAATTAAAATACAGAATAAAAGATCCATCTCTATCAAGGCAATTCTAGGCTACAACTTACTCAATTAAGCTTCAGTGAGATTATTATTATTTTTGGAGACGGAGTCTCACTCTGTTGCCCAGGCAGGAGTGCAGTAGTGTGATCTTGGCTCACGGTAACCTCCACCTCCTGGGTTCAAGTGATTCTCCTGCCTCAGCCTCCCGAGTAGCTGGGATTACAGGTGCGCACCTCCATGCCAAGCTAATTTTATATTTTTAGTAGAGATGGGTTTTCAACATGTTAGGCTGGTCTCAAACTCTCGACCTCAGGTGATCTGCCCGCCTCAGCCTCCCAAAGTGCTGGGATTACAGGCCTGAGCCCCTGCGCTGGCCGGTTTCAGTGAGATTTTTATGGAATTAAGGAGAGTGTTTTACATGCAAAGCCCTGAATTCTTTCCTGAATATCATAAACAAGTAAAATTACCTTCTGTAAGTGAATTGACCTGACCGATGCAAGACAATTAGACATTTAAGAAATGTTAATGACAAAGGCAAATGCTCACTACAAAGTGTGAAACGAAAAAATCATGTAGAAAATCGGTGCTATATTATAATCCAGGGCTATGGAAAGATTGACTCTACATGTATAAGGAAAACTGACGGGAAATGTAAATGTAAGTTTAATTCACAGTGTTTATTAGGCACCCAGTAAGTTCTAAGTAGTCTTCCAGATGCTGAGGACAAAAGACTGGAACACACATATACCACAGCTCCTGCCCTCGTAACACGGTGACAGCTGTCTTTGGGTATTGAGTTAATGAATTGTGCACTCGAGTTTTACAGGAGCTTTCAACATTCCAGAAAACGTTTGCATTATTATTTAAATTAAAACCATGAAAGTTACAAAAAGAATTTTTCAAAAATGTGAAACCGAGTTTAAAAAGGATGTTGAAGTCGCGACGCAAGTAGGAATCTCAGTATGTGGAAAATGCACCTTTATGGATGAAAAACCCTCTAAGGAAATATCACAAAGCATAATGAATGGTCACCCTTGTGTGATGCGACAGTGGCTAATATCCGTTTTCTTTATTCTGCATTATCTCGCC
The DNA here is from genome assembly GCF_000951045.1 of Mandrillus leucophaeus. Lineage (NCBI taxonomy): Eukaryota > Metazoa > Chordata > Mammalia > Primates > Cercopithecidae > Mandrillus > Mandrillus leucophaeus. The sequence goes on from NW_012103036.1 coordinate 19,899, forward strand.
TCCCAGTGTTCTCCAGTAAGGCTGAACGCCGTCCCTAATGAAAGAATACGTTGATGGGCCGGTCGCGGTGGCTCACGCCTGTAACTCCAGCACTGTGGGAGGCTGAGGTGGGTAGATCACCTGAGGTCAGTTCAAAACCGGCCTGGCCAACATGGTGAAACCTCGTCTGTACTAAAAATACAAAAATTAGGCGGATGTGGTGACACATGCCTGTAATTCCAGCTACTGAAGAGGCTGAGGCAGGAGAATGACTTGAACCCAGGAGGCGGAGGTTGCAGTGAGCCTCGCCAACACTGCACCCCAACCTGGGGTCTCAAAAAAAAAAAACAAACAAAAACCAAACATTGATGAAGGTCCACCAGGCGCCACGACGGCGTAGGGGAAAAGAAGGACGAAACCATTCAGCACAGCAGAATGAGGGTTGCTAAAGGAAGCGGGCAGCCTCGCGGGAGACAGGCCGATTTGAAAAGCAAAAGGGCTTTGTCCACAAGCTCTGAGTTTTAGCGAGGGGTCCCCGAGAAGGCGGCATCTCAGCCTCCGGGATCTACAGGCGCAGACCCCAGGAAAGGCGGGGGGGGGGGGGGGGAAGCCTCTTCTCTCGAAAAAGGTTCGGCAGCCTCTTTTCGCTCACGAAGGGCGGGGCGGGAGGCGAGCAGGGCTGCTCCATGGCGCACCATTGCCACCTGCCGGCCGCAGAAACCGAACGCCACCAACTGCAGAGGAAATTCCATCTTCTCCTCTGCTTGTCGGCCTAAGCCTGGCTGGGGCAGGCAAGCGGAAGGAGAACGACGACCCAAGAAGGGTCGCAACTGCTCGGGCGAATAGGGAAGAGGGACCCACCCCTGCACAAAAGCCTCCCCTAACCCCGCCCTCGCAATCACAGCAACCGCGCAGGAAGTTCCTGCGGCGCCGGAACCCCCCCCCAGTCACGCCCTCGCAACCATAGCAACTGCGCTGGCAGTTCCTGCGGCACCCAACAAGCTCCACTAGTCCCGCCCCCGCAACCATAGCAGCCGAACAGGAAGTCCTCGCGGCGTCGGTAACCCCCACTTGTCACGCCCTCGCAACCACAGCAACCGCGCAGAAAATTCCTGTAGCGCCCGAAAACGCAACCCGTGGGGCGTTGCTGGCGTAGGATTGATGGGCTCTGAGCCTGCACATCGGAGCCCGGGGAGGTCGGCTCCAGTCTTCTTCACGGGATTCGCCGCAGGCTGCCTTCCCTGCTGTTGGGAGATGACGGTTGATGGACGTGACTGCCCCAGTAGCGCCACATTCGAGATCTGTGTCAATCCCTGGGCCATTCTCCTCCAACCAAGCCAGGCTTTTTTTTTTTTTTTTTTTTGATTTAGAA
>NW_012103037.1:0-347 GCF_000951045.1 Mandrillus leucophaeus
AATTTTGGCCAAATGTCTGGGAACCCTGTGACGCAGTCAAGCTGACATGCAAAATTAACCATCACACATAGTAAGCATCCTTCCTTTTAAAAAAAAACATTAAAATGATACACAACTTTTGATATACGTTACTTTTTTAACTTAAAAATGACTTTTCAACTTAAAAATGAGGGGCCAGGCGTGGTGGCTCACGCCTGTAATCCCTGCACTTTGGGAGGCTGAGGCAGGCCGATCACGAGGTCAGGAGATCCAGACCATCCTGGCTAACACAGTGAAACCCCGTCTCTACTAAAAATACAAAAATTAACTGGGCGTGTTGGCGGGGCCTGTAGTCCCAGCAACTAGGG
>NW_012103037.1:4077-4835 GCF_000951045.1 Mandrillus leucophaeus
TGTACTATGAGTATAGAGCATAGCATATAGTATATAGTATGAGTATAGAGTATAGTATATAGTATATAATATAATGAATAGTATATACTTTAGAGTACATAGAGTATATACCATATATAGAGAGTATATACTATACAGAGTATGATAAAGGGGAAGGATGAGATAGAATAAATAGACCCAAAAATGTTAAAGTTTTCTGTTTGGAAATGGTGAAGTTCTGTGTGATTAAGAGTGGAAGTTCAAGAATCAGTTCTATGGTGAACTGTTTGAACTCTCTATTAACTTTTGTAATAATAGAGAACAAAATATCATAGAGATCATAACAATCAGCTGGGAAAGAACTGATTTGAAACATAAAACATAACCAACCTAATCCATATTTAAGTGTTTTTTTTTTCAGCTAGTTATGCAGCAGGTAGAAAAGCATAGGCTCTAAGGTGTTTGTTACAAGTTCAAGATCAAAGTGTCATCAGGGTATAGTGTATACTGTATAGTATATAATATCTATACATATTATATACTGTATAGAGTAATATGCACTATGTAGAGTATAATATATACTATGAGTGTATAGTATATACTCTCATATGAGTATAGAGTATAGTATATACTCTCATATATATGAGTATAGAGTACAGTATAAATACTATATATAGAATATAGAATATACTATATATACTATGTATATATTTGAGATGGAGTTTCCTTTTTGTTTCCCAGGCTGGAGTGCAGTGGCGCAGTCTTGGCTCACTGCAACC
>NW_012103037.1:6115-8730 GCF_000951045.1 Mandrillus leucophaeus
CTTTTTATTCTTTATGTGTTAATGATTTATATGTGCAGTACCTGAGAGATACAGCGTTACAAAAGAAAACAAATATTTTAGAATGTTTATTTATATACCACCACTGCTTCTTGAATATAAGTAATAATGAGCCAAATGTTAGCATCTTCTGCCAATTGGGGTCCCATAAACCTTCTCACACTTCTACCATCATTGAACAAAGAGCTTAATTTATTGAGAATTCTGAATCCTAATCAGGATTCTAGATCTTTGCTTTTTCTGATATTTTTGAATAACCGGCCAACGGAGCTTCTGTTTTTTCCCTCTTATTTACTAAATTTTATAAAATAACATATAATCACAGTTTATTTCACAGCACAAAATGTACCAAATTTTATTTTTGATTTCTAACTTCCACCTGCTAGAATTGCAGTGAAGCATTAAATCAAAGAGTTGATTGAGGGCTGAGCAATTCAGCATGCCACAGTTGTTTAATTATACAAGAAAAAGATAATTTAATACACTTTTGAGGTTTTTACCCATTATAAACATAATTATAGAATTTTTTAAAGACTCATGCATTTGCTTCCATGGCTAAATTTTAAACAATTAATGAAAAAGTGATCAGGTTATTGATGCATTTTTAATTTTTGTTTCCATTTAAAGCCTTAATACACTTAATTTTATCTTTTATCATCCTTTACTTGGCCAAATACTTTTGTTACAATGTGACCATTTTACATTTTAACGAAATTAAATTTTATTAGTAGTTATTAACTTGACTATGTTGATTCCACTGTCCAATATGTTTTCATGAATGAAATATATATTTTTAATTCACCCGGTACATTGCTGGTGCAAGCTTAGCCTAAACTGTGATGCAGAGCTCTCCAATGCGCTAGGTGGGATGAACCACAAGAATTCTAAGAGATTGAGGAAATTCCTGGGAGAGAAATCATCTTAAAGGATAAGGAAGCCAGACACAATGAACCTGACCTAACTGAGCCCTTTGCATTGGACAAAAAGGTCATCAGTTCTGCCTGCTGATTCTTCTCCAGGCCTTGGGGCAAATTTAACTAAATTCAGAAAGAGCTATCTTTCTAAAAATGATTGTAAGATATTGAGTCAGAAACAGCAATACTTCAGTGTATTTTAAGCCACAATAAATGGTCTATTCTGTCAAAGGCAGCTTGAGATTTCTAATACGATAAAGACTATAAAGAGTAGCCTTTATATTTAGAAACCAGATACTTTATTTTTGACCCTGACACAAGCTCCTTTAGAATATATGGAGAAAGTGAATGGAGACAACTCTTTCAAAAATTTCTGTGGTAAAACACAGGAAACAAGTAAGATTATGTCCTCATGGATATTGAATGGGTACATTGAAGACCAAGAAGCTTCCACTGTATTTTGGTGAATGTCTGCCTGTTTGTTTTAATGATGGGAGAATATTGAGTCATGTTTTGTGAACACATAATTAAATAGTAGAAAATTGGCAGTCAAGGATCTTGGAGAAAAGCAGTTAAGCAACATGAGAAGGTGCAGAAAGGAATATAAGGATGACCTTTATAGAAGATATGGAGACGTGAGTCTTTGCTAGAAGCAGATCTTCCTCCATTAATGATGGGAGAGAAAAAGAAAGAGGTGAGTACAGATGCCGAAAGCCTTACAGAATTGGCAGTGTAAACTTGAGTTGGCATCTGCCTGATGACTTCAATGTTCACCGTAAAGTAAGAAGTGACAGCATTTATAAGGGCAATGTTGTATAGATGGGGAAGAAAGTAGGGATGACACTGAGAAATTTGAAATAATAGTGAATGGATAGCAGGTGAATTTTTCAAAGACAGCCTAAACAGTATTTCCCATCTCACATGCTCTTCGGCACTGTGGCTTTACCACTTTCCAATCAAGAATTGAAGTCTATTTTTCAGCCTTCCCAAATCTCACTAGTTACAGTGACTGTTTTCACCGATAAAATACAGCCAAACTGACGCTGCCAATCCCACATATAGCCTGTAATGGGAAATTCAGCTTTGATTCTCCTTCTTGGAAGACAGGACCGTATTAGAAGTGTGGTTGTCCTAAGTCCATCATATTATTAGAAGCCAAAGCCATGACGAGTGATCCCAGAGATCAGATGCCATACATAGAGAGCTAAAGAAAGGAGCCAAGAAATACCGAACATGTGAGTAAGAAAGCCACATTGGAGCCAACTCATGAGGCTGCAATTAAGCATTCAATTAAGCATTCAATTAAGAATTCAGACGACTCCATCCCCAGATACTATCCGTATGCAAGGAAAAGACATAACTATTCAACTGAACACAAGCAATCCATAGACCTATTAGACATATATGAGATAAATTACTGCTTTAAACCATTAAGTTTTGTGAGTGGTTTGCTGTGCAACTATAAATAATTAGAATAACATTGAATATGTTATTTCGCAGGGTGCTAGAGTAGGTTAACAAGAGGAATACAGCAAGATAAATAAAACACTGTTGAATGTCTACAAAAGTGTTTATTTTGGTAAACTCTCCATATATAAAGCCATCCAGCTATATTCATTAGCTAAGTATGGGCCCTGAGTATGAAGTTGGGTTTAATCTAACGTTAAATTTTAGCTAAGGCAA
>NW_012103038.1:0-413 GCF_000951045.1 Mandrillus leucophaeus
TTGAGACCAGCCTGACCAACATGGTGAAATCCCATCTCTACTAAAAAGACAAAAAGTAGCCAGGAGTGGTGGCATGTGCCTGTAATCCCAGCTACTCAAGAGGCTGAGGCAGGAGAATCTCTTGAACCCAGGAGGCAGAACCCAGGAGGCAGAGGTTGTGGTGAGCCGAGATTGCACCTTTGCACTCTGGCCTGGGTGACAGAGTAAGACTCTGTCAAAAAAAAAAAAAAAAAAAGAAAGAAAGAAAAAGAAAAGAAACCATTACAATGAATACATTTTTGCCAATGAGAAATAAACTTGTTTATTCTGTCCTTTCAAGGTTGGATGAACTCTTGAAAAGCATTTTCTGCATCCTGCTGGTTGTGTACTTGTTTTCCCTGCAAAAAGTTGTCAAGATGCTTAAAGAAGTGGTA
>NW_012103038.1:6340-6732 GCF_000951045.1 Mandrillus leucophaeus
AATGAGAGCAGGTGTTCTGGGAGACCTCATTTAAATACAGAATCTGAATGGAGACCCATGTCACACCTTCCATTTTTTCATCTTTGCAACTGGGCTTTTCTTCTCTTCTCTGCTGGACTCTGCTGTTTTCTGCTCTGAATCCTACAACCAGGAGATGAGAAGCACAGAGTGACACCAGCAGGAGAACATAAAGATGCGGTGACAGTTGTCCTCCTCCTACAGAGTCCATAGCAGTGCACTCCTACCGCTGGTGCCCTAGTTAAGCCTAGGGGCCAGCATGCCCGATGATTGTCTGGAAGTGCTGCAGTCAGGGTCCCCACAATGGGCACCCAGTCAGTGCCCTTGCACTCTACATGACCGTGGCCATTGTCACCTCAGAGCCCCTGGGTACA
>NW_012103038.1:8602-10677 GCF_000951045.1 Mandrillus leucophaeus
AGAGCTGCAGAGAACCTCCTGCGTGTCCAAACCAGAACACTTTGTTCCCTGACCCCAGGCCCTCATCACACCCCAAAGCCCAAATACTTTCATGTGGCCAGCTTCACACAAGAGTCTAAACTCAATGCTGGCTTTCTGGGGTCTACACAGGCCTGTATAATGGGGCTACCACCATTCTACCCCTGTGCCTCCCCCAATCCATTAGGGGCCTCAACTCCAGTGATCCCTAACTGGGAGCAAGGTTCCACAGGCAAGGAATGCAGCCGTCCCCAGGATGCTGGCCTGGCCATGTCCCAATGGATATCAGTCCTGGAGCAAGAGGTCCAAGGCAGGGAGTTTCACCCCCCATTTCACCAGGTGTGGTGACCTTTCTGGGTTCCTAGCCTTCAACATGGGATTTTTACACTGTGCCACAGTGGGGGAAACCGAGGCACAGGGCCGGTGAGCAGTAAAGAAAGAAAACCTCTGTGACTAGGAAACGTGTCCCTTGCCCAGCACAGCCGCTCCAGGATAGCACCCTTTGGGATATACCCCTGAGCTGTTCTTGGCACGTGGCATGGCACTGTGGTGGAGGTCAGCAGCTTGTGAGGTTGGGGTTGGGGGTGCTGGCAGGAGCAGGTAATTTTGGACCCACCATGGGGAGGAAGGGGACATTGACCCTTTCTCCACACCTTAAGCATGGCAGTAATTTTCTTCTCTGATGTGTGTGGGCACCAATGCCTATGTGGGTGTGGGTGCGTCCTCCCCTTTTGTTGATGAAGAACCTTCCTGCAGCCGTTGGGGTGGATATGGGCACCACGTGTGCCTGGCAGCAGGGTGGTGCCTGCGGAGGCTTGGCTACTCCATGTCTCACTGCCATCTCCCCAGGGGAAGCAGACCCTGTGCCCTTAGTGCCCCTCATACCCAGTCCCTCACATTCTTCACTTGGCATCCCCCTGCCTGATTCTCCCAACTCAGCCCCTGCCAGGTTTCTCCAGGCCCTGTGGGCCCTGGGATGGGATCAAAGGAGGCAGCAACTGTGCTGTCTGCCTCTGCCTGAAGTCAGGGATCCCTGGCCGCTCCTGGCATCCGGTGGGCAGGGTAGGTGGAGAGGTCAGGGGTCAGCTTTTCCATTCCCCAGCCTGCACTGGCTAAGTCACAAGGTGTAACTGGCCTGGAGGCTGATCTGTGTCCTCCACAGTCCCTTGATGAATTATATTGAAACCAATCCTTGTGTGAATGAGAAGACCTCTTGTTGCCACCCAGATCAAACCAGAATCGAAAGACTGTTGCACTTGGGCCCAGAGCCTGGGGCTGAGGATGCCATGACCACCCCGTTCTCTTCCTTCTGGGGTCCCCAGGAAGCTCCCAGGACTGAATGATCCCCACAAAACACAGTGGCCAGGATGGGGGGCTGGAGGTCAATGCCTCCCCGCCCCTACCACCACAACCTAGAGGCCCCCATGGAGGTTGGCCCTGAACTGCGGGTCCCTGTGCGATACAGGCTCCCACGGATACTTCAGGGGATGAGCATGGGTACTCCTGGCTGACAGGAGTCTGGTGGGCACTGGGTGTGTGGGGCTTGTGTAGGTGAGTTGGACAGCAATGGGCCTAGCCAGGGAGCCAGGGACTGGTGTGGCCAACGTGGGCAGCAATATGTTGCCAGAACCAAAACTACAGTGCAACTAGCCCAGCTGGTAGGGAGAAGGAGGCCTGGCTAGCAGGACCATCCACCCCTGTCCTGGCCCCAAGCCCAGACTGCCTGCCTGTACTGGACATTGCCTGGTCCAAGAGGCCTGGGCATGATGGTCAGGTGGTGTGTCCCTGGGTTCCAGGCCTTGGTGGTCCCTTGGGAGCTGAGCATCCTCTGAGCAGGAGGAGGGCCCGCGGTCCACTGTTTGCATCGGCCCCTGGGGGTGTGCCCCCACCCCAGCTTAGCCCGCACGGGGACGTGGCCAGGGCTCCTCACCTGCTCTGTGGCTCCAGCTCTGATCAGCTCACTGGGTGACTCTGACAGCTTCCTCCCCAAAGCTTCGGTCCTCACCTGTGAGAATGTGGTGTCCCAGGCCCCCTGCAGGCAGGAACCCACCCCCAGC
>NW_012103039.1:0-793 GCF_000951045.1 Mandrillus leucophaeus
AGGATATTTTCTTTTTCACGGTAGCGCTCCATAGGCTTGCAAATACCACTTTGCAAATTCCACAAGAACAGTCTTATCGAAAGGATTCTCGAGGGGAAAGCTGTAATTCTGTGAAATGATTTCACAGAACACAAGGAATTTTCTCAGAACGCTTCTTTCTTTTTTTAATCGGAGGATATTCCCTTGGCCCCATAATCTTCAAAGGGATCCGAAATATCAGTTCTCAGATTCCACAGAAATAAAGCTAGCAAACAGCTCCACGATACAGCTGTAATTCAGTGATTGGAGGTCACATATCAGAAAGCAGTTTCTCAGAAAGCTTCTTTTCAGTTTTTTTGTGGAGATACATTCTTTTTCACCATAGCCCTCTATGGGCTTCCAAATATCACTTTGAAATTTCCGCAAGAACAGGCTTAGCGAACTGCTTCTAGCGAGAAAAGCTGTAACTAGGTGAGATGAATTAACGGAACACTAAGCAGTTTCTCAGAAAGCTTCTTTCCAGTTCTCATCTGAGGATATTTTCTTTTACACCATAGCCCGCCAAGGGCTTCCAAATATCACTTTGCAAATTCCACAAGAACATTATTAGCGATAGGTTTCTTGAGGAGAAAGCTGTCACTCTGGGAGATGAATTAACACAACACTAGGCAGCTTCTCAGACAGCTTCTTTCCAGTTTTCATCTGAGGATTTTTCGTTTTTCTCCGCAGCCCTACATGGAGTTCCAAATATCACTTTGCAAATTCCACAAGAACAGTCTTAGAGAAAGGCTTCCTGAAGGGAAAGCTGTAACTC